>NC_016089.4:7611421-7976365 GCF_000004515.6 Glycine max | reverse complement strand
ATATGATTAGGTCTAATGTTTTCTTTAAATAATTTTTGTAAAATTAAATAAATATTTAAATCAATATCATATTTTTATTAGAAAGTTCTTACATAAATCATCTTTTTGTTTGTCTTTCATTATTTTTTCTTTGCAAGAATCGCTTCTTTTTTTTTTCCTTCTTCTGCACTTTAGTGTTATATTATTGTAACTTTTAATTATTATTATTATTGTTAATATTTTTTATATATGTTTCATGTTTTTTCTTCTATAACTATTGTATTAGAAATCTTACTTTTATATTATATTTGTGATAATTTTTATTTTTTTTATCAAACATATTTTGAATAATTTCATTACAACAACAACATTTATAAACATCAATCATAAGAAGCTATAACTTAATATTTTTATTCATTTAACCCATAAAGGATAATAAACATCAATTAAATATAATTAATTTGAAATAGCTAACATATGTAACACTAATTATTATTAAAAAACAATAAAATGTAATAATTAATAACATATTAAAGATTAATAATAAATACAAATAATTGGAAATATCTTTAATAAGTTAATAAATATGTAAATAATAATATTTAAAGTTTGAAACATATAATTATTTTTATAAATAAATTTTGAAAATTAGTAAACAATGAAAATAAAACTAAAACAAAGGAAAAATAAATAATAATAATTAAATTAAGATTATTCGATTTATATTACGTCATATTGAGATTAATTAATTCAAACTTAAAAAATTTAAAAATATTATACAAAATTAATATATTCAAAATGAGTAAAGTTATACTTTTAAAAATAATTAATGACTATATTTATTTAATAGAATTCATACTATTTTAACAAATTTAAAAACATTTAAATTTTTATCATAAATATACAATCAAATTTAAACAAATACTATACATTATAATTATATATATATATATATTACTTTAACTTTTATGTTTTATATTGGTATTGCATTAGTATTATTACTTGAAAGTAAAATTCAACCGACTGACTTACTAACTTAATAAGTTTACAGAAAATACGTATTCATTAAAAATATAATATTTAACATTATTTTTTAATTTTAATATTTATATATTTTTTTCACTATTATAATCTTTAAAATAAATAATTTTATTTATGTATATTTATTTTTCCAAGGATATTACATTATTATTATTATTGGAATGGACAAAAAATTTTAATATATTTAATTTTTAAGATAAGATTAACTCAAATAAAAATATAATTAATCAATTTTCTCATTAATAATATAATTATGCTTAACATAATTCTAAATATTTAAAAATTATTGTTTTTATTTATATAAATGAATAAATATAAAATGATATATATATATATATATATATATATATATATATATATATATATATATATATATATATATATATATATAAAATTATAAAAAACTCTTTCGCTCTCGGTTCAAAGTCTAATTTTATTAAATACAATACCATAAAATTTATAACACTCCTATATCCTATTTAACTAAAGGCCCGTCGGTGATTAATATGAAGAGAAGTATGTAATTATTTCATTGAATAATTCTTCGTTCCGATTATAAAAGGATTGTTGTACCGGAGCATGAACACGAGTAAAATGGCCTGGACTCAATCCTCACCTATTCCACATCCCTCCTCCCCATGCCAAAGAAAAAAAATATCTTTTATAACTATGAGGAGATAACACAACAATAAAAAGAGGTGTTTTTTTTTTAGAATAAAAAGAGTGGGAGGCATGTATATTGTGAGATTAGAATGCCATGATTTTTTTGTTAAAGAAAATAATGACACCCGCTGACTTTTTTTTTTAATTCTACTTCTTTCTTTAGAGGAAAAAATGTTCAAAATACGTTGGATGAAGTGTTAACTTATTACCAATGGGATACATTTTGTATGGATATCATGTGGAACGAATTGGACTTAATTAACACAATTATAAGGTTGGTTTGATAGTAAAACAAGAGAAAAAGAAAAAAGGCCTTTCTAATTTGATTTTTTTAAAAAAATTAACAATTAATAACTAATATTTGTCGAAAGAAAAAAGAATTAGACTTGGTAAAAGTAAAAATTAGGCCTAACACAGACAAATTTTATTTTAAATATTGTTTGCAAAAAATACAGCTTGCAAACATGTATTATAAAATCATGAATTTTCTCAAACTATTGTCATTAGTAAAGTTGAATTTGTCAAAAGCTGTCTGTTACTTGACTGAAATTAAATGTTGATCGTAGGACTAAGTCAATGGTCAACTATAAAGAGTAAAAAGAAATTTGTAAAAAATATTAGTAGTCTTACTTTGCACAGTTTTCCAATTAAACATTCTCAACATTATCTTTCATCTCTAGTTAAAAAATACATTTCACATACTATTAATCATGCAATTAGTAAAAATGCCCATGTTAATGGTTTCAAACTATATATATATATATATTATCTTTATTAGTATATTTTACCATGCCTATTTCACCTTTCAATATTTAATGTGAGTAGATCACTTAACCATGCCTCAATTGGAAAAACGAGCACCATTAAAATACATGCCATTTAGCCAAAGAAAGTTGATAGAGAGTTGCCCAATTTCAATACTAAAAACTTTTTTTGAAAAATCTTCTCTAAATCATTAGTATGGCTATCAAAATTATGAGTCAACATGTAGTAGTATTAGATCCCTTAGCTATTGTTTTTGAGAAATGATTTGATTTTGTCCATTCCTTGAAAGAAGTTTTTATGGGATCTCTATCTACCCAATTTTTCAATTCTAATTCTGGTGAATGAATAATCATTGAATCCTCCTCTTTCCAAACAATACGTACAAAGATACCTGTCAACATAAAATAAAATTTGTGAATTTATTAGAGATGTTTCTATTGAGTTTTATTCTCTTTTATCTCACAACTATCTATTTTATATTTTCTTTAATTTAATCTATTTTCTTTAGTTATTCATTAGAATAATTATGATCTTAAAGTCGATCCGAAACAAGTATTCAAATCTATTATGACAAAATAGTAAGGTCCTCAAGAGGCCTTTTTAGTCTTCTAACTTCTAAGACCTTTTTTTGTAAACTTTGAATGAAAGTTAAATAATTTTTTATGCAACCTAATTTGATGTATTCATATTTTATTCAAAGTTGCTAGATGAAACTAATTTTACTTTTTATAATGAAAAAGTAGTATTATGAACTTACTAATTTATTTCAAATCCCGTGAGTAGTTATTAACCTTCATTATTAGGCAATCTCCCAGACAATATAATATACTAATATTTTATTCATTTATTTATTATTTTTTCAAAAGGTCTATTTTCTTTTATTAATTCATTTTTAATAAAAATATGTTATCTTAATATTTAAATTATATTTTAATATTTTGTTAAACAAATTGTTAATAATTAAGAACAATTTTATATCAAAACATAAATTGTCCATCTTAAATCTAAAATATAATTTGCATATTTAAATACATTATTTATTATGAACTATGTTATAATATCATTGATGAATTAAAAAATAATTTTTATCATAAATTTTAGTAAGTTACACTCAATTTAAATGAGTTGGAATCTAACGGTCAATATAGAGAGTTTTAATAATAGTTATAATATCAACAAATCATTTATTCGAGTCAAATTAAGTTTAATCTTTTTAAGTAAAGTTTTAGTTGGAGTAAAATCTGATTGCAAGGAAAGTTCTTCGGTGGTCAAAAAAGTTTTTTCTGTAGATATCACACTACAAAAAAATCAATTTAGAATCAAAATTTTTGCGACTGAAATTTCAGGTTGCAAATGGAGACTAATTCAGCGACCGCCACAGACTTAGTTTTGAATGAAGAGATTCAGCGACGGACTTAGAGACTGCTGTATAAGTTGCAAATTTATCAAAGTAGCATCGGTTGCTATTTTGGTAGCGACTACAATATTAAGCTGCAGACCTTATCAGTCGCTAATGTTATTAAATACTATGGAGACTGAAAGTTTCGGTCTCTAACATTGCAAAATTCAACATTTGTACTATTTGAGACCGACTACATTGGTCTATAAAAACTAAAATTGAGACCGACTGAAATCATAAAATTATATTATACTCCCTTTAATCTTTTTTATTTTATTTTATAAGAAACAAGTTTTAATATAAAATACACAAACTTATTTTATTTCTTATAAAAAGGATTAAAGGGAGTAACTACAAACATAATATCAGTAAAAAAATAAAACTACCAACATAATATGGTATTTAGATAACTAATTATGTTTTTGAAATATACATGTGATTAGGAGTTCAACCTCCTTCCATGCTGTATGTATAAAATATATCTTTGGAAGAGATCAATTCTTTAAATAAATCTTCTTATCTTAAAAATTAGTTTATAACTTTCGTTAAGGAGTTCTTTGGACAAAAAAAAATATAAAAACTGATAATAAAGTTAAGTCAACTCCAATTATTCGTTCAATAACATAAAGTATCAAGAATTAATTAATTATATTTTAGTTTTGCTTCTGCATGTATAATGTACATTTATTTTATATAATTAAAATATATAATATTATATATATAAATTTATAATTAAAAATAATTTTAAAATATAAATTGTAATTTAAATTTGTAAAGATAAAATTAATAAATTGAAATAGATAAACAGTTAGAAAGATCAAGTATACAGATTAATATAAAATGAGAGATTTTTGTTTTATTGGTTTTTGCGGGAGACGCGTA
This sequence comes from Glycine max, assembly GCF_000004515.6. Lineage (NCBI taxonomy): Eukaryota > Viridiplantae > Streptophyta > Magnoliopsida > Fabales > Fabaceae > Glycine > Glycine max. Next base: position 7,971,636 of record NC_016089.4, on the reverse strand, counting down.
TAAATGAAATGTATCTTTGAAAGAAAGAAGAAAGAGAATATTAAAAATGTTAAATTAAAAGTGAAAAAAGAATCTGTCATTCTGAAAACTATATATATTTTAATTTTTATGATATAGGAATTGATGAGTAATATCTAATTTAAAGAAGAAAACAAATTAGTATTAATTAATAAACTAAAAATGCCGGTCACTTGGGACAAATCGATCCATGAATAGATAACACCAAAGTCAGGGTAAAATCATTTATTAATTGCAACCACGACTTTTTCTACATCCTTTCCTCCACTACTAGTGTAGTAGCTAGACTTCTTAGAATATACATCAACTACCAACTATTTCTTATAAATCAAATTCTTTCCCGGTCCTCAAAGCACGTACGGGATTGTATCTTGATTCTTGACCCCTAAAACACCCTTTCTCATGTCGTATAAGAGAATTCAAGGTCAAGGGAACCTATAATATAAGGCTAACGAATTCATATAAATATTCCAAAATTTAAGGTACTCCTCCAATACTTTATATATAGTGGCATCATCACCACCACCCTAGCTAGCTAGCTAGCTATCTCACCATTTTTTTTTGTTTCAGAAGTGAGTGATATTCATTAGCTAGTCAGTGATCATATTGTAATTAACAAGAACTAATTAATTAGGGTGCAAAGTGACATGGCTGCATCTCTCCCTTCTTTCTTCTCTGTACAAGCAAGAGGAGCATGTCTCAAAAGAAGCAATATACGTCGAGGGCCACAAATAATAAAAGTTCAAAACTATCAAGATGAAGGTGATCATCAATTTCATATATAGTCTATGATTCTCTTTCAAGTGTTATACAATTACGATTTTTCTTTTCTTCTTTTTTAATATTGATTTTCTTTTGGGTTATTCGATCATCTCATTATTTGTAATAATCATGACCAATCAACAGGGACATCCACCAACATAGATGCGAATTTAAATGTTCTAAAGAAGAGGATAGAGATGTTAAGGGTGAAGGAGAGATTGGAAAGGTGTTGCAAATCTCAACATGGTTGGAATTATGTGCCAGTTTCTGACCACAGAATAATCAAAGGAAACAAAGAGGAGTTCAGCTTAATTGAGTTCACAGGTCTAGTTTGTGGGACTCTTGGTCTTACTTGTTTTGGTGGATCACTCTTCATTTGCCTTGTTTCCTTGATTGTTCATCTGCATTTATGATTTAAAGGGTATATGATGTTCATTTTTTTTTTTATTTACCATCATAATGTATAGAGCTCATAGAATTAACATTTATTTTTTCATTTCTCCATCAATTAATTGTATTATTGTATGATGAAGATTATGAGGGGATTTACTATTATTTTATTTATTGCTGCGGCCCTATTTAATGAATCTGCAAACTTGTTAAAATATGTATAGTCTTGGTACAAATAACCAAATTATATACATAATCCACGCGAAGCATGCGGATTTTTATTGAGTGGTGGTAGGCAAGCATGCAGTGAAACAAAGCCTGACGCTAGCTCTTCGTAACTCAATTCTTACTTTCACTGTTATTCTTAAAAGAAAGACAAAGAAAAAAACAGAAATAGAAAAAGACAACTGATCGAGAAGGGTAATTATTAGATGGAGTATTATATTTGTTATTTCAGTATTATATGCAAAATTATTTTACCTTTGGCAAAAGATAAGAAAAAATAACCGTTTTAAGTTCCTCAGGACAGACAGTTAACACTGTTTCTTATGTAATGTTTGTCCTAAGTAACTAAAAATACTGATTTTTAAAAATTCAGGAAATAAAATGTTCAAATAATCAATTATAGAGATTAAAACTAAAAATACTACAAAGTACATAACTAAAACCATATTTTTCCTTAAAATCTATCAATGGTACAAAAAATAATACAAACTTAGAAAGTCTAGTTAGAGTCTTAGTTAAAGAATTAAAATATTTTTACAGTTTCTTACATATAATTTTTAATATAATTCTATATACCGTTATTTTTGTTAAAAAAATTACACACTATTCCTTATTAGTACTCTTATAACACTACTTAGTAAGATATATTCTATATATATTCTCATAGTAAAAACTGACAATATTCTTAAATTTGATATAAAATATTTTTAGGTATGGGGCTGGGTTACTTAACTAGCGCGGAATAATATTTTCTTTTGGATTAGATAAATATAAGTGTGACACACATACATATATATATATATATATATATATATATATATATATATATAAATAAATAAAAGTATGTTAAACACAGTCATCAACTAAAATATAAGTGTGTTTTTTAAGAAACTTTTTGTCTTTGAAAATATGCATGTAACAATTAATTAGCGATATAATAATATCGGATTTTGATTTTTTTATTCAGTGGTACCTTAAAATCTCTTACTTTCTCAATCTTTTTTCTTTTAGTCACCTGATACTACAAAGGGTCCCTTAGACAAAAATGAATGGATAGTTAATAAGGTACAACAGGACATTGCCTACATAAAGTGATTCACGTGATAATCGATCCCTAACGTGGTTGACGAAGTTTCGATGGATACTTCCACTGCTAGATATTTGGCTAGCTATACTACAAAAATTACTTTTTACGCCAGTTATAAGATAATTGTTCTAGCAAGTAGGTTTGTAATTATTGTTGAAAAAATTGTAATTGACTACATACATTCTAAGACTGTTATTGAAAATCGTCTTAGAATGTTTTATGTAATAAAATTTACACTAATTTCTATTATAAAACCATAATAAATCAAAATAAAAAAAGAACAAAAAAAGAAAACAAAATTTTAGAGCAATTACCTTCTCGTTGTAGCTTTCGCATTTGAGCCTCTACCCTTTTCAGTGAACCCTACCCTTCTCATTATTGCAGCTCTCAATCATTGCCACGCTCTTGCTCTGCACCCTTTCGTCTCTGTAAAGATTTTCTTTTTTTTTCTGCTTCCATCACAAACACCACATCAACACACACATACACAGTCTTGTTTTCTTCAGTGTTTATTTTTTTAATTTATTATTGTAGCACGTTTCTCTCCAATTTGTTGCATAACTCATTTGGTTTTAAGTGTCAAAAAAGATCGTCGTAAAAAGTAATTTAATTTTAACGACGTTATATACAACGACAATTGACAACCGTTCGTTAAAAATATTTATTAATCGTCATAAAAAATCCTTTTTCTAATAGTGTAGCTTTAAGAATGTTTTGTTTCCGTGGCCCGTCTCTTATGGACGTTGGACATAATATTCTCACTCTTTCTTGTTATATTTTTTATTAAGTATAATTTTTATATGTCAAATTGTCAACACTAAGTATAAATTTTATAACTTATAAATGAACTTTAGTAACTTACTCAAAAATATTATTATCAACCCACTCCTAATTTATTATTATTAATATTACAATATTTTTAAGTTCAGATGTTTTTAATAAGTAAATTATGACAAATTTTAATTTTAATCTTTCAAAAGAAATTATTGACGATTTTAGTATCTATAAATTTATTATTTAAAATTTTGTATCATCATTTAGTAATTAATTACATAACACATTTAAATATATCACGTTAACGATCATGATCAGTACTACGTAGCATATGCATGTAATATATGACATATAAATATATATGTCACAATATTAATAAATAATAATAGGAATTATTTTTAAAAGGCCATGGCCTAAAATATATGTCACAGAAGGCAAATGAATAAATAAAATAATAATATATATGACATAAATATATTTCCATTCATCTTCAAATCATTATTTTGACCTTTAAAATTATGGAATCATGCTTTCTCATTCTTTCCTTCTGCACTTTGGCCAATAGCTGCAAAACTCCCGGTATCCTTTTATATATATATATATATATATAAAATTTTCATTTGATTAGTTAATAATATATGTGACATATATTACTGAGCACCACAGTAGTCAATAATATATGTCACATTATTAATAAATAATATTAATAGGGATTATTTAGCAAAATTCAAATTAAACAAGTTGAAAGATTAAAATCAAAATTTATTATATTTGACTAAAACATATTATATTTGACCAATTCAACGATTCCCCACCTCCCCTAAGAATATTATTTGCTTGGGAAATACTAATTGTTAGTTTTTGTGCATGATCGTGCTTCTAAGGTATTTGTTTTTTAGTTTATATGACTTCTATGACTAATAGGATGCTTTTTGGGTAACTAGATGGCCAATATGAGATGATAATATCATAATACGGTGATTGCACGCTGACAGTTAGTAACATTACACAATCACATGCGAATAACAACTGTGCCAACAAATGCATGTTTTGGCACACACTAACACTTCGTAGCTGCATGCATGCAGATACGAATTGAAAAGATTAATCCCCCAGGCCACAATGCATTGGTATGAAACGAATTATGACACAATTATGTTCCTTTGTGATACTTTTTTTGTTCTTTATATTGTCTTTGAAGTTTAAGCCCCTTCGCTTAAAAAAGTGTCTGTGGTGTCTTGACTTGATGCAGCAGACATAACTGCATTAATATTCCATTGTATTAGGCTCCAACAACACCTGGGAATCTGGGATTAAAGGGCATTTGGAAATTTATGACATCTATGATTATGATTTAACTATATCTCAAATTAAGACCTTCTGGACAAACTTTGACTCCTTCAAAGATAGATTTAGTTTTAATTAAATTTGCGGAAAAAAAAACTCTCTCTCTCTCTCTTGAATTTGATAATGCCAGAATGATTACGTTATAACTTCTATTTTATATTAAAGTATTCTTAAGGTATAATTTATTAATCAACTACTTCTGAAATATAAAGAAGACTGCATAGTACATTAATTTCCAAAAGATAATTAAGGATATAACTTATTAATGTAACCATTATAAAAAAAAAGTTGGACTGTGTTAGATAATTATGACTAAAGATTGTTTTAAAATATATTGATAATTTAGATTGTTAACGTACTTCAATTAAAAATAAGTATATACACATTAAGATGTCACTACTACAAATAACGCATTCCACGACGTGGATTCAAAGTCGGGTGTAGAAAACCGCTTTGGTTTGAAGGTGGTGGTATTTTTGTAAATACCAATAATATTTTAAAGACGATTTTTGCGAACCCGTCTTTAAATAATATAAAACAAATGTGGTTTTATGCGAAACCCGAATTTAACTTTGAGTAATTTAAAATTTGACTCTTCCTTTCCTTGTTTCGCGCAGTCTAGTGTTTCCAATGTCTCTCTCCTATTCCAATGTCTCATCTTCCTAGGCTCTCGAGAAGACGCGTCCATCTTCGAAACCAAACCCGCGGAGGCTTCTAGGTCACCTTAAACCGAGGCTACTCCCTCCATGACTTCAGCGGAACAACCTGTGAAGAAGCGAAAGCTCTACAAGCCTTTACCAGAACCGCCACCGTCTTCGCCGCCGGAATCCAAAGCAACCCCTTCCTCTCCGCAAAGCGTACCTACGCCGTCCACTCCCCCACTGTCTCAGGAGGATATTCTCACGAAGCGGCGGAACAAGGATGAAATTCGAAGTGCGTAAGAAGGCTACAAGCAGATTAAGTGTTGCTTGCTTCGGAAAGACGCTCGCTCCTCCATGTCTAAACTCGAACAGAGTTATTTCGCTCTCATCACTTCTTCCAGAGGTAATAACCTTCTTTTTTCACTCTTAGCGTTTCTTACTATTTTTTTACTGTCAATGTATAACTTCATCCTTAAATGTGTAACTTCTTTAATAGTTTGATTACCTTCTATTTATAAGATTAAGCAGTAAGTTTTATCTTCATCCTTTTTAGCTCTTCATTGTTAACCTCGATCTGGGTCCGCTTTTATTTTCTTTAAAGTTAAACTCAATATCATAAAATAGCTCTGTTACTAATTAGTAATGGAAATAATTTCTTGTACCAAATTTAGTCACTACTTTATTAGTTTTAGTAGTGATTAATAATTTTTATAGACTATCTTTTATAAACCAAGATTGTGAAGAATTATGATTGTATTATTGCGTTTTGATTATAGTTAGGATTAAAGAGATATGAAGTCATATTATGAAATATGGCTTGTATTTAGTTATGAAGGTTTGTCATTGTCAAAACTTTCTTAGATGAACATAATTTTTTCAAAATCAATAGGATACCAATTAGTTGGTGCTTTTGAATTTCAAGCCATTAATTTTCTGGAAATCATTGTAAATTATTGTTCAATTTTTACCTTTTTTTCAGCAAACTAGCCATTGTTACTTTTATGTTTAATAAATTTACTTAGTCAAGTTCTCTGCATTTTGGGTCCTATATTTGCTCCAAAAAATTAATCTCTGTCTTGTGTTGAATGCCTACTTGTGCAATTGTTAAAACAATATACTTATGTTGTCCCTTTATCTACAGTTCATAACAAGATTGCCATCTGTGATTCTTTGATGCATGCGTGATTGATTTTTCATTTTTCTTATAATGCAATGTTCAATTGAAAGGATTTGGTTATTTATAAAAATTAACTGACTTGGTGTATTTTATTTTTGAAGAGAATATGGTAATATGCTTTGAAGATCAGGAAACAGGGAGATGCTTGAAAGAGATTCCCACTAAAGTTAATAATTTTTCCACCAAAATGTACAGTGAAGTATCTTAGTTGTATTTTATTACCATGCTTTTGTTTTAAATTGTTCTTATAGAATAAAAAATTGATTGGAAGCACTTTTACCTTCTATATTTTATATTTAAACCATAGATGTGATATGCCTAATTACTTCTATTTATGATGTGATTTTTTCAATTGTGGTTTAATCCAATTTTAAATATATATATATATATATATATATATATATATATATATATATATATATATATATATATATATATATATATATATATTTACAAATCCAGTAAGCTATATATGGTGATTGACTTTTCAGCAAAGATAAACGGGCCATTTTGATATGCAAGAAAATTCATTCACTGTGAAATTTCTTTTTCACTTTAGAAAATAACTCCATACATGATGTGCTTTTGTTCTTGCTTGCTTACTATTTATTTATTCGGAAAGGGTCTACAATCAGTTATGTATCAGTGGATTCTGTGCCTTTTAGTTATGATGACTCTCAGCACAGATAGAATTGCAAAACTTTTTTGATGTTGAACATGTTGAGATTTTCTTTGAAGCTATTAATATTGTATTTTAAATTTAGCCATGTGATATGATGCATGAAAAATTCTGAATTAATTCTTCAATTCATTACCATCTAGGATCTATAAACAGGTATAAGAGGTGTCCATGTATGGCTATATCCTGCTTGCATTGGGAACAATCTCTCACAAATCTATTATTTAACTGATAATCATCGTTGAGTCTCTGGCAATGATAGCAATAAAACTGGGTTATTGGTTTATGGCAATGATAGCAATGCTTTAGTTTGAAGTCAAGAAATTTCCTTTCATTTCAAAATTTAGGCTTTGCTTGCTTTTTAGCATTTCCTATGTTCATTTAATAAATATTAAGGAAGCATGAGAGAATAGATGTGTTGAAAATTCAAAACTCTGGGCATCTGGGATGGTGATTGTCATTCTCTCAAGTGTATGATTGACAAGAGAAGGTGGTGGTTCTCTGTATTCAGTTTTGTTTTCTCCTTGTTATATTATTTTTTTGGTTTTTGTAATTTCTTATTATTTGAAAAGTGTCCAGGTATGAAATTGAAGTTACCAAGATATGATAAAGTAAGGATGCTTGGTTTGAAGCCCCTTCCAGTTGACGCACTAAAGGTTGTTGATCCCCAGGTTAGAATTAGTTTTTTCTTTCTCAAGATCATACACATGGAGTTTATGATACTAAAGGGCTGACTATAACAATTTGCTAGAGAATGGCGCTTACAAGTAGGTTTTTTTAACATCCTCTTTCAAAAATTACAAACTGTGTTCTGAACCTGGTTGTAGCATCCATGTATCTTTGTGTTAAAAAATGGCGCAACATCTACCTTCTAATGATTGAAGCTAAGAATTTCCATTTTAAATATAAATTTATTTGATTACTATTAATATAGGTAACTCATAGAATGATTAATTTGGATACTTTATAAATGATAATTTCTATCTAATTAATTCAATTTTAATTTAAAAAATTGGAAAATCATAAATTATATCAAAATTTATTTTTATTTCTTTTTAAAAAATATAACTTGCAATTAAAATTAATCAAAATTTATAAAAAAATACACAACTGAGCAGGAGATGATACCTCTTGCATACAATATAGTAATTTCAATAATATATTTTTTCCTGTTTGCAGGTGATGATGGCTCCGTGGGCTAACAGCTAATGACATGGTTTTGGGTTTGATTATAGCTAATGTTGCTATTTTTTTATTGTGGAGGATAGCAGATAAAATTTTTATGATAAAGAACTTTAGTGTGAGTTTCTTTATTTATAAATTTTGCTCAACTTGATTTTGCCACACTTGTAGATGTTATTTGCCTGACATTTGCTTTGTATGTCACTCCCTCCTTTATCGTTGATTATCCTCTAGGTAGAATTAGTTTCCTTATTTCCTTATTATCTCTTAGGATTGATTATCATATTTCATATTATTTCCTTATGCACACTTTGATTATCAATGCATTCAGTCATGTAGATACCTGGCATATGGTTTAATTCTCCTTTATATATATATATATTACTAATATGACCCCTTTGAGTTGCTACGATGTGTTAGGAATTAAGTTTTTACTATATGTTAGGACTAGGACCTTTTAACAAACTTACTTTTTTTTACTTTTATAGTTTTACTTCACATTTAATTATAATTAGAAACTCTAATTTCAAAAATCGAACGCAACTCTTTTTTGTTATTGTTCTAATTTGAATTGGTTTACCTTGATAACTTGTGATGACATTTATTATTAATTCATATAATCTAAAATTACATTCAAATACCAGCTTTTTTAAGTGAATTTCTACATATACAAGTCTCACATTAAATAAAAGCCACGAAGCTTGTTGTCACTGTCGTTCCATTGTTGCCCGACTTTTAGATAATTGTCTTGAATAAAAAAAAATTTATTTATACTAACATTTTAACTTTTAAAATAAAAAAAATCAAACATAAATAACTTTAAAACTTATTTAAACCCAAATAAAAATTCACAAAGTTATTTTTATCTAAAATCACGACTTAATTATTATTTTAGTTCATAAATTTGAGATATGTGATTTTCTTGTCCTAAAATTTAAAATTGTATTTTTTTAAACACTAAATTTTGATAAATTATTTTTTTAATCTCTAACATAATAAAGTAACATTTTATGATGATCTTTAACTGAAATAAATTAATTTTTATTTTTTAATTGCTTAAATTAATTTTAAAGGGAACTAAAAAAATAAAGGTAAGCTATATTGATGCATGGCTTATTACATATGTGATTATACTATTACTATACTTAGAGCTGATGTTTTCTGTAGCAGATATTAGAAATGCTGATAGTAGTTTCTGTCTGTTTAGTTTCTTTTAAATTTACAGAGCCTCAGTTCATGTGATTTGAACTTTCATTTACCATGCTCTTATAGGTTTTAAAGACATTAATTAAAGATGCCTAATAGATATAGAAGTTACAATCCACTAATGCTTGCTAGAACAGGTGATGCACCTACCAAAATAGGTATTAGGGTATATGTAAACACTAAAAGGTTGACACTGACCCTAAAATTTTTACACACTCTGTTTGTTGATTAAATTCTCCTGTCCTGACACTGCATTATTGATGAATCATGACATTGAGTTGTTCATCATGTTTCCAGTCTCTTTCTTGGTATTCAATTCTACTTATCTGCGTGTATTTATTTATCCCTTTTATACATAACATGATTGCCAAGGATCCTCGATTTCAAAGAATACTATGTACTTGGACCTATGGTGATGATTGCCTTATTGAGAGTTACTCAGGTCTGATATATTTTTATGAGCTAAATGCTAAGGAGCATTTGGGAGCAATTTCGTTGTTAAGATTAATTAATGATTTTTCAGGCTAGTTGACAAATATATAGTCTTTTTACTGTTTATTTTAACATGTATTGCGATGCTGGAGAATGGGAAAACAAAACAATTTTATATGGGACCATGATATTTTAAATCTCTTAGCAGTGTATGATCATGTAGATTAGTAAACAAAATTCTACCACCATTAAATCCCTTATTTATTCATGGCTTAAGAGATGGATATTTCTGAGTATTAGTTGTTTCATTCTTATAGTTTATATTTTTCTATTCAATTAAATATTCATTTAGGTTAACATTTTTTTTAGAAATACTTTCAAATAAAAGTAATTTTTGAAAAAGATTATGATACTTTTTGTGGTCCACCAATGTATGCCATTTAAAGATACCAGAGAAAAAAAAAGAACAAATAAATAAATACAAATAAATCCAAAAAAAAATATGAATACAAAGACAGTTCTTATAGACGCCTTAGGATATGATGAGAATCTACGACGGTTGTTTAACAAAACGATGTAGAATGTCGTGCGAAACTAAGACGATTATGGATAACCGGTGTAGAAAGTGTATTACCGCTTGACATACTAAGACGGTTATTTGGATAACCGTTTTAGTATACCACATAAAAGAACGTCATTTTACGACGGTTATCCAAATGAATCGTCTTAAATATCAAATACTTTTCACGATGGTTATAGAATAACCGTCGTAAAAAGTTCAATTTACAATGACAATTTTTTGCAATTGACGTAATATTTTTTTGGTATTTTACAATGTCCGTTTACACAACGGTTCAAAACCGTCATTATATGCCCAATTTAACCGTCGTAAAACGTCTCTTTTCCAATAGTGTGTCTATATGCTTATCAAATTTCGACCATATATATATACACCAATTGGTACTGGTTAATTTGTAATTCTTTTTGTTTAGAACACAAGTACCATTTATGAGAGATAATTATATCTGAACTGAATAGAATTATTATGAATGATAATTTTTAAAAAATATTTAATGCAATTATATAATGGATGATTAGTTGATATGTAATTTAATTAAATGTATTCATTATCATAAAAACCTTCTGATTTAACATAAAACCATCTATTCAGTTGTGGGTATGTATGATATTAAAAAGAAAAAATTACACTCGCACTCCTTCAATTTTTTTCAAATTACACATAAAATTACTCTCTTTTTTTTATTCCTACACTATTTTTTTAATGCTTGAAAATATCACTCTGCGCACCCTCATATATTATACTAATATTTCCTACAAGGAAAGTTAGTGTGATAGTTAAGAAAAAATAGGGAATGCCCATATAATTTTACAGAACTTCAGGAATAATTAATGTAAATCTCTCTATTTAAAATGATGGGAGTAATTTAATGAGTTGAATTTGCATGCTTCGTCTAATTACTAAGAATTAAATTCATATTTCACATGGACCTAAATTTAAGCTCTGTTAATAATATAAGGATTTTGTTAATGAACGATATATAAGTATCTTTATAAGTAATTTATAAAGTTTAGAGATTTGCTTTAATCCTATGAGCTCAGAAGACTTAATTTAACTAAACGTTTATTAAAAAAAAATGGTCAAGTTATTTTTATGATTTTATTACTTTTCAAAACATTGTCCAATCACTCTGTTTAATCATATTCTTGACTTGATCTGTCATGGCATGAAGATTCACCAAATGCAATCACAGAATCGCATGTCGTCTTTCAATTGTTAATCCAGAATTTGTTGAAAAAGACAAATTTGGTAACGTTATGCGGCACGAACGAAACCGCGTAATTTTGGAGCTATGCTTCAGTAAATTTAAAATATTATCCTTCAGATACAATATATATATATATATATATATATATATATATATATATTATCCTTCAATCTGCTTAACATATTTTTATCTGAATCCCTACATTGCGATTCTCGATCTTACCGAATCCTTATTATTTATGTTTAAATTTTGCCCCTCTTTTTTTCATGCTTTATTTTTTACAATGAACAAGATTTGAATTCAGAACCTTGTGCAAATTATTCAAACCCTTCAATTTAACCGATGCTAATGAGTTATTTTTGCATGCTTTAATTTGTTTCTATCAAATGTTTATTTTTTTTTACTAGAAATAACTTATTGCATTTCATTCAAAATAAGATCATACATACAGGTTAAAATAAAAAAAATGCAGTAATTAGCATAGAAACGAGGTGCTCTTGCAAAGATGTGAACGACACGATTGACTTGCCGCTTGATAAAACTAACCTTATAGATCAAATGTTTTAAAAACTAATAATCCAGAACTTAATACTATGAACATTATAAATCATATTTAAACTTTTTTTAATAAAGGAATTTGTTAATGTATAATGATTTAGGACATGTTTGGTTAACTGTTCAAAAAGTACTTTTGAATGCTAAACATAGTTTGGTTATCCTCAAAACTATGTGCAACTAAAATTTTGTCTGAAAACTACTCAATTTCGTAGTACACTAAGTTATTTTTGCAAACTCAATTTACTAACTTAAATTTAACTCAAACTTAAATTTACAAGCTTTAATCTAAACATGCATTTAGTGTTTAGAATAAATATGTTAGCAGATATAGTAAGTTGTTGCAACTACGGTATTTTTTTTTCCTAATGCGATAAGCTTGCTATTAAAACCAATCTTGTGTATCTATCAAAACTCGTTTGAACTGGAGTTGGTTTCTCCTTTTACTGAGGTTAACTAGAATACCATGGTCGCGGGTGTGAAAGGAAAAGTGGTGCTAAAAAATATTCATTGGGATTATTATTCTATAAATTAATAAGACTGTGTTTGGCAATGACATGACTTGATTTATTCAATTTATGATTTATAAATCAGACAGGAAAATGGAGCAATGAATTACTTATCCAGAATGTTGAAGCACCTCAAGTACAATGTTGATGCCCAGATTTAACACTAATGTTTAATCTTGATATTTAAGTGTAATGGGAAAATCACCCATTTTCACTGAATTATGTTTAGTTCTCATATTACAATGATTATTGCTTTTCTGCTAACTATTACTAATTTCTAATTGATCATATGATGCTCCATCCCATGTACTTACAGTCTCATACAGTATCCCAATGTTGGGGGAGAATTGCTTTGAATGCCTCATATGTTACTATTACTAGAGAAACCAACAACGAAGACCATAATATACTTACTATTCATAGCATCTATTCCCGAGGCCATTTGACGCAAGCATCAAATATCAATATTAACAAAATTTCTACAGAACAGTTGTTTGCATGCATCCTCTTATCCTCTGTAAATAGGTAGACCTACAACCAAAACACAAGATACTAAAAATAACAATAAGGCATTAAAAATTTAAGTCAACTGTGGCTCTTAATGCTTAGGACAGGGAAACTAACCTCAATGTTCTGACGGTGATATTTGAGAATCAATTCAAAATTTGATCAATCAGTTCAGTATAATCTTCAACAGCTCAATATCAAACAAGAGAGTCTTATCTATCAAATCTTGGTTCCTCAACACAAAATCCAAGGCTCGTTGGCCCTGTAAAAATATATTTGCATTGCATTTTCCTCATAATCCATTCAGATAGTGGATGAACATAGATATTCACTTCTTACCGAGAATGTTGTTGGTCTTGGGTCACTCTTATTGAAATCATTCTCAGGATATCCAAGTTCCGGGGGCACAATTATCCTACATCATTGATAAACATAATGAAATTTGTATATCTCTCCCTATACATTTCTTTCCATAGTATATGTATATGAACCCAAAATACATTTGTGTAGGTTTTCTATCATATTCATATTTTTTTCAGGATTAAAATGATTTAAATAGAAGATTCTGAACTAAATATTCCCAGTGATTCATAATTTTAACTTATGAATGTTAGGATGTTAAGTTCCCCAGATTCAGAGTTAGAATTAATAGAAGTTGCAGTTCAATAAAATAATATTATGCCTCATGGACTTCCAACTGCTAATTGTAGGTGTGATATGCATGGAGCTATTTTCCAATTGCATGTTAATCAAAATACTATTCTTCACTAAAGAAATGAAGTTCAGGCTATTGTAATGGCAAGAAAGAACTCTAGAATGCATCAAATATTTCTAGCAATATAGATGAAACACCTTCTAATGCCCCAAGAGCCAGGCCCGAAACAGCCTCTTCAAAAGCTGGTATTACCTGAACATTCAAAGTACATAAGAGATATGTCTTCAAAACAGAGTTGCAGAACCCAAAAAATAGAACACAATTGAGCACCTAATATGTTTTCGGCATCCATCGATAATGTCCATTGGCAATTTCAAAGTGAAGCATTACATCAAGAAGCATGATGTAAGGGATATAACTAAGAACTATTTCAAGGTAAACAAGGAATTAATGTTCCTACCAAGGATCTGTTTACTTTGATAAGGGAGTGAGATAATTTTAGTGAATTAACAATTGTGATGAATTCAGTTGAAAACAAGTACACAAAACATGTTGTATGGCACCCACATGAAGCATCTTGTGGACAAGGGAAGACAATGCCCAAGCAGGGTTTAATCCCACAGTCAAAGGGCACAGGACACCTTGTGGTTTGGCCGAAAAAGCATGCCATATCTATCACACAATTTCGTTATAGGAGTGGAACCAAAGAATACCTTTGGCCAAGAGTAATATATGCATTAAAGAGTACAGATAAAACAGAAACACAAGGAGCTAACACTTATTTTCACAAAGGAGGTTTCAATCAAGATCCTTCTCTTACATCGTATCGATTACCAAGAAGAAAATTCTAAAACCCCATTTCCAGTGGTGGAAATAAAAAATTACTAAAAGAACATAAAATATAAGATTAATTTACAAAAGAAATAGTATTTTAATCCAAGTAACCCTAAATAGTTAAGACCCTCTCCCATTCTGGATCACTTGGTTCACACATAGCAACAATGTAAACATTGTTCATGAAATAGCATTCACAATGTATAACAAAGATCCTAGTCAAGTTGCAAGGAACTAGTTTAATCATTAAATGACGAGATCTCTCACCTCATTATAACCTATTTTGAATTTGACAAAGTTCTTGTCATCGCCCTGCATGATATAAAAATAGCACAACAGGTGTGTAATAATCAATCACTCCTATAGTATCCAGTTAGAAGATTCAAAACATTCATACCTCAAAGGAACCACCCTTGGTTTTATTCTGTGCTTCAAATATGCGGCCATAATAACCTCTGGTGTAGCCATCCCAGTCTACCTGAAAGAAATTGGAAGACCAAAGTTGCTTCAGTTATTTTAGTTTAAAGGGAGAACAATAGTGTCAAGAACAGGATGTGGATCCCTTGTAGTTGTAAAAGTAATTGCAGTGAGTGCAGTTGCAAATCTCACCATTCAAAACTATTCAACACTATTTTTCTATCCACATTTTATTGAACTCAATAAATTTTAAGGGTTTAGATTTGTTTAGACTCCACTGGGAGAAATGCAGCCTACTCTTCTTTTCTTCACTTAGTTGTGAAATCTGTCCAAAAGCTATCTCATTATCCCATACAAAATCATTCCAGTGCATTGGAAATTTTGAGCCTTAGAATGTTTCAACTTTTAATTAACTGGCTAATATCAGACTTGGAATTTCTAAACCAATCAACCGTAACAAAAAAATTAAATAAAAAAAATGTTGAAACGATTCAGAGCATTACCACTACTGTCTCACCCATCTTGGGTTTGGGGCCATTCCCCGGTCGCAAGTCCTGCATTCATGATGTACATAAATTAATTAAAACATTAATAATAGAAAACATGCTTAATTAACCCATGGTCATGAGTATTTACAGTTACTACTACATCACCTTATATTGGAGTCCTGATTCAGTTTCAGTGTAATCTGGGTATCGCATTTTTGTCTTTCCATAATCCTTCCCTCTAAGCGCTGGCACTGCATTCACATTGCGAATTCTTAGTAGCTATGCATATTCTTATTTTATACTTTCCACATCAACACGTGGCTCAACACAACACAGCAGAGAAAACACACAATAGCATCATATTCAAAAATGAAAGATGGGTTTTTATAGAGAATTACTATCGGCAAATTCAGCTGCCAAAGAAATTCCGGTGAGTGGAATGTTGCACAAGGTTCCGGCAAAGATGCCTATGGAAGAGAAAAGAATCTTTCTTCGTTGGAACAATGGCGCACAACAACAACTTGCCGTCCTGCCTGCTAACATGGTAGTAGAAATGAGAAAGAGAATGGAGCATACTCAGCATAGTACTAATAAGTGATGACTGGAAAGAAAATTGAACAAGTGGCACACCGGAAGCGGAGGAAGAAGAATCGGAGATATTTTTGGGGTCCTGGAGGGGAGAAATAAAAATCATTGGAGAGTGCGGCAATGGAAAGAAATAGGAAAATTAATGAACGAAGAAATTGCGTACCAGAGATTGAGAATTGAGATTTAGGGAGGGAAACATAACTAAGAGATAAGGACATAATTGACGCCATGGCATGGCAAAACTTAACAAACAGACGCGCGAGAGAGAGTTGAGAATTGGGTTTGGGGTGAGTGGAGGAGAAAACTTTGTGCTATTTCATTCCTTTTTCTCGCAGCTGATTGACCAAAGTTACTTTGTGGATCCCATGCTCTCTGCGTTGTTAGTAGCATTTTCTAAAAAAGGTCTAGGTGAGTAAAGATCCTCTCCATGTACGTCAGTCCTACACAGTGCATGCGTTTTTTTCTCCTGAAAACCCCTGACACTGTCTATGTACATTAGTAAATCGTTGTCTGTCCCACTTTTAACAATCCCATTTTAATAATCTATCTATATTATACAAACAAGGCCATGGCGATGCTTATGTATGCTTACGTGGCCGTGAAAGTGCTAACGTGTCGTCATGAGAAGCGTCCCTATTCCCGCCTAAAAACGTCATTGTCAATGTGCATTTATTGTTTTATTTTATTATTTTATGATTATTTTATTATTTGATTTTATGCCTTTTGCATTTTCTTTGCTTCATTTTCCAATGAATGAATGTTTTGAAAAGCGTCAATGCCAATCAGCATTTATTATTTTTTGTCTTTGGCATTTAATTTGCTTCAGTTTTCAATGAATGAATGTTTCCAAGAAAAATAATTGCGTTGCTAAAGTGATTGATGCATTTTCGAGTTAGACCGCCATTTCAAATTCCCTTTTGTTTGGAGTATTCCTATTGAGTTGTGCACTAGTTCCATCTTGCTCCCGTGACGACAAAAACAAATGCACTTCCATTTTAATAATTTGCTTGTAAAAGTGATGTGGACATCAAAGCTCAAGCCCATGACAACCACCAGATTTAGGCTGAAGATTAGATGGAAGCCCAAGACCCAATACAAGACATTAGAGGAACCATGATAAGAGAAAGAGCTAAAAATGCCCAAGAAGTTGTGGAACATATGGTGACTATTCTGAGGATAGTTCAAATGCGGGGAGAGGCCCAACACTTGGAGGCCCACAAGGGAGAATTGCTAGTCCTATGTGTTGAATGCTTGGAATGAAAGCCCAATTTTAGACCTTGGGATTTTACATTTCCCTTATTTTGTTGAGAACTAATTTGTATAAAAACTTTTGGAACTGAATGAAGAGGACAATTGTTGTTTTGGCAAAAGTGTGAGTTTTGTCTCTGCTAGGGTTCTCCCTTGAACCAACTGATCTTATCAGGAATTCACCCAATTTTTGTGGCGATCCTCTAGGCTTATCAAACCTCGTTGTTTGTGGCGCCTCTTTGATTTTCTATCTTCCACGTTTCTGTTCGTGTCTGCACTTTCGGCGTTCTTCAGATTGTTCCTTTAGCCCAAATTTTCTCAGGTTCATTTTGCACGTTTTACAAGTTTGTTTTCAGTGTTTCTCGGCATTCTTCAGATTGTGCCTTCAGTCCAAATTTTCTCAAGTTCGTTCTGCATGTTTTACGAGTCTATTTTTAGTGTTTCTTGACCCTAAATTGCAGTTTAGAGCATCATCTTTCTTCTCGTTTTGGAATCACTCAAATCCGAGTTCTGTAGTCCGAGATTCGAACGAAATTAAAAACTCGTTTTGGGTTGTTGTCTTGGTTTGTTCCCATCATTTGGTATCAGAGCTCAGTTCTAGGGTTGGAATTGAGTTACCTTTTTCTCCATTCTCTTAATCAATTCTGGTCACACCTTAGGTTTGACTCACCCCTAATTTTTGTTTGCTAAAATTCGGATGGTGCAATTTGGTTGTTTGCTATTTTCAATTTCTTGTTTTGTTTATACTCTGCTGCATATTTGTTCTTGGTGTTGATTTCTATTAAGTGTTAAACATGAGCTTGTCTTGTGGGGAATGCTAATCTAGTAACTTAGTGGTTGCAACTTAAAAGTTTGATTGCAAGGTTACAAATTTCATTGTTAGAAGCAATTGGTGTTAAAAAAAATATTTGCACAACTTGTGGCTGTTGTTATTAAATTCAGTATATAAAAAAAAAGTACAACAGTTGTAGTCATTAAATGTCCTTGCACTCCACTTGTTTGATAAAATTCCTAAGTGTCAAGTGTTTTCTCTAACCCTTGTTTTCCATAGAATTTGTTCTTGTTTGTTGGTAGTGAAATTGTTCTTTGCTACTTCCCTTTTGTTGGTGTTCAAAATTCTGTGTCAAGCCTTGTGATTGTTACCCTTGAAAGTGATTCTTGATCATAGATTGTTGATTCTTGTAAGAACCTTAAGTTAGAGAACGAGTAGAAAAAGGCTAGAGAGTACATTTATTGAAAAGCCTAATTGTGTGAAACACTTTGGTGAGGTCTTCTTATTTTAGATTCTATTCATGGCTGAGAGTGAGGGACCTCCATCCCCTACTAGAGATCATAGGATTTTGTTAGATGCCTTAACTCAAAGGATGAACCAAGTGTTGAGGGAGCATACGAAGGGAATTTATGAGAGGCTTGAGAGTTTAGAAAACCAAAATATGAATTGGGAAAATGACCAACATGGAGATAGGGATAGACATGAGAGGCATGAAGGGAGAAGAAGGAGAGGAAATGAGGAAGAACCAAGAGGAAACCGAGATGAGGAAGGAAGAGTTTCCATTCCACCATTTAGGGGTAAAAGTGATCCTGAAGCCTATATTGAGTGGGAGTTGAAGGTAGAACAAATTTTCTCTTGTCACACCCTAACTGAAAAGAGGAAGATCAAGCTAGCTACCTTGGACTGACTATGCCTTAGTTTGGTGGGATCAATTCCAAAGGGAGAGAAAGAGGTATATAGAGCCTATGTTGGAGACTTGGGAGAAGTTGAAAAGAGTGTTGAGAAGGAGGTATGTTCCATCTCACTACCATAGAGAGCTTCTTGATAAGCTCCAAAGAATGACCCAAGGGAGTAAGAGTGTAGATGAGTTCTACAAAGACCTTAAATAGCCCTGATTCGAGCCAATGTTGAGGAGGATAGGGAGGCAACCATGGCAAGGTTTCTTAATGGGATGAATGGAGATATAAGGGATGTAGTGGAGCTGCAAAATTATGTGGAGATAGAGGATATAGTCCATCATGCTATGAAAATGGAGCAGCAATTAAAGAAAAAAAGTGTGAGGAAGAGTTCATCTAATTTTGATAACTCTAGGTGGAGGGAGGGGTTTAAGAAAGAGGGAACTTCATCCAATAGGACCCCAAGGGCTGCACCACAGCCCACCCAAAATAGGGGCAAGGAAGTGGCCAACAATTCTTGGTCTAGAGACATAAAGTGCTTTAAGTGTTTAGGTAGAGGACACATAGCTTCTGAATGTCCTACTAAGAAAGTTATGATATTAAAAGATTATGGGGAAATCACAAGTGAGAGTTCTCATTCTGAACCATCAAGTGAAGAAAAGAGTGCGGAAGAGGAGGAGATCCTTGAATGAGACTTGTTTATTGTGAGGAGGATGTTAGGAGGGATAGCCAAGGAGAGTAAGGAAAGCCAAAGAGAAAACATATTCCATACTAGGTGTCTTATCCAAGGGAGGGTGTGCTCTTTGATCACAGATGGAGGGAGTTGCACAAATGTGGCTAGTGCTAGGTTGGTGAAGAAAATGAACTTAGAGACTAAACCCCATCCTAGACCTTATAAGCTACAATGGC
Source organism: Glycine max (assembly GCF_000004515.6). NCBI lineage: Eukaryota > Viridiplantae > Streptophyta > Magnoliopsida > Fabales > Fabaceae > Glycine > Glycine max. The sequence goes on along the minus strand of NC_016089.4, from coordinate 7,951,551 downwards.
TTAGTGAGGAAGGTGGATTGAGGGTGGATAAGCAAGTGGAGATTCAGTTTTCTATTGGGAAGTATAAGGAAAAAATTCTGTGTGATGTGGTTCCTATGGAAGCTAGCCATGTGCTTCTTGGGAGACCATGGCAGTTTGATCAAAAAGCTCGCCATGATGGTCACAAAAATAAATACATTTTTTATCATGACAACCGCAAGGTTACCTTGGTTTCATTATGTCCAAAAGAGGTTTGTGATGATCAGAGTATCATGAGAGAAAAAAAAGAGTAAGAGAGAAAAGAAAATGAAAAAGAGAAAAAAGAAAAGAAAGAGAGAGACCCACAAGATAAAGAAAAAGAGAAAAAAGAAAAAAGAAAAAGTGGAGAAAAGAAAGTGAGAAAGAATGGATTATTTGTGAAAAGTGGAGAGGTGAGGAGCTTTAATGGCAAGGAAGTCTATGTATATACTTTATAATAAGGAGATTGCTACCCTTGATTCAGACCTTGAACTTCCTAGTGGAGTTAAATCTATTTTGCAGGAATTTCAGGATATGTTTTCAAAGGAGATGCCACAAGGACTCCCACCATTAAGAGGCATTGAACACCAAATTGATTTGGTTCTAGGAGCTGTGTTGCCTAATAGGCCAACATGCAGGAGTAATCCTCAGGAGACCTAAGAGATCCAAAAGTAAGTCACTGATTTGATGACTAAAGGTTGGGTAGAGGAAAGCTTGAGCCCATGTATTGTTCCTATCATATTGGTGCCGAAGAAGGATGAAAGCTGGAGGATGTGCTCAAATTGTAGAGCTGTCAACAACATCACCATTAAGTACATGCATCCCATTCCCAGGTTAGATGATCTTCTTGATGAATTGTATGGATCATGTTATTTCTCTAAGATAGATTTGAAAAGTGGATATAATCAGATTAGGATTAGAGAAGGTGATGAATGGAAAACAGCTTTTAAAACCAAGTATGGCTTATATGAGTGGAAGGTAATGCCATTTGGTCTAACAAATGCCCCTAGTACTTTCATGAGGTTAATGAACCATGTTTTGAGAGAGTTCTTAGGAAAATTTGTGGTTGTGTACTTTGATGACATTCTTGTGTATAGAAAAAACTTGGATGAACATTTGCAACATTTAAAATCTATTTTGCATGTGCTTCGAAAACAAAGGTTGTATGCAAATTTGGAAAAGTGCACGTTTTGTAAAGATCATGTTGTGTTCTTAGGATTTGTGGTTAACTCTAGTAGAGTGCATGTAGATAAAGAGAAAATAAAAGCAATCCAAGAGTGGCCAATTCCTAAGAATGTGAGTGAAGTGAGAAGTTTCCATGGCTTAGCTAGTTTCTATAGGAGGTTTGTGAAGGACATTAGTACTATTGTTGCACCTCTTAATGAACTAGTTATGAAACATGCAAGATTTAAATGGGGAGAGGAACAAGAGAAAACATTTTTTGTCCTGAAAGAGAAATTAACAAATGCACCCATACTTGCTTTGCCTAACTTTGCTAAATCCTTTGAACTTGAATGCGATGCATCTGAGGTGGTTGCTGATGCTTTGTCACGCAGTTATGCTTTACTATATACTCTTGAAGCTAAGTTTCTAGGTTTTGAGTGCATTAAGGAATTATATGAACATGATGCTGATTTTTCACATATTTACCAAACATGTTATCCTATTGCATTTGATGGGTATTTTAAACATGATGGTTATTTGGTTAAGGATAAGAGACTTTGTGTGCCTAAGAGTTCCATCAAGGAAGTTCTTATTAAAGAGGCTCATGAAGGGGGGGTTAATGGGGCATTTTGGAGTTCAAAAGATATATGATATCTTGCATGAGCATTTTTACTGGCCTCACATGAAATCTGATGTGCATTCATTATGTAATAAGTGTCTTGTTAGCAAAAAGGCTAAATCTAAAGTCAAGCCACATGGTTTGTATACTTCATTACCTATTCCTGAACATCCTTGGATTGATATTTCTATGGACTTTGTTTTTGGTTTGCCTCGGTCCAAGGGAGGAAAGGACTCAATTTTTGTGGTGGTTGATAGGTTTTCTAAGATGGCTCATTTTATATCCTGCAAGAAGGTGGATGATGCTTGCCATGTTGTTGATTTATTTTTCAAGGAAGTAGTAAGATTGCATGGGTTGCCTCGGAGTATTGTAAGTGACCGTGACTCTAAATTTCTTAACCATTTTTGGAGGACTTTGTGGGGGAAAATAGGTACTAAGCTATTGTTTTCAACTACATGTCATCCTCAAACTTATGGGAAAACCGAGGTGGTCAACATAAATCTTTCTACTCTTCTTAGGGCTGTTATTAAGAAAAATATTAAGACTTGGGAAGAGTGTTTACCACATGTGGAATTTGCTTGTAATAGGGTTGTGCATAGTACTACTCAATTGTCACCTTTTGAAATTGTTTATGGTTTTAACCCTTTAACTCCTTTGGATTTGTTGCCTTTACCTGACATTTCATAATTTAAAGATAAGTTTGGGTAGGTCAAAGCCGAATATGTCAAGAAGATGCATGAGAAAGTCAAGTCCCAAATTGAGAAGAAAATGGAAGGGTATGCAAAATATGCAAACAAAGGAAGGAAAAAGGTAACATTTGAACGAAGTGATTGGGTTTGGGTACATTTCAGGAAAGAGTGGTTCCCTTCCCAAAGGAAGTCCAAGCTCATGCCAAGAGGAGATGGTCCATTTCAAGTACTGGCCAGGATCAATGATAATGCCTACAAAATTGATTTGCCAAGAGAATATGGGGTAAGTGCTACTTTTAATGTAGTTGATCTCACTCTTTTCGATGCAGGTGATGACTTCAGAGATTTGAGGGCAAATGCTTGTCAAGAAGGAGGGGATGATGTGGACATTAAAGCCCAAGCCCATGACAACCACCAGATCCAGGCCCAAGACCAGATGGAAGCCCAAGACCCAATACAAGACATAGGAGGACCCATGATAAGAGCAAGAACAAAAAAGGCCCAAGAAGCTGTGGAACATATGGTGACTATTGTAAGGGCAGTTCAAATGCAGGGAGAGGCCCACAAGGGAGATTTGCTAGTCCTATGTGTTGAATGCTTGGAATGAAAGCCCAATTTTAGACCTTGGGATTTTACATTTCTCTTATTTTTTTGAGAACTAATTTGTATAAAAGCTTTTGGAACTGAATGAAGAGGATAATTGTTGTTTTGGCAAAAGTGTGAGCTTTGTCTCTGCTAGGGTTCTCCCTTGAACCAACTAATCTTATCAGGAATTCACCCAATTCTTGTGGCGATCCTCTAGGCTTATCAAACCTCGTTGTTTATGGCGCCTCTTTGATTTTCTATTTTCCACGTTTCTGTTCATGTCTACACTTTCGACATTCTTCAGATTGTGCCTTCAGTCTGAATTTTCTCAGGTTCGTTCTACACATTTTACGAGTCTATTTTTAGTGTTTCTAGACCTTAAATTGTAGTTCAGAGCATCATCTTTCTTCTTGTTTTGGAATCACTCAAATCTGAGTTCTGTAAACCGAGATTCGAACGAAATTAAAAACTCGTTATGGGTTGTTGCTCTTGGTGCACAAATTTCATCCTAGAAGATTTGATTTGAACCAAGCACGTGGTTTGTTTCCATAAAAAAGTTAGCCCTTTTAGTCAATCAACCCTTGTGTCCTCTCTTATTCCATTTTTTATCCAACAATGGGAACATGACACCCACCTACATTGTACAACACTCTGTCGCAACCTACCTTTCGGCGGGAGGGCGACGCGAGACTCAAGGGTGCGTCTTCCAAGGAAAGAGAACGTGCAAAGTCAACACCAACACTTATTCAAGGAAAATGTCGGGAAAAACCAAAACATGTGGTCTGCGAACTTTAATCGTGAAAGGTTCGGGAGTTGTTTTTATGCACGAGGAAGGTATTAGCACCCCACGCGTTTGTTACAAGGGACGACATCCTTCAATCAAGTGTGCAAATATAACTTCAAAACTACGTATTTTCCCCTCTTTCTGTTTTTATGTATTTTCCCCTTTTTATGTTTTTTTGCTTTTTATGGGCCTTTTTGTATTTTTTATCTTTTTGTGATCGACAAGGGTATTTCCCTCGCTCCTACGTATTCCTCAATTGTGATGAGGAAATCAGATCTACGTAGTTCTTGCAGAACTAAACATTGGTTAAGTTATTTTTATCTTTTTTTGCATGATATATTTTAACCGAACAAAAGTCGTTTAAGGCATTGAACCTTTAAACGATCTTTTGATTTTTGGAAGGGGGAGAAAGGTTAAGGCGTTGGACCAATAACGATCTCTTGGTTTTTGAAAGAAGAGAAACATTAAGGCGTTGGACCATTAACGATCTCTTGGGGTGGTTGACAAAAGCGAAACTTTTGCTCCTACGTATCCTCAATTGCGATAAGGAAATCAGACCTATGTAGTTCTTGCAGAACTAAACGTTGGTTAAGTTGTTTTTATCTTTTTTTGCAAGATATATTTTAACCGAACAAAAGTCGTTTAAGGCATTGAACCTTTAAACGATCTTTTGATTTTTTAAATGGGGAGAAACGTTAAGGCGTTGGACCATTAACGATCTCTTGGTTTTTGAAAGGAGAGAAACTTTAAGGCGTTGGACCATTAACGATCTCTTGGTTTTTGAAAGGAGAGAAATGTTAAGACATTGGACCATTAACGATCTCTTGGGGTGGTCGACAAAAGCGGGGCTTTTGCTCCTACGTATCCTCAATTGCAATGAGGAAATCAAACCTACGTAGTTCTTGCGAAAAGCGGTAAAGTTATGTGTTGATTTTATGCTTTTGAACGGTTCATGTTAATCAATACAAGCAAAGAAGGCGTTGGACCTTAAAATAGTTTTGAGTGACTTTTGCACAAAACTTGGTTTGTGAGCTGATTTTAGCCTTAGTTTTACTTTGATTATTAGTCAATTCATTCAAGAAAACTTTTAAAGAAAAATGTCTGATTGATATTTTTGATTATTTTTTTATTATTTTTTTCAAGATATTTTGATTATTTTATTATTATTTGCCTTTTTTTTATTTAACCGAGGTTACAACGTGAACAATCGGTTAGATTTTGCTTTTACAGTGATTAAATGACATTACAACACAAATGATCAGTTGAAATTCATTTTATCATTTATTAGGCGAGATAACGGCTTAAACGATCGGTTAAAGCTCGTTAAAAACGGAAGAAAAGAAAATCGAAAGTGAACGAAATGAAGATGAAAGCTAACAAAACAAGAAATGAATTGAAAGTCTTGGATTTCGAAACGTCGGAAAATCTTCACGAAATTGCTCACAGAAACGTCTCTGAAGCGTTACGGAAGCACCTCGGCTTGAATTTTCTTCACGAAAATACATTTTTTCACCCAAAACAGTTAAAATACATAACATAGGGATCAGAGACCCTTTGGAACAGTCCTCCTCGACCTATTTATAGAAAAGAGGTGTGGTGCTTGCCGCCCAGCTCGCCTAGGCGAGCAAGTTGCTTTCTCAGGAAATTTCCTAATGCACCCCCCATTTTACAAAGTTCACCCCCTCTTTTACGTAATTCACGAAAAAGTTATGGAAATATATTGGACTTGATTTTCTTCTTTTTTCTCTTCCTTCTCACCCATTTTAAGTGAAATATTCTTATTTAGAGTTACGAGAATTTTATGGAAGCATTACGGAAGCTCCGGAAGCCATTTTTCAACAAAACGGGGGAGGAGGTTGCCACCCAGCTCGCCCAGGCGAGCTAGGTTGCTTCCTCCTTAAGCAACCCAGCTTCCAAAATGCTCTGTAATGGCCTAGATTCTAAATTGCTATTTACACCCTATCTTGATAAGTTCACCCCTTGTTTTGTGTTTTTTTGGCTGTTTTCCTTCCAAAACCTTACAGAACTTTACGGATTCCACGACGATGGGTGTTAAGCCTTCCGAAGCGATCAACAACGGTCCCAAATAAAATTAGGGTGTAACAGTCTATTTACACACCCCCACTTTGCGAAATACACTCCCATTTTCGTGTTTTTTTGCCAATTTTTCTCCGAAACATCCCAAATGAAGGTCACATGCTAACAAACAATGAACCCTGGATGAAATTAGGATATGACACACTCATTGGGGAGTTACTTCCTGCACTTAAAAAAGGACTTCCTACACCTTTTAATTGTAGATGCAATTGGCTTTGATGTTTTGATGATGATCATGATGATGTGTTGCAATTGATGCAAATGGGCTTTTCAAGATTAAAATTCAAGACAATACTTCAAGATTACAAGGCACAACATCAAGATGATCACTAGGATATTAGGAAGGGAATTCCTAATTGAATTAGCAAAGGTTTGGCCAAGTGATTTAAAATAAAAAGTGTTTTTCAAAGGTTTTACTCTCTGGTAATCGATTACCAGAGGATGTAATCGATTACCAGTGGCCAAATACCTTTTATAACAGCTATAAAAATTTGAATTCGAAATTTTAGACTGTGTAATCGATTACACACTTTTGGTAATCGATTACCAGCAGTTAGTAAACGTTTTAATTCAAATTTTAAAAGCTGTAATCGATTACACAATTACTGTAATCGATTACCAGACAGGAATTTCAGAAAAATAATTTCAAGAGTCACAACTTTTCAAAGGCTTTACTCATGACCACCAATGGTCTATATATATGTGACTTAAACACGAAATTGCTCAGAGATTTTCAGAACAACAAAGTGTTTATCCTCTCAAAGAGCAATTTCATTTTATCCTCTTAAGAATTCCTTGGCCAATTCAATTGCAATTCATTAAGGAATTAATTGAGTGCTCAATCTGTAAAATCCATCTCTTTCTAGAGAGATTTGTTCCTCTTCTTCTTCTCATTCTCTAAGGGATTAAGAGACTGTGAGTCTCTTGTTGTAAAGGATCTCTAAACACAAAGGAAGGGTTGTCCTTGTGTGTTTAGAACTTGTAAAAGGAATTTACAAGTTAGTGGAACTCTCAAGCGGGTTGCTTGGGGACTGGACGTAGGCACAAGGGTGTGGCCGAACCAGTATAAAACTGAGTTTGCATTTTCTCTTCCCTTAATCTCCTTTATTTATTATTGCTTTATATTCATATTCAAGTTGCTTCATTTGAATTAATATTTAAGAAGATTGTCATTAAGGGAATTCATAACTTGAGTAAAAAAAAAGTAAAATAGATTTTTAATTAGGGGAAATAGTTTGGAATATCTTAATTCAACCCCCCCCCTTCTTAAGATATCTGAGGCCACTTGTCTAACATTAATCTTTTCAAATCGGACAATAATGTAAAATTATACTCTGAATTCTTGATATTCAGATTAAAGGAAAAAAAAAAATCCAAATTGGTGCAGGAAGCAACTGCCATCTCATTGTTTTCACCTTTTAGTATCCACTATCACTTTCTCAGAAAAAACACATTCACTCCAACATTGTACAGTGCACCTCAATTATGATGGCCTTGTTATCTTAGTTCTTTTTTTCTGGTTCAATTCAGTTCATTCAACCTTCTTTTTTCTTTTTTCTTTTATTAAACCCATTTATGCTTAAGTCAACTGCTACTTTATTAAACCCATTAGTTTTATTTATTTTACTTATTTTTATTTCTTTCTTTGTTAATATTTAAACCAAATTGGGTTAGCATAAACCTAGTAATTGAATTTCCTTTATGATATTTTTTTTCTTTCTTGTAAAAAAAAAACTAAATTCCCACTTTGAACTCAAGAAAAAACAAAAACAATGAACACAAAAATAAAATAAAAAACATTTAAGAAAAGAAAGTCTGGTCAAACATGGTAAACACAAAATTCCCATATAGTTTCATCGACCTCGTAATCAGAATCACAAAAGAACCAGAATAACAAAATCTTTTGCTACGCTGAACTAACTGTATTTTCTCCTTACTAATTATAGAGTATAAACTCCGAATGATAACTACTATTCACCCAAGAAGGAGAGGTAATGGAACTTCACATAAATCGCAAAAAGATATTTACTGTTTGACACAACAGTTAGGAACAACTTCAAATCCATCCGACCAGAGACCTTAATCATAACAAATGACAACATTTTCATTTTCGAAGGAATGCCACGGTTGCAACACGGGAGCCTACAGATCCACCAAACATGAATGTCGGATATGTGCGGACATGATTTACATACTGAAATGGGGGCTCTCTGCACGGTTCCTCGTCCTTCACTGCCCCAAGTTCCTGTGCAGTAGCAATTTTTCGTTGGTTGAAACTCTCCACTTCTTGTACCAATTCATCCTTTGTATTGTTACATGATGTGATCACCTTACATCCAACAAGGAGAAAGTCCATAAGAACAAGCATTATTAGGTACTAAGAGCTGCTGCAACTATATATTCATGAACAAGCAGTAAACAAGATCAAAATAATAATGGCTTCTTTTTTAATGAATAAAAAGAATCCCACTTTGTAATTTCATGCCAAGACCCACAAGCCTCTACAATTTGGTAGTAAATTTAAACATTCAACAGTAGCTTTGAATAAATTTTAAAGTGCTTACAAGTATTCCACCAGATGCAACCAACCTCGAAACAGAATCCCAATACATCATTCTGAAATTGAGAAAGTGATAATATAATTCCTCAGTACCATGCAATTAGACTATAATATGCAGAAAGTAAAGCAAGAAAGAAATGTTAAACATAGTTTGATAAAGCAAAATAACATCATTTCAATAGAATTATAATAGAACCGTGGACACAAGATAGTATTTTCTCTTACCTCTTGACAGGACCATCAGGATGCAATCCAATAGCATCTAGTGTCCCTTTATCCATGACAAGTCGAAACTCTTGTTCCAACTTTGTCTCGAGGACATCATCAACCTTAAAATAATCAAAGCCAATATTATGCATTAGACATGTCAATAATATAAGATAATAAGTAATGTCTTGTATGCAAAAAGGGGATGCCAAGAAACAACTTGAAGGTAAAAACTCCATGCAATTTATCAAATACAACAAAACACTACGAAATGTGATAGTGTTAAGAAATATAAGCCAGCTACTAGCTAAGTTAATAAAGTTGTTTAAGAAAGCTTCTTGTAGGGATGAAAATTTGTTATTTACTCCTCAAGAGAGACAAAAAGTTCTACAGCACTTCCTCTTTTATTTTCTCTCAGTTTAATTAAAAGAAAATTTGTTATTTACGGTTTGTGTTTTGTGCTCATGTGTGTGTACATGCCCCAGTTAAGCTGAAACAAAACTCAGACATTTCAGTACTTCTCCTATTATTGTCCCCTCTTCCATTTATTCAGAATTCCTCCATTTTTTTTCTTATTTTAGTAACATAATTCATCGTGTTAGCCCTTCTTCCACCAGGTTCATAGTTTACATGCACTTAGTTTACTGTTGAAGCCCCTACTATGGTATACACAAAGCAAAATAACTACTACTCATGTTATACACAAGAAGAAAATAGTTAAATAAAACTATGCATTTAGAGATGCACATGCATATTCACACACACACACACACACACTAAAATTAGAACATACCAAAAATTTGACGTTGGAAAATCCATCACGATTAGCAAGGCTTTGGGCAAGGCTGATGGCCCTTTCACTATAATCAGTCCCAGTTAAATCAGAGAACCTGAACAGATGACAAGATTTTTTTCTTGATAAGATCTTTGCAATACAACATAAACAAATGCACATATCTCTCCACTACCAATATTCACAATTTACAAGAACCTAGACTGAACCAAGCTTGGATCAATGTTGTTAATGGCGGATGGCGGTTCATGGCGGAAAGTAAAAAATCCGCCATAAAAATATGGCGGATGGCGTAGCGGAAAATGGCGGATGTCATGGCGGACCAAAAAAAAAAAAAACATACATATAAACTCATTGAAATTGAAAAAAACAAAGGATTGCATTCAAATAAACTAAAAAAGTTTCATGAGTTCATACAATAATCAAGTACAAACACCAAATAAACTCATTAAAGAGTTCAAATAAACTCAGCCATTTAAAAGAGGACTGAACAGAAAAAAAAATTGTGGTGTCAAATACGAAAAAAAAAATGGGACTGTTAAAAGTAAAAAGAGGTGTCAAATAGCAAAAGGAAAAAAAAAGCTGCAGACAGAAAACAGGGGGTGTCAAACAGCAAAAATAAAACTAAAACCTACGCCTTCTTCTTCTTCGCGACGCCTTCTTCTTCGCGACAGCAGCTTCATCTTCTCCGCGAGAACTCCTCGCTGCAGGCCGCCGTTCGTGACAGATGCGTCGCTGCCGGAGCTCGTCGCCGCCGCTTGTGCCGGTGCGTCGCTGCCGGAGGTCGTCGCGGCTGCGTGCGCGTGCGGCTGCGGGTGTCGCGGCTGGGTGCGCGTGTGGGGTGCGAGAGGGACGCGGCTGGGTGCGGGAGGGACGCCATTTTTCGCCACCCCGCCATAACCGCCACGACCGCCATGGCTATGGCGGCCGCCATGACGCCGCCATCCCAAACCCGCCACGCCACCGCTATTCGGTGGCGTTTTTTCGAAAAACCGCCATGAAAATCCGCCATGGCGCCGCCATTTAACAACACTGGCTTGGATTCATTCCTTGGAAACTTTCTCATCAAAGTTTACCAGTAAGGTTTCAGACACACTCACGCCCCTAAACTTTCATTTTAAACCATTCAATTTATTTTTAAAAAAAATAATCATGAACATAAAATAAGATAATTCTACATGATTTTTGCATAGAAAAATCTCATCCTTATAACTTCACGGGTATGAATGACACTTATATGGATTGATTTGATTCAAGTATTTAATTACATTTTCATATATTTTATAAGTAAATTACTTGATACAAATCATTTTCACATATTTATTTCGTACAAGATTAGTAAGCCTTTTTGCTGTCCAACAAATAGAACAAAGCACTGACACATTTCTGTGTAGTCAAGAGCGAAGGCAAAAGAATGTTGGGGTAAAATTAGAGAAGTAGAGAAAGACAATACATTTTGTGGTTATTTGAAAATATATATTTTTATTGGCTTCAATATGTTTTTCGGCCCTCAAATTTGGCCACTTTTAGTTTTGATCCTTCAAAATTAAATTTACTTCTTTAAGTCCCTCAATTTTTGAAAAATGTTCTTTTCTGTCCTTCCTTATTGACTTTTGGCATATTGGATGTATAATTTGTGGCGGTTTTTGACCACATGAGGGACTAAAGAGAATAGTTTCAAAATTGAGAGACTAAAAATATAAATTTAAATTTGGGGGAAAAAGCAAAAGTAACCTAAATTTGAGGGACCAAAAATATATTTAAGGCATTTTTATTTTATATTGACACAACATATATTAGTAACAAAAATGGACAAAATGTGAAACCATACCCTTGTTTAGCTAATTCTTGGAGCAGTAAACCATTGCCAGTCCCAATATCTAGTACACTCCAAGTAGACAAAACTTTATCACCTAGTTTGTCAGCTTCAGCCTTAACCTCATCGACACCATTTGGTATGTGACCTTGAGAAATTTCAACACACAAGGCTTTTGTCCAAGATGCTACTACTTCCATCACATCAACTCCAAACCTAAACATACAGAAAATAAAAGAAAAAAGAAACATAGCAATTAAACATTTTTGCTATGAAAACCCATAGAATGTGTCACTTCCAACTATTGAATATAGTGTCAACATTCATCACTGTCTAGAAGCAATTAAGTGCAAATAAACATTAATTAAAGGCAAATAAAGAATCTATAGTCCTTTACTACAAAGGAATACTGGAATACAATCTCTTAATTTAAGGCTAGACAGGCAAATAAGAAGGTATTGATCCCAACGAACAAACTTCTTACTCATTGAGGGGAAGCAGAAAAACTCAAACTTACAGTATAAAATGATGCAAAATAAGATTTCAAACTCATTCTGTTATCTTACATAAGTTTACACATTAAAATGTTCATCTGTCTTTTCAAACATGGGAAAATTATTCTTATCACATCGCTTTTCCATAAAATGTAGTATAAAGGGATTGGCTCTTACCATGAATCAAAGTGTTGTAAACATTATGCAAAGCAAAATGATGAGTAAAAACTCAGAAATCTTAATGTGGGTCTGAAGTGCATACTTTCCTTAATCTATTGGTTCATGTCCATGGATATTATAGGTATGTTTAGATGATGTTACATAGATCAAAGCTGTGAAAAAGGTTTTTTGGTCTAATGCTACATTTAGACTGGTGTGGAAGCCTCCAACTCACATTTGGGGCTCCCAAACATGATTATTTTAGAGAAAAGATGCTTGTTTATTTTAAACAAAATGTCATTTTTCTTATTATTGCATGTTAGTCTATGTGAAAAAGTTTAACTTTGGTGTTGGGTTGTTTACACTAAATTTTACTACAAGTTTACTTATGAGACAAGAGTTTCCAAACATAAATCACTTAACACTAAACTCACTTCTAAGTTCTAACTACAATCAACTTTTTTGCAAGATCACGTTCATCCAACATTTAATTTGCAAAGAATCACCCAAACACATGCTAAGCAAAGCAAGGAGGCCAAAGTAGATTTTGGAGTTTTACATAATCCCTTTTTTTAACATTGTGCTGAATGAATGAATTAACTTTATCTAATAAGGAAAAACTTAGAATGCACAGTATCTATGCAATAAAAGGGAGGAGTACCTAAGGTAGCAAAGTACATTGTATAACAAGCTTGGAAAACAATATAAGCAATGAAGAAATGCTGATTTTTAATGAGTCGCTCAAAAACCAAATACTGCTCATCACCAAATAATCAAATAATAAATAAAAACAAAAGAAAAAGAAATTAATACTTCTCTCCGAGTGCTTAAATACCAAATACTGCTCATCACCAAATATGGTTTCTAGTAAGTAATTTCACCAACTGGCTGAACTTAAGATTATGCAAATTGCTGAATGGTACAAAGCATATCTCACACGAAAAGTACGAAAATAGAAATCAACGGCTGTCCATCATTTCCGTCAATTCTGTTTTTCAGTTTTCTTTTTTTTTTTTCATTTAATGTTCAACCAAAAAAAAAAGCAAGACATATTTCATATTCTTTCATGTTTATGTTGTTTTGTACTGTATAGCAGTACTCTAAGATTACAGCAAAGATGTTTTAATTGAGCCCAATTAGTAAGCTGATTGCACCTTTTGCTTAGAATAAGATAAGAACACATGTAAACAATTGGTAATCCAAAATTAGATTAAAATCAGCATAATTCTGTACCACTTCAAATCACATTTAATCTCTGCACCGTATTCATATAGATCAGCAAAGCACATTATGCAATCAAAGTTTTATTTACCAGACTTCACCAGTATGACCATGTTCACGAAAATTTGTGAGCTCGTCAGCATATGCAGAATCCCAATAACTCTGAAATCCCAGCATGGATGTGACTGCTTCAGAATCAGGTTCATCCTTGTCAGAACTGCAAATCCAGAATAACAAAAAATAGTCAGCATTGGTAAACCGAGAATGATGATTCATCCATTCAACTCAGTCGTCATCTCCCAGTTTGTTTCCCATCATACAGACACACAGTTCCCAACTGTAAATCTCAAAGAAAATCCAAAATCCACACAAAGGTACAAACAATTCAGATCAGATTCATAAATCACCAGCGAACTTAAAACATAAACCAACTGCCCTAAAATCAAATGTCACCAACGAAACAAACCAGATCTTAACATTCTACTTCACCTCACTTCCTCCACCTTACATTAATTCAAAACCTAGGTATTATATTTATCTCGCTTAGAGCTAAACAACATGTTTTACTTTCACCCTATGCATAATCACTAACCAGCAATCTCATAGCATAACAAAAACCGAGGCAGCGAAAAACGCAATCAACAAATAAAAATCAAGTCCGTTAGGGTCCACAGAGCAGTAATTCACAAAACACAAAATCCAATTCATTCGGATACAATCTCGTATAGGCGCGAGCGTGCGTGTGTGTGTGTGTGTGAGAGAGAGAGAGAGAGAGGAAGTGAACCTGTAATCGGAGGGAGGTCGGAGGTTGGCGTTGGAGAGAGCTTCGGCGGCGTCAGCATGGCGCTGGTCGTCGTCCAGAGTGCTTCCGTACTCGCTCTTGATGGACCAAGAGTCGGCGGCGACGGAGCGGTCGTCGTCGGAGACCAGATCGGTGGCGGAGAGAGCCACCGCGCGGGATTGTTGGGAGACGTCAGAGTCCTCCGGCTGCAAGCGGATTCCGGCCATTGAAGAGAGAAAGAGAATACGTTGGTTTATTTTGTGTCTAACATAGCATATTATAAAAGTTTGTATATTATAAATAAAAATTATCTTTAAAATAATTATTATAAAAACAATCAAACTTTTATATATATATATATATATATATATATATATATATATATATATATATATATATATATATATATATATATATAACAGTTTGTGTTAAATGATAATGATAACATAAACTTTTATACTATTAGAATATACATTATTTATTCTTTTTATTTTTACATCTATTTTTTTTAAAATAATCATATAACTGGTATTTTAATTTGGTTACAGTAATGGTTCAATGAAAATAGATTGAAGCGAAAAAACATTGCTTGAATAGGCCTAACACGTTTAAGTCTGACTTCTTATTTATAATAAGTTTCTTTTAAGTTTGATTGTCATTTTCAAAAATCAAACTTAGTCTGATAGTCTATATAGGCAAACTAATTAACTAATGGATCAATGATAAAAAAAATGTATAAACTAAGTCATAAATTAAGAAAATTAAAATCACATTACTACTCAAAACATGTGAGTATTTGTGTGATTTTATAAAAAAAATAACAAAATTTATTATATTTTGAAAAATAAATAATGAAATTTATCAAATAGTAATGAATTGTTCAAGCCAAAAACTAGTTACTTAAGAAAATAAGCTGGACATTGAAATTTTAAAATTTATGTTTATTATTCAAATATTTTCTAAAAATGTTAATAAATATCTTAAAAATACTAGTTAATATTTATTTTTAGATTTTGGTCTTATGACATAAGATTTACGTTTAAAGATTTGAATATGGTATGAGTGTTGGGACTACTAAAAGTTATCTCTTACAATATAACAAATCAAATACTCACATTTAATAGCATTTAATTGTGTCTCAAATATAATTGTCTTCAAAGAAAAATATTTATAAAAAAAAATTTGGATCAAAGATTTAGGACTTAATTCAGATTGAAGTCTTGATGTTTATAGTTTAGGATAACCTTGTATATGCAAGCCAAGCAGGTAAAGCATGAATTGGAATTCATACATGAAAAATAATTCAGACTTGTATGTTTCTTCCTGAAAGTCACAATCAACCAAACACCTCCCCTTTATAATGGTAAAATTGGTCTTCATCCTTTTCTTATGGGTAAAGCAAGAAATTGATGCACTTAGGCTTTCATAAGACTTAAGGATATTGTAAAGGAAACCATCCAAAACATTACTTTCTTGTATTTCATTTCTTCAATCTTGTAAATTCTCAACAACTAGAACCACTCTCTCAAGTTGCCAGTTGTCAGTTATCAGTTGTCAATTGTCACTGGCTCGTCCTCTCACTCTCACAACACATCAGTCAAGATCCTATTTTTCTTTGGTAGCAATGGTGGTATTCCTGAGAATTACTACACTCATGACTTGTAATGCCCCACCTGCACTCATCTAATCTCGTTCTCTGTGCTTTTCCATATACACCAACTGGACAGATAACAATGAAGTCAAAGAAGGTCGTGACTCGTTATAAGGCTAAGCGAGTTGTTCAAGTTTTAAACCAATCTATAGGAAGAATAAATGCCATGACATAAAGCTACATTTTGGACCAATAAATGTTTGTCAATGACTCAATGTAGTTATACGTAGGGGCAATAGCATAACGAATAAGAACTATATCGGGCTTTTTGTTAAAAGTAGGGAATTACTATTCTCATTAACATTTAACCAACCAGGTAACCATATGTTGGACGCTTGTTTAAGATCAAAGTACATCAAACCCATAGAAAGTTTTACCATGAGAGGACTATATCTATTGGTTAAATAGAAGTTAGATCAAATTTTGCTTCTCTCAAATACCAAAAGGAAGCAAAACATCAATATGGACATAAAGTCCCAGTGTTGAACATCAGAAAGAAGCTAGCAAAACTAAAGTGAGATAGGGTAACTTCTTTGTAGTCTAACATGAGCCCTACAAGAGATATGCTGTTAAAATTGCTAGACTGTACATATAAAATGTTAAAATCTCCAATAAGATGATACCTAAAGAATGAAATTTACATCAAGAACTGACTATATATGCACACATAACAAATCAACATTCAGTCTCCAGCTGTGGCATCCATCTTCCGAGTCTGAGAATGAAACATTTCAACTATATTGGCAACTGCACTACATTCTTTTGGGCTTCTGTCTGACGCACAACTTATATCTCAGAAATCTGATTGAGATGCCTCAAGATGGATGAACTAAACCAATGGCAGCATGATGAACTGGGAGTGAATAGACATTTTGGTCCCTGTCTTTGTACCCATTTTACAAATTAATCCCCATCTTTTTTAAATGTAAAAAATAGTCCATCTTTACATCCGTTATGCAAATAAGTCCCTATCATTAAAGTCCAATTTCCACTGTTAGTCATATGTCTATGTGGCAAGTCTTTGACCCCTTTAATTAGCTTCGGAGAAAGCAAGTCTCCTTCTCACATGAAAAAAATTAGATTTCAATGAATCAAAATAAAACACTCATTCAATTATGCATCCAAGGTTTTAAATTGCTGCAGATGAGGACTGCATTGGCCATAGTAGCCAATGACAGTAACTATAACACAAAACCACTATTGCAATTTAAACCTCAATAGTACCAAAGTTTCAAAACCGCAATTGTAGCTGCAACATTGCGGTCAATGTTTTAAATTGCATTCAGGGTTGCAGTTTCGCCACATCAAATACAACCACAATTGAGGTCATGTTACGGTTGCAAACACCCCAAAAACCTTTGAAATTGTGGACAAAATCATAGTGTGGACCGTTATTTAAAACCTTGATTGTGGTTTTGGAACTCTAATTTGAGGAAGAAGAAACAAGTTAAAATTGCCAAGTGTTTTGTAGCCACAATTTGTTTTGCAGCACACAATGCAACCACGATCTGTTTTGCAGCAAGTTAAAATTCGTGGACTGTTATTTAAATACAATCACAATCTGTTTTGCAGCACTGTTGGCTCCATTTGGGTTCTATTTTTTAGAAACCCTAATTTGAGGAAGAAGAAGCAAGTTAAAATTGCCAACAATGCACCTCACTAATGGCGTTACTTTCAAATTTAACGGCAAGGACTATTTTGCAACATTTATGCAAAGATATGGACTATTTTTTATATTTCAAAAAGATAAGGACTAATTTACAAAACAGGTATAAAGATAGGGACCAAAATGTCTATTCACTCGATGAACTAGGGATACAGTAAAGTATGCTCCTCTTATTTCCCAAACGACTTGTGGACAAAACCACATGTCTGATGCCACTCCTGTTTGATAATATGGTGGTTTTTTGGACAAGACTTTGTCCCTAGAGAAGAGTTCTTTCATCTGCACCACAATATCAATTTCCTGTCAGTGATGATAAAAGAAATTTGCTACCAACTTAACAACTTCAAAAAGGAAAAGAAAACATTAATAAGCAACACAAAATTGTCCACCCCACCGCAAAATCAATTCTTTAAGGTCCAAAATATTTTTTTAAGAACAGTATAGGCAAAAGTAACATAGATATGACAGATTGATTATTCTAAGGGTTCAAATTTCAAAGACAAGACTAGGAAAAATATAATCATGATTACATCCTTAACTTAAAAGAGGAAAGAGTCTACGATACTTTAGAGCAAGCTGGCATAGCGCATAATATTTTTAAGTCAAAAGAATTTATACATCTGTAAAATGAATCTGAGAATCTAGACATCACACAACATACACTTTGATACTTCTTTGCTTCAGGATTGAAACATGCCATAAGAAATGGACTATACCTGCAATAGTAAAAGATCCAGATTAACAACAGAGCAGTAAATCACTTGTATATATAAAAAAAAACAATGTGAAGCCACAGAAAATGCATGTTCCTTTTTCTACTATTTCCTTTTCCATTTGTGGTATGTTAAAAAAGTTCTTAAGTAATCATGTATGGTGTATCAACCAGTGAGCAAGATAATAAAACTTCATGATTTCATTTGACGAACACAAATTCCTATCACAATTACTCGCATAAAAGTTTCGTCTGAAAAGACGATCCTATTTCGATGCTGCCAAATGCTCCATGTCAAAGAGACCCACCAACACTGCCAGGTCTAACCTCTGCTGCCACTATCCCTCCCTAACATGTGCTGGAGGAAGTGTTGTCTCAGGTTTTGTGGTAATGCACTGAAATATTTGTCCACGATAATGATTCCCACCATAGCAGTAAAATTTTGTTGCAGCTAAAAAAAATATGAGTTGCATCCTCTTCTTGATTTGTGCAGAATGGGCAGGTTGGATCATTTATTTCCACATTGCTCCTATGCAGATTTTCTCTAGTTGGCAGTCTATCCCTGACTAGCCTCCACAAGAAGAGAGAAACTTTACTAGGGACCTTTTCCTTCCATAGTGCATTAAAAGCACCATCCTAATTTTCATCAGTGTGGTCTTTCATCAGCTTCTTATATGCACTCCCTGTAACATCCCATTTTTCGTAGACTAAATTAAAAAGGATTATTATTTATATATAAATATAGTTTTATAAAATGATAAGATTTTTTATAAATAAATAAGGATAAATAACTTTATTAATTAAAATAATGATTTTAGAAAAAATAAAGAGTGTATTTTATTTATTCATTTGATAGAGAATAAAATATAGTTTGTTTTTATAAAATTATAAAAATAAATAAATAGAGTAAATAATAAGTTGTGAGTACCCTAGGTATAAATAACGATGTTATGTCAGTTTTCACACCAACATGCCTCCTCTTCTCCTTATTTTCGTTTTTCCCTCTTCTCCTCTCAAAACCCTCTCTTTTTCCCACAAACCACCAAATCTGTCTCAGAAAAACAATGATATCGGACTTATTCACCGTTGGATCATTGTGAAATTTAAGAACCCGGTTCGCAACTCAATTCTGAGGCTTATCACCATTGAGAATTAAGAGAAAAATTCAAAGCTGAGAGAAATACACTTCGTATCGTAGCCTTTTCTTTTCCCGAGGAAACCCAAAACTGTCTTGGTAAAACTACGATTCCGAATTCGTTAACCGTTGGATTGTCGTAAAATTTTGATATGTTATTTAAGTTTCAATTCCACACACCTTCACTGTTGGGATTTGAGAGATAATATTCGTGGAGGGAGATAACAGAATCGCACGAAGACAGTACAAATGGAGGCTTCAATCCCTTCTCCTTCTCTATAACGTTTGGGAACCTTATCAGAGCAATCAGAGGAAAAAATTGAGGAATCTCAGGAAATTGCTAGAGATGCCGCTATCGCTGTCGGAAGACATGTAAGCCCGCTTAGAGATAAGGGATGAGTTATTCACAATTGGGGATTAGTGAGAACATGTATAGGGATACTTAGAGGATTAAATTGGTGTTTATTTTGGGGTGTTTATTAAATTATAATTTTTCCTTTACAATTATAAATACAATATTATTGTCCTTACATACCAATTGATGTTCTGATAAGAATTAATTGATAAACTTGAGTGCTCTTGATGTCTTGTGTTTTGACCCATGATTTTGATATAATTGTGTGAAATTATTTGAGGGGTTTTACTGCCCATGTTGTGATAAACCTTTTGTATAAATTATTATAGTAAGATTATGAAATGGTGATTTAAATTGTGAGTATGTAATAAATTAAACCTGTGATGAATGGTGAAATAAATGTGTATTGAGATGTGTGTATTGAGTTATGAGCTATGAACTGTACAATCACACAATTGTAAGACCCTTTAAGGGCGATAAGTATTGTGATGAGATCCACTGTGGGAACCCGACGAGATAAAATGATTTTGAAAAACAATTGAGTAGTTGTGTGTATTGCATAGTTCATAGGTAAAGTGTATATGATTCATGAGGTGTGATAACGTGTTAAATTGAGATTATACCATGATTGAGATCGAGTGTAAGTGATAAATTGAGTACGTATATGATTGAGATATATATGTGCATTGAGATGTTGTGTGCATTGAGTTGTGAACTATGAATTGTACAATCACACGACCATAAGACTCTTTAAGGGTGACGGGTTAATGCTAAGACCCTTTAAGGGCGATGAGTTAATGCTAAGTCCCTTTTAGGGCGACGAGTTAATGCTAAGACCCTTAAAGGGCGACGAGTTAATGCTAAGAACCTTAAAGGGCGACAAGTTAAAACTATTTTGAGAACAACTAAGGAGTCGTGTGTTTTGTACAGTTCATAGATAGAGTCTGTGTGCTAAAATGTTTTTTGGGTTGGACCTGAATCAGGAAGGAGAGACCCTAAAGGACTCTTCGGAGTGTAGGCCTTGGGGGTCACCCGGTTTGAGTACTCCTTTAAGCCTATGTTGATCCCATATGGTTGGAGCATTCTCGCAAAACATTGTGACCCTGACTAGTCTCCTTATGATCTTACCTAGTACCACATTTCATATAGGATTGAGTCTTAGTGTATATGTTGCATAACGCTTGTCTATTGATCGATATTGATTGACTTGGTGATATTGTGTGTTATCCTTGAGTACGTGAATGTTGTGAAAATGAATGAGATGTGTTGTGTTATGATGTGATGTTGGGTGACAAAGTAGTGAAATGATGTGAGTTATGTTTAAGTAAGTTTTATTTTGTTTTTATGATATTTATACCTACATGTTGTCTCGTTACTCTTAATTAGTTAGGAATGTGATAACTCACTCCCGGTGTGCTATTTATGTTTGGATCCTGGGATGATCTTGAACCTTGTGTTCGTGGGAGCAGATGAATAGGTGGATGACTATGAAGAACCTGATGCTAGAGGACATGAGAACACAATGCTTTGATAGGATGTGACATTAGGGTATCATGTAAGCTCCATTGGAGCTTGTTTGCCTTGGATATTCTTCATCAATGAATTCCTTTGCTTCTTGAAAGATGAATGACAGTGGAATGGAGAAGAAGAAGAGTTGAAAGGAGATGCCACTTCAAGGAAAAGATGAGTCTAGAAGAAGTTTACCACCATAGGAGACCATGGATAAGAGCTTGGAGGAAGAAGGAAATGAATGAAGGGAGAGGGAGAGAAGAGCACGAAATTTTGTGCTCTAAGAGAGCTCTGAACTTTGAAGTTTAAGTTTCAAATGATCAAAGTTAGAAAAATGCACACACATAGCCTTTATTTATAACCTAAGTGTCACAAAAAATTGGAGGGATATTTGAATTTCTATTCAAAATTCACTTGAATTTGAAATTGAATTTGTGGAGCCAAATTTTGGAGCCAAAATTTCACTAATTATGATTAGTGAATTTCAGATATGGTTCAGCCCACTAATCCAAGACCAAGTCCAAGATTCTCCACTAAGTGTGCTTAGGTGTCATGAGACATGTAAAACATGAAGGACATGCACAAAGTGTGACTATATGATGTGACAATGGGGTGTAGCAAGCAAATGCTCACCTCCCCCTCTAAAATTTAATTGGATTGGGCTTCTCCCAATTCAATTAAATTTATTTTTCAACACACATCAAATATTCACTTAATGCATGTGAAATTACAAAACTACCCCTAATACAAAAACTAGTCTAGGTGCCCTAAAATACAAGGGCTAGAAAATCCTACATTTCTAGGGTACCCTACCTACATTATGGAGCCCTAAATACAAGGCCCAAAAATAATGAAATCCTAATCTAATATGTACAAAGATAAGTGGGCTCATACTTAGCTCATGGGCCCAAAATCTATCCTAAGGCTCATGAGAACCTTAGGGCCTTCTCTTGCATCTCTGGCCCAATCTTCTTGGAGTCTTCTAACTAATGCCCTTAGGGGGTAGGATTGCATCATTCCCTCCCCCTTGAAATGGATTTGACCTAAAATCCATAGGTTCTTGAAACTCGGGGATTCTTTCCTCAACACCTGTAAAAAGAATAAAAACATATGTATTAGTGATGTTGGATATGTTAGAGTAGGGTAAGGACTGAAAACCCCTTTCCTGGGCATCTTCCCATGAGGGAACATAGTTCCTCACCAACTCAATGAGTGGTGCTACAAGTATAGAAAAATATGGGACAAATCTTTTGTAAAAGTTTGTTAAGTCATTGAAGCCCCAAATTTCCCTTTTACATGTTGGAGTAGGCCACTCAGGAATGACCTTTATTCTCTTAGGGTCCATGGGAAGCCCTTGATCAGTATTTAAAAAGTTAAGAAAAGTATTGGAATAAAACATACCTTTTTCTTTATTTTCATGTTGATTATTCCTACAAAAAATTATGACAAACCAAAGGTGTCCCATATGAGCACCTAAGTTTGTATTGAAACAAAAAATAAGAACAAACCTCCCTAATGAGTCCCTATGTACACAAATCATGAAGATGCTGGGTGCATGAGTGATTTTACAAAAGAGGGTTGCACCACTCAACACATTCATCATACCACCTATCATAGGGATTTGGTGCCTCATAATACTTATTTTGGACACCAACAAAGCACAAGGATTTAAGCTCTCACGAACCAAACCCTTATCCAACAAATCCTTTACTTGAGGAATAACCTCAAGCTCAAGAGGTATGGCGGTGCTAAGGGATGTTTCCCTTGATAGAAGAAGGTAAAAAGATTGTTTAAGAAGGAGTGCTCTTTTGATATCACATTTTGTTGCAAAATGATTTTCCTTCTTAACAATCTTCTTGGAGGAGTCATTTTTCTCTTTTTCCTTCCCCTTGGCCTTTGAAGAGAAGACCTTACTATCCTTCTTTTTCATTTGGTTTTCTAGTTTTTCTTCCTCGTCCCTCTTATCTTTCATAGTTATTTGATCTTTGGCCACCGGTGAAGGTGTTTGAGGATGCAACACAAATTTAGTGCCAAGATGGGTGAGTGTAATTTCATTAGTTAGGCCATTGTAAATTATATTCCTATCAAACTGCCATGGCCTTCCTAAAAGAATATGTCCTGCCTTCATGGGAACTATATCACAATTAACTTCATCCTTATATGTCCCAATGGAGAAATGTACCTTCACTTGTTGGTTAACTATCATTTCCCCTTGCTTATTGAGCCATTGAAGTTTATAAGGTTTTGGGTGGGGAATGATAGTGAGGTTCAACTTGGAAACTAATCTGCTGCTACAACAATTGCAACAATATCCACTATCCACAATGAGAGAACAAGTTTTATCTAAAATTTTTCATCTTGTATGAAAGATGTTCTCTCTTTGGGATTGAGATAGATCACAAGATTGACCTCCAAGGAGCCTTCTAACCATTAAGAGGTCACATTCTTCATGAGGGTAGACTTCCTCACTAGACTCTTCGCCCCTTACTTCATCTTCACTTCCACTAGAGGAAGGGCAAGAAGTAGTCTCCTCTTGACTACTATAAATGTCTTGACCCCTCATGATAATGGTTTTCTTTGTGGGGCATTGAGAGGCAATGTGACCTCTCCCAAGACATTTGAAGTATTTAATGTTGCTAGTCCTTTCTTGGGAACTAGTCTTAGGGGTGTATTTCTCTATGGTCTTACCCTTATCTTCCTTGGGTTTTGAAGGTGCAGCCCCCAAAATTCCATGGGCTTGGTCCTTCCTTGGATAAGAGTGAGAACCATAAGATTTTGAAGAAAGCTTTCTTTTAAGTTGTTGTTCCACTCTTATACAAAGTTGGACTAGCTCATCTAGGTCCCTATAAGGAAGGAGTTCAACCTTGTCCCTCACTTCCATATTAAGCCCACTAAGGAACCTAGCTATTCTTGTTCTTTCCTCCTCCCTAAGTCCAGCTCTTAAAAGGAGAAGTTTCATTTGTTGTCTATATTTTTCAACACTCATACTCCCTTGTCTAAGCCTTTGGAGCTTGTACATAAGCTCCCTTTCATAGTAGGAGAGAATGTGCCTCTTCCTAAGGGCACTCTTTAGATCATTCCAATACTCTACTGGAGGATCCTCATGAATCCTTCGTTCCCTAACAAGGGAAGTCCACCAATAGAGGGCATACCCTTGAAATCTAAGGGTAGCCAATGGAACTTTTCTCTCTTCGCTAATATGATGGCAAGTAAAGAGTTGTTCAACCTTCATTTCCCAATCTAAGTAGGCCTCAAGATTATCTTTTCCATGGAAATATGGGAGGCTAATGTTAACTTCTTGAGGCCTTCTATCCTTTTCTCTTCTTTAGGAATGATGTTTAGCAAGTGAACTATGGCGCCCTCTATAATAGTCGCTAAGTTCTTCACTTAAACTCTTGCAAGAGTCATGACTACTATAGGAGGCATGTTTTTCTCTTTTCATTTCTTTCATTATTTTTCTTCTTTCTTCCTCTCTTATTTTCTCTCTTTTATCTTGACTTATTTCTTCCACTCTTTTTTTTTCCTTTTTGTTTTCTCTCTTGTTTTTCTTTCCACAACTTAAGGGATCTCAACTCATCTAATATCTTATACAGGGGGTCCTTAGGAGTAGAACCCTCACCATTAACACTAGATGAAGAATGAAGACTTTTGTTGGTTCCTAAGTTGTGGTTCTTTCTTGTTGGGGGTTTGAAAACAAAAGGTCAAAGAAACTATGGTTGAAACTAGCCAAAATAAACACTAAAAGAGGTGTGAAAGACAAGGTAAAAAATAATTGGTAAAAGGTAAGCTATCTAGGCGGTTTGACAATGGAAGGTAAAGGAAATAAGCTATGAAAGTAAGCAAGAAATGTAAACTAGGCGAATCCTAAGAGTGTTTGGATGACCACATTTAAGGTTCCCAACAAAACACTCACAATCCTAAGGGAAAATTGCCTAAAATTATTACACACAAATGGAAGTAGGGTGACCTATTGGAGGCTCCCAACTTACTTCCAATGAAAGGCCTTTTTGTTACAAAATTTGAAAGCAATGAAAGTAAGTAAATTGTCAATTACAAAATTACATAAAAGTCCTCAATTTTGGTGGTTGTTCTCTCTTTGGTGATTCACTCAATTTGGAGTGCTTCTTATTCCAATAGCTCTTAAGGTGGTTTTCTCCTTGCTTCTTGACTCAAATTCTTCAAGGGATGTCACCTATCCTCTTTTCCTATTCCATATATGGCAACTCACAAACAAGGAAACAAAGAGACAAACAATAACCAAAGACCAAAAAAATGAAATGAAAGCTAAACCAATAGAGTTTTAACAAGACAAATTTTCAAGGATTATTCAACGATTAAAGCAATGAAAAGCACATAAAAGCAAGCTAAGACTCAAAGAGAAACTTAGAATGACTCTAGTACAAAAAAAGACTCAAAAACCTCTAGTTTTGGAACTTGTATTCACAATAATTTTCAATTGAAATTTCAAAACTAGGATTGGTATAAAATAGGCACCAATTATAGAACAAATTTTGAGTCAAAACAACAAACACACTTCCCTTTCACTTTTTTTTCCTGGACACTGTTGTTTCTGCCAACTTGTGTGATTTTTCTTATTTTTTCCTTTAATCCAAATCACTTGGTTCTTTTTTCGTAATTTTTTCCAGATGTCTAAAAAATTCATTAAAAATTTCAGCTCAAAAAACGTAGTGACCAATTTCCAGTAATTTATACAAGTTTGTATGTTCAAGTTGCCAGCACCAGCGATTTCAACCTAGAAATCAAGAGTAGTGTTTATGTTCCTTAAGGCTTGGATTGTTACAATTTGTGTTTGCTTATGCTCAATTATCTTGAATAACACAATTCAAGAGAGCTTAAGACTTATTTTGATTCACAAATCCAGCCACAACTCAACTTCATCATAGGCATCGTGTAGGAAACTTAGAAAAAAAAAGAGTTCAACAACAAAACTACTTCTAGGAATTGATTTAGAACATGTTATGAATTAAATAACATGCATGAATTAGACTCAAAATTCAAAAGATAGGCTAAGAATGACAAGAATACATGAACAAATGTATCTATAATTCAATCAACAAAATAAAAATTCAACAGAAACTTAGAACATAATGTGACAATTACTATGACTAAACATGATTATAAGACAACATGGATTAAGTGATTTACACTTAGATTTTTGTGTTTTTTTTTCTAATCAATATTTTGGAAGAAAACTTAGATATATGGTTCAACACAAGAATATTATGAATGAAAAATGATAGAACCTAAAATCAACACAAAAACATGATTCAAGAGTAGATCTACAAAATTTGAACCATAGAAATGCAAGAACAAGTGTAGATCTAAGATTTAATCGGTTTATTTTTTTGAATCTACTCTAAACAGCACCAAACCACAATAAAATGGAGGATATACATGGGGAATAAGATGAAGAACAAAGAATTAAAGAGAATTCACCGAACAAAAAGATAGAGGAAGCAAAAGAGCATCACCGAGATGAAGATGCTCTTGATACCACATGATATAAGCTCCATTGGAGCTTGTTTGCCTTGGATCTTCTTCATCAATGGATTCCTTTGATTCTTGGAAGATGAATGACAGCGGAATGGAGAAGAAGAAGATTTGAGAGGAGATGCCACTTCAAGGAGAAGATGAGTCTAGAAGAAGCTCACCACCATAGGGAGGCCATGGATAAGAGCTTGGAGGAAGAAGGAGATGAATGAAGAGAGAGGGAGAGAAGAACACCAAATTTTGTGCTCTAAGAGAGCTCTGAGCTTTGAAGTTTAATTTTCAAATGATCAAAGTTGAAAAAATGCACACACATAGCCTCTATTTATAGCCTAAGTGTCAAACAAAATTGGAGGAAAATTTGAATTTCTATTCAAATTTCACTTGAATTTGAAATTGAATTTGTGGAGCCAAATTTTGGAGCCAAAATTTCACTAATTATGATTAGTGAATTTCAGATATGGTTCAGCCCACTAATCTAAGATCAAGTCCAAGATTCTCTACTAAGTGTGCTTAGGTGTTATGAGACATGTAAAACATGAAGGATATGCACAAAGTGTGACTATATGATGTGGCAATGAGGTGTAGCAAACAAATGCTCACCTCCCCCTCTAAAATTTAATTGGATTGAGCTTCTCCCAATTCAATTAAATTTATTTTTCAACACATACATCAAATATTTACTTAATGCATGTGAAATTACAAAACTACCCCTAATATAAAAACTAGTATATGTGCCCTAAAATACAAGGGCTAGAAAATCCTACATTTCTAGGGTACCCTACCTACATTATGGAGCCCTAAATACAAGGCCCAAAAATAATGAAATTCAAATCTAATATGTACAAAGATAAGTAAGCTCATACTTAGCTCATGGGCCCAAAATCTACCCTAAGGCTCATGAGAACCTTAGGGCCTTCTCTTGCATCTCTGACCCAATCTTCTTGGAGTCTTCTAACCAATGCCCTTAGGGGGGTAGGATTGCATCAGGGTATAGGTTTTATATTAATTGTACGAACTTTTAGACAACCTTGTTTTGAGCCGAAGTGAATTTATTATTTATTTGGACAAGTTTTATTAGGATGTTAGAAAGGTAAATGTGAGCCTTCTACCTTCTTGAAAGACTTGTATTTAAATGTGTTTTAAAAACTTTTAATTAAGTTTTATTTCTTATTTCTTTTATTATTAGTACATATATGTATGGGGTAGAGGGTGTCACACTCCCCACTGTGTATGCAGCAGATGCATCTTCCCTCTATAACCATTTATGTTGTCGATCCGGATGGATGTTGATACCATCTAATTCTTCCAAGAACTTTGCAGCTATGTCTATCTCGTCGTCAAACAATTGTCGCCTCCATTGAAAATCCCATTTCCACCCTTCAGCTGAGAAATTTCTCATCTTATGAATAACATTTTGTTGTTTATAGGACATATATAGTTATTATTGTTTGTATTGATTGCACATAACACAGTCGTTTCACCCAATAAATTTCATACTAAAACAAATTAGAGTCCATCTTTTGATTCATACTGAGCATCTGAACATGAAATGACAGCATTCCCCTGCACTATTTCCATTCCAGGATACAAGTAAATTTATAAATATTTCCATTTCAGGATACAAGTAAATTTATAAATTATCATAGCAGAGAAGTGTATGCCTACATCCATGGATAAGCATAATACACTATGATAAAAAAAACGTCAGGTCACAAACAGTTGCTGCTCTACATTCGTACCCTAATCCCATTATATGTTTATGGTCAAAGATGTTTTACCCTACTGAATTTAGGGGTTTCTATTTGCCCAGCCCCTTTGCCTTCACCACCTAATCTCCAATGAGAATTCTTTGTCCAGTCACACTACTGGTTTGTTCGGTCAGCCACACATTTGGTCAAATTACACCACACACAAATTTATTGGTTGTAAGGAACTTTTTATATTCATACGGTTGTTAAAATTAGATTTTGTGGTGAAGCAGATGCTGGTCACCACATAATTCGCGGTGTGGTGCACTTTCTGTTCACAGGTGTTGCAGCCACTTTCATGGCCAAAAAAGTGGCATTTTGTGGTAGCTGACTGAAATCCAATTTTAGCCCTCAAAACTGTTATTTTGAGGGTTTTTAGGGGTAAAGACGACCTTCCAAAAGGTTAAAAATATTAAACCCTACTTATTCTTCTCCATGCTTTCTCATCTCTTCTCTTTGTTTGAGACCTCTTCCTCGTCTTCTATATGTCGTGTGCAACCAGAGCAGCAGAGCCACCCACTATACACTATACAACTAGCATTTTGGGGGATCAGTTGTTATGCACTACCACCACTATATGAGATTGATAAACCTTGCAGGACATGGAATTGCTAGAGATACAAATTACAAAACCATTATTTTGCCTCCACCTAACATCTCAAGCATTTAGAATAGTTGGTCCTTGACAGAACTAATGTAGTAAAGATGTTAGATAAAGTTAATGCAAGTTTCTTTGCAGCATCTTAAATGATTTCAAGAGACAGAAAAAAGTATGAAAGGTGAAATTTACCATCCAGCTTTCCTTCCATTTTCATGCCAAGCACCAATCGGTACTAAATAAAGAGTATCATTTAATCCTTCCACATAATCTCACTCGACCTACAAAATGAAGGCTCAGAACATAATACAGATTTAATACCTGATTTTTGAGTCTTAAACAAAGTGACCAAAGTCCTGTAGCATAATTACTAACTTTTAACCATTTGTCAGAATGCTTTGATGGAGAATACCCAGCATCAACATCCAATGTTTTCACCAAAATTCCTTCACATGAAGAGCAAAGTGCATCTTCCAGGAAAGCATTTATCTTAGTTAATGTGGCTTCATAGGTTAAGCAAGCATCATCTACTTCAATCTACATTTAAGTAATCATATATATATATATATATATATATATATATATATATATATATATATATATATATATATATTTATATATACACCTTCATCAAATAGATTTCATTATAAAATAGTAATCATAAATTGAAAATAGATCCTTCAGATCTGTATGATTTCCAATACATACAAATGGATTAAAATGAAAGTGTAATTACAAGTTACAGTACATTTTTGCCTTGCCAGCAAATGCAGAAGATTTACATAAGATGATTAGATGCATACACTTTCGTCTAAGGCGGAGAGGAAAACCCAATAACCTGAAAACAGAACTTAAATGGGCTAGTACAGATTGTATTTCAAAGTAAATATCAACTGCTTAAGGACAATTAGTCTTACATATTATAAGACAAATCAATGTTGCCCACACTGTCCTACTTTGCATCTAACTTGAGATTCACATGCTTGGTCATGATTGATTAACTGCACTATTGTGATTAATGCAAAAATGCCACATTTGTTTTTATCCTATCTGGTTTTTATGGTCTATCCTACACAAGATACCATTGGTTGCACCATCTTGCACGCTAGCCACCTATACTCCCCTATGATCAATATACTATCTTGCCATATACAGTAGAGTGCACCAAACAAGGCTAATGCATTCAATAGACCATTTGCTAACAGAATCATTTGTATGTACTATATGAGAATGAGAATTTCTACCAAGTTCATCATCAATTTATTTAAACTCAAGTAAAAGATAATTACTGCTCTCCATTTGCAAACATGATATCAAAGACAAAGATGCAAATATCCACCTACATGAACATAAGATATCAGAAACAAATCCAGAGAATTCAATAGCAAACAGAGTTGAAGAGAACTAGAGAAGAAAAAAGAAAGATAAGAAATCCTACTACAAAAGCTCTAAAGGAAACAAACCAAAAAGAGATTACCTAAGTCAGAAATTAGAAAAAAAAGAGCATTAGCTCTCCAACCCCTCTCTAATTTCAATGTTCTTGATACTTAAACAAATGTTTTCATACTTCATCATACTAAACCCTTCATAAAGGAAGTGAATCACATAGCATTCCTATGATAGTTGAATGATTGGTTTTAATCTAAGTTAATTAAAACCTAAAGTTAAATAACAATAAAGTATGATAGTGTCCATAGAACAAACCATTATCAATGTGCCTTGTGTTGAGATATTTATTGAGTAGGGGTAAATTTTGTCTTGCCAAATCCTTGTGAAAATCAAAAGCCCTCAAAGATCAAGTTTTTTTTATAAGTTTTATTTTGAACTGTAGTACTTGATAGAACTAATACAAATGACATGTATGTTCATAGGCCAACATAAAGGTCTTTCCCCTGATATGCTATAATAATGTGTCTTGCTTTCTTAAAATCTACTCCTCACCTATCATTACATAGTTCTGCTGCAGTTCACTTATGGAATTCCTTATTCAGCTTTTTAAGATAACATTGGGTGTATCTTGGGATCCGGGACCAATTTTTGATGATTAGCTTTCATGTTTTTAGTAAAAATAAAGAGGCTAGATTTTCGGGTAAAATGAGCAATCTATGCTGCAATTTGGTGTATTTAGTTGGAGTGAAACTATTGTATCAAGCAGGTTTCTTCAATACACCAACTAACTTGGAATAAGATTAGGCATTTGGCATCCATTTGGTGTAAAGCTTCTGGCCTTCTTAATTGGATTTCTTTGGCTGACAAGTGATTGGGAGGCTTTTTCGTTGATTTTCTTTTTCCTTTATTGTTTTTTGTTTTGTTCTTTTGCTTAGGAGGAACAGGATCTTGTTCTAGGAATAATTTATGGCAAACCGAAAAAATTATTGGCTGAGTCGCGGACAATGTCGCTTTCTTTAAGACGTTTCGTGGCACTGCCAAAAATTGTGCAAGCAGACTTGAAAAGTCACTCTAAAGCCACCTGAAAATATGACATGAAAAGTCACTCTAATAGCCAACAAAAAATATAACTTGAAAAATCACTCTAATAGCCAACCGAAAATTTAGTGCGACAGAAAGAAAGAGGGAGAAGTTTGTCGGAAATGCATCGGCTGAGATTTGGGAGGGAAAAAGAAAAGTTGAGGAAATGCTTCTCGACTGGAACAAGAAAAAATGAAGAAATGAACTCTCTAAATATAGGGAGTGAAACACTATTCAAGTGTTTACCCTGAGCGATGTGGGACTTGAAGCTGTTTTTTCTCAAACTTCCATCCATTGTCTCCTTTGTTCTAACAAATCCTATTCTCTTTCCCCTTTGAATCTTTTCTCCTTGCCATAATAATTCTCTCTAAAATAAATTCGAGACAGATATTACAACAAACTTCATCCAGAAACTTTCAAGTGAACCAAATATTCTTTAGCATAACAACTTCAGAATATAATGATTATATTTGGTAACTAATGTATCTTTGCCACCTCTCCTACGTGAAGATAGCACCTGGAAAGACATGATCCTATATCCATTTTTTCTGTCAATATCAACAATCTGAAAGGTTCAACAACCATAAAATTATGAGTAAATAATAGAAGCTTAGTTAACAAGAACAAATATAAAGAATATTATGGCATGGAATTTTTTTGTACTTCTGCATCCATTATGAAAGTTGATGCAACCGACTTGCTGGATCCCTTAAATATGTCAATCAGATCAGGAAATCTCGAAGTTGATTCACCCCCATTTCTTGAAAAAACACAAATTGATCCATCAAC
This sequence comes from Glycine max, assembly GCF_000004515.6. NCBI lineage: Eukaryota > Viridiplantae > Streptophyta > Magnoliopsida > Fabales > Fabaceae > Glycine > Glycine max. The sequence continues at coordinate 7,919,442 of NC_016089.4, read as the reverse complement.
TAATTTGTGAATTTGAGCCCGTTGACCATCATACCTGGGAATACATTAAACTCAATTTAACAGGTGATGTAAAACAAAAATGCAATTTATTCTTGAACAAGAGAGATAAGTAATGCCAAAGAGGATCTTAATACACAATTTAAAACCATCCAAGAGATTTTGCAAGTTTCACATTAAACTGATTATACATGAAGCAATCTGACTTTGCATTTCTCACCGCCTCATTTTTGTACAATAATGCAAGTAACCAACCATTGTACTATGACTGCCAGATTAGAAATTAGAAATCAGATTAGAATGTTGAATGGTTTATAATTTTTTTTTATTTTTTGTTGCAAGATTAAAAATTTGAAACTTAGAATGTTGAAAGTCATTTTTTTTTCAATAGCAATTTGATGAGTTTGCCTTGTGCCAGAATTTCTACCTTCAAGACCATTTAGAAAAGATAAACTCTTTAGTTTAGATGCTTTCAAGAAAGATGTTTTCTTTATTTTATTTTCTTCTTTAAAGTCATCTTGTGAAAACTTTATATTTCACAATCTAGGAAGCTTAATAGCATGTTTTCGTATAAGTTTGTATAGACATGACTGAAAAGACATGCACTACAATCTACAACTGTACAGGATTCACACACAAGATGCTTGATTACTATAGTATTCACATACAAATTTGAGGCACTTTGAAGTGATGTAGATCAATTACTATATTAAGACCCACATTGGTTTAACTATTAACCCACTGTGATTAAAACTTCATATCACCCACTAATATATCCTACCAAAGTTTTAAATGGCTACTTACTTCTCCATGTTCATTGTTGAATGCAATGAGAGATGTCAAGAGAGAAGTGAATAGCATAAAGGAAAAATAACTTATTAAGGAATAGGACATACTTATATTCACATGTAAATGCTTTATTTTCAAATAGCTTCAATGCTTGGGGAATACCATTGGTGATCCTATGAAGAAAGGGAAAATACAAGGAAAAAAGAATCAATTGGGAGTTAATAAAGTAGGTGGGAACTCTTGAAGTTCAGAAAAGGTTTTAGAAACTTGAAATATCACCAAGAATTCAAGAAATGGCCAATATGTGGAATAGTATATACTTTTCTAGCATAGGCTTAATAGTGATTCCTGGAACCATTGATAAACTTGAAACTGAAAAATCAATCCCTTTGTTCATGACACATGGAACAATGAGATCCTGCATAAAGTAAATTGTAACACCCCATTTTTCGTAAAATAAATTAAAAAGGTTTTTTAATTAAAAATAAATAGAGTTTTAGAAAAATGGTGAGTTTTTTATAATTAAATAAATAAGGAGAAATGACTTTATTAAAATAATGGTTTGAAGGAAATTAAAAAGGATATTTGGTTTATTCATTTGATAGAAAATAAAATAATATTTGTTTATAAAATAATAAATAAAGAAAAATAAAGTAAATAATAGGCTGAGAGTACCCTAGCTATAAATAGAGACATGTTAGGTCAGTTTTCAGACTGATGATAACCTCTACGCTTCCTCTTTCTCTTAATTTCGTTTTCCCTTCTCCTCCTCCCAAAACTCTTTTTTTTCCCGCATACACTCAAACATGTCTCAATAAAATGATGATTTTGGATTCGTTAACCGTTGGATCATAGTGAAATATGAGTACCAGGTTCGAAACTCATTTCCAAACATTCTAACGTTGGAATTTATGAAACAATATCGGAGGTAAGAGAAATTCCCTTCGAATTGTAGCTTTCTCTTTTCCCGCAGAGGCCCAAAACCTGTCCCAGTAAAACAATGATTCCGGATTCGTTAACCGTTAGATCATTGTGAAATTTGGACACCACCTTTGGAATTTCTTTCCACACATCTCCACCGTTGAGATTTTTGAAATAATGTTCAAAGAGAGAGAAATGTCCCTTACACGTTGATAGTAAAATGGAGGTTACATTCTCTTCTCCTTTTCTCTAACGCTTGGAAACCCTAACAGAGCAAACAAAGGAAAAACTTGAGGAATCTTAGGGAACTGCTAGAGTTGCAACTATCATTGCCAGAATACACACGTGAGCCGCTTAAAGGTAAGAGATGGGTTTATCATAATTGTGGTTAGAATGAACATGTGTAGGGATCATTAGATGATTAAATTGGATTTATTTTGGGATGTTTATTAAATTATAATTTTTCCTTTATGATTATAAATATGATATTGTTGTGTTTGACGAACCAATTGATATTCTGATGCGAATTGGTTGATAAATTGAGTGCTCTTGGTCTTTTCATATTTTTTTTACCTATGTTTTGTGAAATTGTTTGAGGGGTTTTACTCTCCATGTTGTGAGAAATATTTTTGTATAAATTATTTGTATTTTGGTTAAGATTTACTAGGTGAGCATGATAAATTTTAATATTGAGATCATGAAATTGTGATTAAAATTGTGTGTAAATGATAAATTAAATATATGATGATTTGTGGGATAACATGTTGCTTAGAGATTATAATATTGTTATTGAGATTGAGTATAAGTGTAAAGTTGAACATGTGTTAATTTTTGAGATACACGTAAACATGTGATGGTGGAGATGTTAAATTGTGGACATGAGATTTGATTGTGAATAAGTGTGTGGTTAACACTTGATGTGACAATACTTGTGTTGTAAGCTGTGAGTTATACAATAATCCGATTGGTGTTTATCTTGAGAAAAATGTTTAGGCGCAGTGTTAAAGGAAAAATGTAGGTTTCCTAGTTAGGAACCAATGTTAAATTGTAGCGCAATGTGTTAAACGTGTTTGAAACACAAGCGTGAGGTTGTAGGTATTGTATAATTCATGAGCAATGCATGCATGCAAAAAAATTGTTTTAGGGGTTGGACTTGAATCAAGAAGGTGAGGCCCTAACAGATTCTTTGGAGTCTAGGCCTTGGCGGTAAAGACACTCGGTTTGAGTGCTCCTTTAAGCCTATGTTGATCCCAAATGGTTGGAGCATTCTCGCAAAACAGAGTGACCTTAACTGGTCACCTTATGATTTTACTTAGTAAGAGTGACCTGACATACTCATTGTGTGGTGTGTCTTGTTATGTACTCTTAAGTGCCCCAGGGTGGTTTTCCACTTACATGGTACGACATCACATATAGATTTGAGTCTTAGTATAATTGTTGTATAATGTTTGCTAATTGTCTATTATGAAATTGATGAGTGTTATTACGTCTTGACTTGAGTGTGTGATTCATGTGTAATATGATTGGTGATTGAAAAACGAATTTTAAATGATAAAGTGGTTAAGTGATGTGAGTTGTATTAAATTGAGCTATGTTATAAATACTTCTATAATTTATTTGGATTTCGTCTTTATTTATTTGTATTTTTTTTAGAAATAAGATAACTCACTCCTTGTGTGTTATTTGTGTTTGGATCCTGTGATGATCTTGAACCTTGTGTTCGTGGGAGCAGATGACTAGGTGGATGACTTTAAAGAACCTCATGCTAGAGGATGTTGGGACACAATGCTTTGATAAGATGTGACATTGGGGATGAGTTTTTATTTTAATTGCATGATGTTATTTTATTTTATTTTACCTCACCGATTTAACAAATTTTCTTTTGTAAACTTTGACAGCCTTGTTCTGAGCCGGATATGTTTTTAATAAGTTTTATTTGGTAATAGTGAAGTGAATGTTAACCTTTTACCCACGTGAATTTGTTTATCAGTATTTTTACATGTTTTATTTATTTATATGTTTGTCGAGGTAGAGGGTGTCACATAAATGACAATGAAATTTTTAACATCGCAAGACTGCACTGTTGCTTACATAGTGTCAAAAGTAGTTAGATTATCTTTCATTAGTCAGCATTAAAACAATCAAATATGATAGGTAATCAAGAGAAAATTAGAACAACTTCACATAAACAAATTTATTGGCACTGCAACAGAAATTACCGGTAATAGTTGTGCCTCCAACGTAGTCAATATTTGATCATATTAATAGATGTTGTAGATGTAAATCTATAATGCTTATACTTTCTCACTTTCAACAATAGTAGTTCATAACCAAAGAAACATTTAGTCCTACAATATTTGAGTAATGTAGAGCATAGACAGCAACCTAATGAATGCAATAATGCTATGGTGTCAATAAGAAAATATATATATAGGCAAGATTCATAATTCAAATATCCAATACTTACTAAGTTTGGCAGTATGTTATATGCTTCAACAACTGCCATAGAAAGAACCTGGAGAGGTGAGAAAAATATTTAGTGACAGATAAAAATGGCCACTTCTATTATTAGAACATTTTTACCTGCAACAAACTATTCGTGTTAAATCCAATTAAGCATTGCAGCCCAGATAAAACCCACAACCTTGCATGCAGCTTCATCTTTTCACAAAAATGTTTCACAAAGCTTATGGAAAATAGTTATAACTAATAGTCACAGATTTTAAAAAAACGTTTCAAAGGGAAAAAATTGAAGGTTATCTTATACATCCATGTTTTTTCCTACATATTCTCCAATACGGTTATCTTATGCTTTAATATATTCTCTTTTTCTCAGAGTAATGAAATCTCCTATTATCCTATTAAATTAAAGTTCCTCTGTGTAGAAAATGGCAGATGAAAAGTAATTATTTATGACAAAATAATATTAACCATTAAAAAAGTAGACAAGGTATCAAAATAGCACATTAATACATAAACTTGGTCATAGGTAAAAGAAAATGATTGCAGAATGAACCTGGAGTTTGTCCTTTATATTTTTTGCAGTTCCTTCTTGGTGCAAAGTAGGGCAAGAATTCATATCAATAGCATGAGCCAATGCAGGAAAAATAGTTCTAAGCATTGCCCCAATCCTTAGGTTCCAAACCTGCACAAGAAGCAAAGTTCTAAACCAAGAATTTATCATATAAGGATAAAAATCTACCTTCCTAACTAACTATATAAAGGTGTTTGAGAAGCAAACCACCAGCCTCCATTATATACGTACATTCAGAACAGTAAATATGCAATGTGTGGAGAAAGAAGGCCATACAATCTAGCCAGATATGGCTGTTGATGAACTAACTTAATTACATATAATGAAAAAGGCTTATAACAGAAAACAGTGACAAACATAAAGAATGGCAATTTCCAATCTGTTTAGGGTTTAATTGCATACAGTAAAGGGTGGTCCAAGAGATTTGTAATGACCTGCCTCGTCGCTACGATATCACCACTAAATATCTCAAGAAATTCATTTTTTTTAAAACTCCCTTAACTTGCTTATGAAAATAGAAGTAATTTTTTGTCTTGACATACATTCACCAAACAACACAACACACCATCACTTGAGTGAATATATATATATATATATATATATATATATATATATATATATATATATATATATATATATATATATATATATATATATATATATATATGAACAGTAACTCAGTACACGTCATACACATTATAGAAATTAAATTTGTTCATACATATAATTAAAAATCTGAGCTTTACATCTTTAGTTCAACAAAAGGAATCATGAACTAACTATGGAGGAGTTGATTAACAAAACACAACTCTCTCCTAAAATAATCCCAACGTCATCACGTCGGCTCAACGGCTCCTCAACAGAATCTCACTTCCTGTACCCTATTGCTGTCATTCTGCTCCCACGAACAAGGTTCGCGATCATCACATGTATCAACCACATGATACAAAATTGCAAGGGTGAGTTTATTATAAAAAGAACCAATACTAAATCCAAATAACCACAATTAGTAAGAGAACATAGACAAACATCATGAGCTTACATAACATTCATTAATCAACACACACATCCAACAATTATTTATCATCTAATCATGGATCCAATCAATTATGTTCAGGATGATGCATACACCTGATCTCAACTCTCAGATGCAATGTGGTACGTACCATCAACCAAGGAAATAGCCTAAGCGTGTCCACACGAAACCTCACTTAGGGAAGCTATGCAGTAATTGTCAAGGCCACCTAGTCGTGCACCGTAACTCCCCCCCCCCCCTCAGTGATAAGCTTGCGCCAAAAGGGAGTTCCTTACCAGGTGACACACCCCCTAGTACAAAGTACATACTGCCATAGTTTATATCATTTCTCATGTCATATGAGACATGAACCATGGGCGTCATCAAGTACCTGACCATGGATGAATTAAAGATCCTAAGTATCCCCTCAGAAATGCTTAAACTCTTTAACCATTCTATTTTCCCCACAAGGGACATCGACAAGGTCCGCGCACCCCCCATGAACATACACAACATACAACGTATAAACGTGGGCATCGTCAAGTATATGACCATGGATGAATTAAAGCCCCTAAGCATCCCCTCAGAAATGCTTAAATTCTTTAACCACTCTAGTTTCCCACGCAAGGGACATCCGACAAGGTCACTGCACCCCTCCACGACATACACAACATCCAACGTATGAAACATGGGCGTCATCAAGTACATGACCATGGATGAATTAAAGCTCCTAAACATCCCCTCATAGATGCTTAAATTCTTTAACCACTCTAGTTTTCCACGCAAGGGACATCCGACAAGGTCACTGCACCCCCCCATGAACATACACATGCACATCTCAATGCATTTCCAACATCATCAACATTCCATTTCAATATCATTCTCAACATAAACATCATCTCATCTCAATGAAATTATCAACAACAACAACAACCTCATTTCATATTCACATAATCATCAATAATAACATCAATTCATGTTGGCATGATCTTCATTAGCAACGTCATCTCAAATCAATATCATCATAAATATCAACATCACCACATATCAATTAAAGTCATCAATAGCAACATCAACAGTAAGTCGCATTCCGCATATACATATTTCTTTCATGCCTGAGATTCACACTCCCCAGGTCTTCAAACAACACAAGTCAAATAAAGACAATAATTTCATTCATCAACAATAAATATATCGCATTTCATTCGTAAAAAACATAGTTTTTCTTGAAAACTAGCATGCACATCAATAACAATTATATCACATCCCATTAGTTAAAAATGTTGTTTTCTATAAAGGAAAATCAACATGCAACATGGACAGACATATATTCTCGTAGCTAGGTTCCTTGACCCTAACTATGGTGTCAAAACGATAAATTTTATAATAAACTCCCTTCACTTATCGTGAGCTTCCCATCGGTTCCTCTTTGCCTCACTTAGAGGTCTCTCTTTCGTTCACGCTTGTCAGTCCAACGCAAGTCTCTATTACGCCAAAATGAAGGAAATTACTATGGATTTCAGAAATAAGGTTAACAACAATATTCTGAGTCAAATACTCATGTCACTACATGAAAAGGCTAAGGACGTTTCGGATTCTACAAAAGGAACATCATTTTAAAATTCCGATCACACCAATGTGATCAGGGTTCAGCAAAGGTCACGAAAATAACACCCATTTCATAAAAATATAACTTTTACAAAGTCTCTTTCTCTAGGGTTTTTCAAAGGAAGCGTAAAAACATACAATGGTGGTTCCAAAGTAAGAAAAGATGCAAAGACAAGCTAAACCTAACAAGGAACAAGTGTAGAATCATGGTTACCTCGAAAAAAACCGCGAAGGTCAGATTGGGCTTCGTTCTCTACCGAAACCGCGAGACAAGTTTAGAAGATTTCACTCCGATTGAAGGGTTCCTCTTGGTGTGGGCTTTCAACGGAGAACTACGGTGGTTCATGGTGTCTACTGGTGGTTGTGGGTGGTGAAGAAGAAGCTTGGGACATTGGGGAAGGGTTTTGGAAGAAAGAAGGAGAAAGGAATGGTTGTTTTCCAAGGCTACACAAAAAATAAGACTTGAAACACTCAAGTGTTTCTGCTCTCGGGAAAAGAATCGTTTCTTAGGCACCATCAGACATATCACAGATCGCAACGGTCAGATCGTGGACATCTGTCCAATGAACCTTCAAACCAAATTTCGTGAAGATCCAACGGTTAACGAATGCAAGAGGGCGTTTTTACCGAGATGGCTTCAGGCAGCTTCCTTGAGAAGCTTTTCTCGAGAGGCTTCGTTGAGAAGCTTCCTTGAGAGGCTTCTTTGAGAAGTTATAGTTTTAACTACTCACACCCTTCTAATAACTAAACTCACCTCCTTGAAATAAAACATGGATAAAACAACACAATAAATAAAATTAAACATCAATTATAATTACTAATAATATTTCAGGGTGTTACAAGATTCATGTCCATAATTGCAACTTTCACCTTCAGTAACATGAATATGACTAGTATTTTTAAGTCATCATTCATTAAAGGGCGTTGGGACTATTGAAACTGTCGGATATCCAACTTGAAGGTGGCTAGAAGATAGATAAGGCATGCAATGGCACTGCCTACATTTGACCTTGATTGTCATGTGCATAAAATACAATTTGTTGCATCTTTCCTTGGAATATTTGTGAGAAGGGAAGTTGCTATATAAATATAAGAATAATATAAGACACAGAAATATTTTGTTTGTTTATATGATGATTTCACTCAATAGCTCTTTATTCTGTTTCTAGCTGTAATTGACTAGCTAATAGTTAGTTAGGCTGAGCTGTCATGACTTTGTCATCTATATTGAGATCAGATAAAACCAAAATCCAAATTCCTTACTTCTTAGAATCTTCTTTTCCACAGACCCAATTGAAGCAGTATACATATAACTTGATGAAATTTATCAAAAATAAGGATAAATACTTAACCATTACAATCTACAAGTGCCACTATATGCCATTATTGAGCCTTAAGGCATGTCTAATAAGGATAAATACCTTTTCGATAAACTGAGTGAGAGTGAGAGAGAAAATGAAAAAGATAAAGCCGATATTATTGCTCAGAAAGAAAAACTCAATGAGTTAGATACAACAGAGGTATTTAAAGAGTTCTGACTCGATAACCACCAGTTTTGTAGGTGTTTGGATGTGAGTAGCCTTGAGTGTAGTTTAACGACATAGAACTGGTTGTTTGAGCATCTCGATTATAGCGTGTAAGATGAGTCTCATGGCCATAGAGAAGAGCTTTAATTTCTGCAATAGAGGGAGTATGCTTCTAACTCTTGATAATAGAGATGATTGGCACGTAATCTGACGGTAACCCTTTGAGGAGCGCATCAACATACTCCTCGTGACGAACCGAAACGCCCACGCCAGCTAATTCATCAACGTAGCCTTTGATTTTGAGAAAGTATTCCTCAATTGATTTTCCATCAAGACTAACAGCGCGCATGGAAGATCGAAGTTGTTGCACACGAGATTTGGTGTGGAGGCTAAAGTACTCATGGATTTTGTCCCAAAATTGATATGAGTGATTGGAACCAAGACCTCTCGACAATATTGACTTTGAAAGTGTAGATTGTATCCAAACTAGAAGTGTTTGGTCTTGAACCTCCCAGGTTTCATGTTCTGGATTAACTCGATGAGCGATGCGATCATCTTCGATGAGGTAACGTGGAGGAATGACAGGAATAACCACAAATCGTTGTAGCTTGTGCGATTTGATCACTGGCTCTATGTGTTGACGCTAATGCATATAATTGGAGTCATCAAGTTTCTCTGCAACCAAATTGGGAAATGAATGAGAAACAGAATTGGAAGGAGTGGAAGCCATGGACGCACAGTAGGAAGCTTCGCAGAAGAAAAAGCTTAGGAAAAAATGGCTCTAGATACCATTTTCGATAAATTAAGTGAGAGTGAGAGAGAAAATGAAAAAGATAAAGCTGATATTATTGCTCAGAAAGAAAAACTCAATGAGTTAGATACAACATATGTATTTAAAGAGTTCTGACTTGAGAAACTAACCACAACTAACTCTAACTACCTCTATGACGTAGCTCCATGTGGAGCTTGTAGGCCTTGGATCTTCTTCATCAATGGAGTCATTTGCTTCTTGAAGATTAATGGCAGCGGAATGAAGAAGGAAGAAAGATGATTGGAGACGCCATTTCAAGGAGAAGATAAGTCAAGAAGAAGCTCACCACCATAGGAAGCCATGGATAAGAGCTTGAAGGTAGGAGAAGATGAGTGGAGGGAGAAAGAGAGAAGAAGCACAAAATTTTGTGCCTCAAAGAGGTCTAAACTTTGAAGTTTGATTCTCAAATGATCAAAGTTAAAAAAATGCACACACATGACCTCTATTTATAGCCTAAGTGTCACACAAAATTGGAGGAAAATTTGAATTTCTATTCAAATTTATTTCACTTGAATTTGAAATTGAACTTGTGGAGTCAAATTTTGGATCCAAAATTTTACTAAGTATGATTAGTGAATTTTAGCTATGATTCATCCCACTAATCCAAGATCAAGTCCAAGATTCTCCACTAAGTGTGCTTAGGTGTCATGAGGCATGTAAAACATGAAGGATATGCACAAAGTGTGACTATTTGATGTGGCAATGGGGTGTAACAAGCAAATGCTCACCTCCCCCTCTAAAATTTAATTGGATTGGGCTTCTCCCAATTCAATTAAATTTATTTTCCATCAAACACATCAAATATTCACATAATGCATGTGAAATTACAAAACTACCCCTAATACAAAAACTAGTCTAGTTGCCCTAAAATACAAGGGTTGAAAAATCCTACATTTCTAGGGAACCTTACCTACATTACGGAGCCCTAAATACAAGACCCAAAAATAATGAAACCTTAATCTAATATGTACAAAGATAAGTGGGCTCATATTTAGCCCATGGGCCCGAAATCTACACTAAGGCTCATGAGAACCCTAGAGCCTTCTGTTGCATCTCTGGCCCAATTTTCTTGGAGTCTTCTAACCAATGCCCTTGGGGGGGGGTAGGATAGCATCATTCTCTCCCCCCTGAAAAGGATTTGACCTCAAATCCAAAGGTTCTTGAAACTCTGGGCTTCTTCCATCAACACTTGTAAAAAGAATAAAATCATATATATTAGTGGTGTTTGGTATGTTGGAGTAAGGTAAGGTCTAAAACCCATTTCCTGGGCATCTTCCCATGAGGGAACATGGTTCCTCACCAACTCAATGAGTGGTGCTACAAGTATAGAAAAATATGGGACAAACCTTTTGTAAAAGTTTGTTAAGTAATGGAAGCCCCAAATTTTCCTTATACTTGGTGGAGTGGGCCACTCAGGAATGACCTTTATTCTCTTAGGGTTCATGGGAACCCCTTGATCACTATTTAAAAAATTAAGAAAATTAATGCAATAAAACATACCTTTTTCTGTATTTCCATGTTGATTATTCCTACCAAAAGTACGACAAACCTAAGGTGTCCCACAAGAGCCCCTAAGTTTGTATTGAAACTAAAAATAAGAACAAATCTACCTAATGAGTCCCTATGTATATGAATCATGAAGATGTTGGATGCATGAGTGATTTTACAAAAGAGGGTTGCACCACTCAACACATTCATCATACCACCTATCATAGGGATTTGGCGCCTCATAATACTTATTTTGGGCACCAACAAAGCACAAGTATTTAAGCTCTCACGAACCAAACCCTTATCCAACAACTCCTTTACTTGAGGAATAACCTCAAGCTCAATAGGTATGGCGGTGCTAAGGGATGTTTCCCTTGATAGGAGAAGGTAAAAAGATTGTTTAAGAAGGAGTGCTCTTTTGATATCACATTTTGTTGCAAAATGATTTTCCTTCTTAACAATCTTCTTGGAGGAGTCATTTTTCTCTTTTTCCTTCCCCTTGGCCTTTGAAGAGAAGGCCTTACTATCCTTCTTTTTCATTTGGTTTTCTAGTTTTTCTTCCTCATCCCTCTTATCTTTCATAGTTATTTGATCTTTGGCCACCGGTGAAGGTGTTTGAGGATGCAACACAAATTTAGTGCCAAGATGGGTGAGGGTAATTTCATTAGTTAGGCCATTGTAAATGATATTCCTATTAAATTGCCATGGCCTTCCTAAAAGAATATATGCTGCCTCCATGCGAACTATATCACAATTAACTTCATCCTTATATGTCCCAATGGAGAAATGTACCTTCACTTGTTGGTTAACTATCCTTTCCCCTTGATCATTGAGCCATTGAAGTTTATAAGGTTTTGGGTGGGGAATGATAGTGAGGTTCAACTTGGAAACTAATATGCTTCTACAACAACTGCAACAAGATCCACTATCCACAATGAGAGAACAAGTTTTATCTAAAATATTGCATCTTGTATGAAAGATGTTCTCTCTTTGGAATTGAGATAGATCACAAGATTGACCTCCAAGGAGCCTTCTAACCATTAGGAGGTCACCTTCTTGATGGGGGTAGACTTACTCACTACAATCTTCATCCCTTACTTCATCTTCACTTCCACTAGAGGAAGGGGAAAAAGTAGTCTCCTCTTGACTACTATAAATGTCTTGACCCCTCATAATCATGGTTTTCTTTGTGGGGCATTGAGAGACAATGTGACCTCTCCCAAGACATTTGAAGCATTTAATGTGTCTAATCCTTTTTTGGGAACTAGTCTTAAGGGTGGATTTCTCTATGGTTTTACCCTTATCTTCCTTGGGTTTTGAAGGTGCAGCCCCCAAAATTCCTTGGGCTTGGTCCTTCCTTGGATAAGAGTGAAAGCCATAAGATTTTGAAGAAGACTTTCTTTTAAGTTGTTGCTCAACTCTTATACAAAGTTGGACTAGCTCATCTAGGTCCCTATAAGGAAGGAGTTCAACCTTGTCCCTCACTTCCATATTAAGCCCACTAAGGAACCTAGTTATGCTTGTTCCGTCCTCCTCCCTAAGTCCAACTCTTAAAAGGAGTAGTTCCATTTGTTGTCTATATTCTTCAACACTCATACTCCCTTGTCTAAGCCTTTGGAGCTTGTCCATAAGCTGCCTTTCATAGTAGGAGGGAATGTGCCTCTTCCTAAGGACACTCTTAAGATCATTCCAATACTCTACTAGAGGATCCCCATGAATCCTTCGTTCCCTAACAATGGAAGTCCACCAATAGAGGGTATACCCTTGAAAGCTAAGGGTAGCCAATGGAACTTTTCTCTCTTCACTAATATGATGGCAAACAAAGAGTTGTTCAACCTTCATTTCCCAATCTAAGTAGGCCTCAACATTATCTTTTCCATGGAAAGATGGGAGGCTAATGTTAACCTCTTGAGGCCTTCTATCCTTTTCTCTTCTTTGGGAATGATGTTTAGCATGTGAACTATGGCGCCCTCTATAATAGTCGCTAAGTTCTTCACTTAAACTCTTGCAAGAGTCATGACTACTATAGGAGACATGTTTTTCTCTTTTCATTTCTTTTAAAGTTCAAGAAATGTAAATTAGGTGAATCCTAAGAGTGTTTGGATGACCACATTTAAGGTTCCCAACAAAACACTCACTATCCTAAGGGAAAATTGCCTAAAATTATTACACATAAATGGAAGTTTGGTAACCTATTGGAGGCTCCCAACACACTTCCAATGAAAGACCTTTTTGTTACAAAAACATGAAAGCAATAAAGGTAAGTAAATTGCCAATTACAAAATTACAAAATGGTCCTCAATTTTGGTGGTTGTTCTCCCTTTGGTGATTCACTCAATTTGGAGTTCTTCTTAGTCCAATAGCTCTTAAGGTGGTTGGCTCCTTGCTTCTTGACTCAAATTCTTCAAGGGATGACACCAATTCTCCTTTTCAATTCCCTATATAACAACTTACAAACAAGGAAACAAGGAGACAAGCAATAACCAAAGACCAAAAAAATGAAATGAAAGTTAAACCAATATATTTTTAATAAGACAAATTTTCAAGGATTATTCAACAATTAAAGCAATGAAAAGCACATAAAAGCAAGCTAGGACTCAAAGAGAAACCTAGAATGACTCTAGAGTAGAGTAAAAAAAACAAAAAAAATAAGACTCAAGAAACCTCTAGTTTTGACACTTGTTTTGACACTAATTTTCAATTGAAATTTCAGAACTAAGATTGGTATAAAATAAGCATCAATCATAGAACAAATTTCGAGCCAAAACAACAAGCACACTTCCCTTTCACTTTTTTTTCCTGGACACTAATTTTCCTGCCAACTTGTGTGATTTTTCGTATTTTTTCCTTTTATTTGTTGGATCAAGTGGCCTCGAAATAATTAAGAAGGGGGTTGAATTAATTATTAATGTGTCTTGACTAATTAAAAAATTTATCCTTCTTAATGTTACTAGATTCAACTAGGCTTTTAGTACTAAGTTACGAAAGTAAAGAACAAAAACAATAACTTAACCAAAAGTAAAAGTGGCAATTATAAGTACACTGCGGAAATTAAAGAGTGTAGGAAAGAAGAAGACATACACAAGATTTATACTGGTTCGGCTGCAATCCGGGCCTATATCCAGTCCCCAAGCAACCAACGGTTCTTGAGATTTCTTTCAACCTTGTAAAATCCTTTACAAGTCAAAGATCCACAAGGGATGTACCCTCCATTGTTCTCTTTGAACAACCAAGTGGATGTACCCTCCACTTGAACTGATCCACAAGAGATGTACCCTCTCTTGTTCTCAATATAACAACCCAAGTAGAAGTACCCTCTACTTGTGCCACAAAGGATGTACCCTCCAATGTGTTAGGACAAAGAATTCTTAGGCGGTTAGTCCTTTGAATCTTTGTAAGGGGAAACAAAAGATATCTCAGGCAGTTAGTCCTTTGAAATCTTTTGTTTAAGGGGAAGGGAAGAATCAAAAGAATTCTCAGGTGGTTAGTCCTTTGAATTCTCTTGGAAGAGGGAGAAGGGAGACACAAAAGAACTCAGGCGGTTAGTCCTTCGATTCTTTTGGCAAGAGGGAGAAGTGAATGAAGAAAAATAATAACACAAGTTTTTGGTCAATGAAATTTTCTTGAAAGAGAAAGTATGGAACAAAATTTTTTAGAAAGATGAAGAGAAATGAATCAGAAAATTCTGTAAAAAAACGTTTTTGAAATTCATGTCATGGTCACATATTTATAATCATTTGATGACTCAAGTTAAAGTTTGTGACTCTTGGCAATTTCTTTAAAATTAGTCACCTTTTAAAAATTGTGACTCTTTTGAAAACTAGTCACTTAAAAATTTGTGACTTTCAAAAAAATCTTCAAAAATAAGTCACTTTAAGAATTGTGACTTTTGGAAATTTAATTTTCGAAATCAGTCACTGGTAATTGATTACCATCAAGGTGTAATCGATTACACATCAACAGATATGACTCTTTATGTTTAAATTTGAAAATCAAAATGTTTAGAAACACTGGTAATCGATTACAAGTATTGTGTAATCGATTGCACAAGTTTAAAATGATTTGAAAATGTTTTATCACTAATTGTGACTCTTGAAATTTGAAATCTAACGTTTTAAAACATTGGTAATCGATTACATGCTCATGGTAATCGATTATGGCTTTGTAAATCAGTTTGAAAACAATGTTGGCTACTGGTAATCGATTACTATCTTCTGGTAATCGATTACCAGAGAGTAAAACTCTTTGGTAAAAGATTTTGTGAAAAATTCTTGTGCTACTCAATGTTTTGAAAAACTTTTTTAGTACTTATCTTGATTGAGTCTTCTCTTGATTCTTGAATCTTGAGTCTTGAATCTTGATCTTGATTGTTCTTGAATCTTGATTCTTGAAACTTAATTGTTCTTGAATCTTGAAATCTTGAAACTTGATTGTTCTTGAATCTTGGTTCTTTGAAACTTGATTCTTGAAGCTTTTTGACTCCTGATTCTTTGGAACTTGCTTAACTCTTGATTCTTTGGCATCATCAAAATAATCTTGGAAGACATTGCTTCCACATTATCCAAATAACTTGGTTATTTTTTTATAATTTATTTCCAGATGTTTAGAAAATTCAGTAAAAATTTCAGCTCAAAATTCGCATTGACCAATTCCCAGTAATTTTTACAAGTACGTATGTTCAAGCTGCCAGCACCAGCGATTTCAATCTAGAAATCAAGAGTAGTATTTATGTTGCTTAAGGTTTGGATAATTACAATTTGTGTTTATGCTAAAATGTCTTGAATAACACAATTCAAGAGAGTTTAAGACTTATTTTGATTAACAAATTCAACCACAACTCAGCACCACAACTCAATTTCTTCATAGGCATCATATAGGAAACTTAGAAAACAAAACAAAGTTCAACAACAAGACTACATCTAGGAATTGATTTAAAACATGTTATGAACTAAATAACATGCATGAATTAGACTCAAAATTCAAAAGATAGGCTAAGAATGACAAGAATACATGAACAAATATATCTAGAATTCAATCAACAAAATCAAAATTCAACACAAACTTAGAACATAATGTGACAATTATTATGACTAAACATGACTCTAAGACAACATGGAATAAATGATTTACACTTAAATTTTTGTGTTTTTTTTCTAATTAATATTTTGGAAGAAAATTTATAATTAAAGGTTCAACATAAGAAGATTATGACTGAAAAATGATAGAACCTAAAATCAACACAAAAACATGATTCAAGAGTATATCTATAAAATTTGAACCATAGAAATGCAAGAACAAGTGTAGATCTAAGATTTAATCGGTTTTTTTTTAATCTACTCTAAACAGCACCAAACCACAAGTCAATAGAGGATATACATGGAGAATAAGATGAAGAACAAAGAATTAAAGTGAATTGACCAAACAAAAAGATAGAGGAAGCAAAAGAACATTACCTAGATGAAGATGCTCTAATACCACATGACGTAGCTTCATGTGGAGCTTGTAGGCCTTGGATCTTCTTCATCAATGGAGTCCTTTGCTTCTTGAAGATTAATGGCAGCGGAATGAAGAAGGAAGAAAGATTAATGAAACCTTAATCTAATATGTACAAAGATAAGTGGGCTCATATTTAGCCCATGGGCCCGAAATCTACATTAAGGCTCATGAGAATCGTAGGGCCTTCTCTTGCATCTCTGGCTCAATCTTCTTGGAGTCTTCTATCCAATGCCCTTGGGAGTAGGATTGCATCACTCTAACTAACTTCTAACAGAATGTAGACTAACTCTAACTACCTCTAACCAACTTCTAACATAATGTAACTACTTGGGTGCAATTTAGTGAAAACTAACATCCCTTACAACATATATGCTCGCATCCTGGTACTACTTGTTTTTGTGGATGTGAAATCTAACCGGTAAGTGCACCGGGTCGTCAAGTAAATAATTAAAACGGTGTGAACCGAGTATCGAACTCAGGGAACTTATTTTACTTGGCAACACATCATTCAGTAAATAGGAATTTGCGTAAAGAATTGATTATCATGAAGTAAAAACAGAAGTAATTCTATTATAAGTAAAAGCAATAATTATGAGCAAGTGAATGTGAAAACAAATATGTAAAATCGTCGGGTCCTTCCACTGAGATACTTGATGCAATTAGGGTTTTTCTCTACTTGAAATTATTTCTATGTTCTATGCTGAAGGCACAAATACCAAACACCGATGTCTCTCGAGTTTGGCCTAATTCAAGTTAAACTTCGTTCTCAAATGTCTCGTGTTGAACTTAGCCTAACCGAACAATATTACAATTACAACATGATAAAAACTAAATTACCGCACTCCGTGTCCGGCAGTTCGATAACCTAGCCCTGCCCTATCCAGTTCTAAGGATGCAGTACATTTTCCAATGCTAAAGCTCATAACCTTACACACAAATGGGTGATCAAGCCACAAACATGCATAACATAAGCACAGATAGAAACATTGAACACATAAAAACAACTTCAAATAGATAGTAATAATATTTACATCAAGCACTCAACGGAACTTCCCAACAAAAGATTCTAGCCCTCCATTACAAGGGAGTACCTTTCACAAATAGGAGAAGGGTTTCAGAGAAAATACCATATTACAAAGCAGTGGGGATGTCTCCTCCACCTCTAGGAACCTAGGAATCACTCCTAAACCTAAAATCTACCTGAAAGTTAGGGCCTTTGTCTTCCTTGCTCAGCTTTACCTTTGTTCTTCGTTCAGCACTAGGCTCACGTAGTCTATTCAGACCTCTTCCTTTCATTCTCTGCAATTTAGGCTTAAAAAGGGCTTTTTGTCCGCGAAGGCGTGCTTAGCGCGAGTAAGTGAAATTTGGCTTAGCTCCATTCTCGCGCTAAGCGTAGAAGAGACAATCTTCTCGCTGAACGAGCTGATGACGCGCTGAGCGTGTGATGACATGACAGATTCTCTTTAATATTCCTCTCACTCGCTAAGCGGGTGATGTCTCGCTTAGCGGTTGAGTCTCGCTAAGCGCACGGTCCAAGCTTAGCGAGACAACAACTTTTGCATCTTCAAAATTTTGTCCTTTTTACTTGGAATTGAAGTGAAATTTACATTAAATTCATATGGAAAGCTTCTACTGAGCAAATATAAAAACTAAACAAGAAATATTTACAATCCTACCAAAAAGAACCATAAATTGGGGGAAATATATACATTTTTAAAAACTTTTCTATGCAAAAATTAGTCGTAAAAGACGACTAACAATATACATTGTTGTTTAATATGAAACAAAACTGTTTACACAGTTATGTATTTATATACTCTAATAATACCTAACCACAAAGTGTCATTGTATGCCATTATTGAGTCTTAATAATAGCATGCCTTGACCTTGAAATGGGGTAAACTTCCTTCCCACAAAACTTCTATGAACCTAAAAAAAACCCAGATATTTACCAAGGTCCGAACAAGAAACTTCATCTCCTTCTCACAGTAGGAATGCATGAGATGAACAATGATGCCTTTCTTCCGAGATGTGCTTCCACTGCCTACACTAATGAGCACTACATAAGAGCATGTATAGCAAAACTAAAATTTTACCTAACTAAATAGCAATAGAAACATTTGAGTAAATTAATTTAAGTGAATGTTAAGTTACCACATACAAAGTAACACCATGAAGCTAAGTCTAGCAACAACTTTTAACTAAACATTTGAAGAGAAGACCATTTGGGGGTAAATTATATTTATATCCGTTGTAACTTGTAAGATCAAAAGTTACAATAAGAAACAGAATGGTTGTTAATACCTTATCTTTTGTAGTGCAGAGAAAACATCCTTAATTAGAAGTGGTGTAGGTGTTGCAAGCAATCTGTGTTTGACGACACTCTTGTGTGTTTGACGACACTCTTGAGCAACATCACCCTTTAGCAATCACATGTTATTTCAGTTATTCAAAATCCTCACAGATTGAACAGGTTTAGTAAAACAGTCAAATAGTATAATGTAAGGAACTTTGTTAGTTCCAAATATTGCAGTGACTAAACTTCCACCAATATTTAGTTCCTGATATTAAATAATATAAAAGGAACTTTGTTAGTGCATAATAACTCTTATTGCCATACAATAGACTCCTATACTCGCAGTCAAACTTAAACATTAACAACCAGAAATAGTAATGTATGTTTGCAGAAAGGTATTTTTATTGTATAAATAAAGTGACCTTTAAATTGGCTGATGGATTTTAGAGGCAATTTTTTAAAGTTAGAACTAGGAAATCCTCTTTCTCTTCAAACTGGAGAAGAAAACTGTGCAGAGGGGCATAGTGGGCCCTACTTCCTACATGCTCACATGTTGTTTACCATAAACAACAATTAAATCACTAGTGTGTTGAAATCAAGGCTACACTCCTTGCTGTCGCGATACAAAGAAAACAAAAGAAGAAGAAAAGGGAAATAGCAATTCAATGAAAAACTATACGTGCAAGTTTCGATACAAAGAGTCACCCTCAATCAACAATGAAGGACTAAAATGCCATATATAACAAATTGTCAATGTGTTCATTAAGGAACTCAAGTCCTAGAATTTTAAAAACTTGACAGAGTACATATACCAGAGCAAAGGAACAGGACAGAGGTTTTACTTTTATTTACTCATTTATTTATTTTGAATTACTCAGCTGAAGTTCCATTCTCATTAATGATAAAAATTATAAATCCAAATAGTCAAGACCAGAAATAAGCATACCTTGTTTTCATGGTCTGCACCAATTTTGGTATTGCATAGATACACAGCAGGAAGCACATCTGCTAGAGATAAGGCCGACAAACTGTGTGATAGAAACATTGCATGCAAATATTGTTCCTCAATCAGCCAATTATGGGAAAAACTGTTTCACTATTCCATAAAAAAAGAGGGAGGAAATGACTAATACAAAGAGTGTAATTAGTAACAAAGGAACCTTCTGAACATATTGCATAGCAATGAAGTAGCTTTAATCTTTCCTTTCTCACCCTCAAGCAGGTTTAAGGTTCGTGCAATATGTAAATATGGTGCAGGCTGTCCATCTCTCCAACACGTTGCTCATTTATACCAGTTGTGTACATATGTTACAAGACATAACGTGATTATAAAGAGTAAATATAGAAGTAAATGCAGTGAGTTGAACAACTTCTAAACCAATATTTCTGGGGGGTAAAAACTGAAACAAACCATGTTCTTTAGGGTTGTATTTCTCAGGTGGTAGAGATAAATGGGTAGCATCTACATTATCTTTCAAGACTTTCTAGTAAAAAATATCAAGTTTAATTCTCAATTCCTTTGATGCATGCTTCTTCACTACAGGTCTATCAATTTTGCTCTCCACTGATATTTTATTTTCACCAAGATATTCAGAATTACCGTAATATATGTCCAATGCCTTATTGATATCACCTTTTGTCTTCTCAATTATAGTGATGGCATATTTTTTTAATGACTCATTCCCATTTATTATTTGCATAAATTGATCAATTTCATCCTTGTACAATTGCCTATCATCAGTTGGCAATAAGTCTTCAACTTTAGAGCTTTGGTCAAGCTTTGGTTCAGAATTATAAGAATGAGCACCACCAGGCATCTCAGGTATTAATTTACTGAAGAATCTCGTGATTGTGGCCTGCTTTGAACCACTTGGTTCAGATCTTGCTTTGACTTTAGGTTTTTTTTTTTTTTGCTTACTGTCACTACTTCTCTTCCTTTTGGCAGGAGAAATGGGACTAGGCACTGTATGCCTCAGGTTATTTAGTTTAGAGTCTTGACTTGAAAAAATGTTAATATTTTTGCCAGTGTTGTTTGTATTAAGACATGGTTTTGCAAGTGAATCGGTATTTAATGAGCAGCCCTTGGGTGTTGAAACAGGATTTTGACAAGAAATCACTTGCTCATGAAATTCAGTTTCACGTTTATAGAAATTAGAAACAGCTTCAACGACATTGCTCCCTGAGATGCTGATCAGATCCAACAACTGGTTTCAGGTGAACCATGAGGGCAAACAACAAATCAGTTCTTGAATTATTTTCTCCTTTTCTTAATCATTCAGCAAAGTAGGATCTTGTGTACATGTTTCTTCCATAAAAGAAGACAAACCCACAGCCACATCTGGACCAATACCTATATCACCTTCTGTCTTCTCCAATGCATTGACTTCTTTGTCCATGTCTTGCCCTGGCTCCCGAGCATCACTAACAACCTTCTCAGCCTTGAAACCCACTTCACCCTTCTCACAAGGGACACAATGAAAACCCCTTAAAAAATCCTGCTTGTTGGCAGTCTCATCAACCAGCCAGGTAAAGTACTTCCTCATTTTGTCAGCATGTTTACTGTCACTCTTCTCAACATCACATACTCCCTGAGCTTGACATAGTTCGAGTGCTCACTATATGGCACAAGATTAATCTGAAACGAATCCTTGGACTTCACCGCAAACTTATTCCGCTTGACTTCATAGGTCCATTGGGTTGGAACAAAGCTGACAACCTGGAATATGACCCTCCTCTCTCAGCCATAACCTCCTTCATCCTGACAAAATTAGGCCTAAAGTAAGGCCAAGTCTCCCCCAACACATTCCACCCAACAACATGAATATTACTCTCCTTCTCATCCTTAATAAACTCACCATTCTCCCCATACCCAAGAACCCTCAAAACCTCCATCTTCCTAGCATCAACGTGTATCTTCCTCTTAAACCTACGCGCAAGCTTAGGCAAAATCTTCTCCTTCCCAATGACATAAGTAGCAACAAGAAACAAAACTTTATCATTACTATTATTCTCACACTTGCACTCAACGCTCTCCACATCAGTGGGCAACGTAATCAATAGACTCCTCTTGTTAGGGGAAGATGAACTTAGGGTTACAATAGGTGGTGTCAAGAAACATTGCATCGACACCGACGAATGGGGCAAGGGCGGGTTCAGAAACCATGCAATTAGAAAAGCGAAAATCGCTGTTGTGGGCGTACCTAAGGGCAGTGGTGTCATCGGTGGCGCGGGGGATGAAGAGGGACTGGACGGCACTGGGACAGTGGTTGGCGTGACTTGGACGCCGGCGATGCAGAGCGGCTAGCAGAGTGGGAGGGGGACGACGAGGGCGGCGAGGTGAGAGGTGTAGAAGATGACGCCGCGGGACCAGAAATGGGAGAGGTCGAAGTAGTGGGAGTGGGGGCCGGCGTGGCTGAAGGCGTTGACAAGGAAACGGGTGTGGGGGATGATGAGTTTGGAGTGAGGGTTGGGGTTGGAGGGTTTTGAGGGCGATGAGGAATAGTTGGGTGGAGTCTAGGGTTTCGAAATCCATGGAAGAGTGATCACATAGTTATTTTCTTTTATACTTCCATGAGGACATACATAGTTATTTGTTCCAATCAATTAGCATTGACAACTTTTCACTTTTTTTTTCTAGTCGGGTCAAATCCATCTAAATGATAAAATGACATGTTAGTCTCATTTTGAACTTCCTAAATTATAATTTTGATAGCCAAATTTCTTTAATGATTGAACGATTGTATTTCTACACACCATTGAACGTCAATCCACCTTAAATCTCACCTTATATTTTTCTTTATCAAATTGTTCATAAAATGCTTACCGTTAGCATTACATTCTTACGTGGCATGGGATCACAGTTAGTGTTCAATATGTCATATAGTTCATTTTATGACCAAAGCACAGCAAAATTAAACCTCATATAATTTAAATAAACTTTACTAGGCAAGTCTTTTACAAGGAAATTTTGATGTCGGTTACATTAGTATGCTAAGGGAAAAGGGAAAAATAATAATACTCTCAGAAACTGTAGGAAGCAGAGGGCAATGTTGAACAAATAAAAAAAAAGGAAAATATTGAACAGAAGGGGAACGGGGGACTGCTCAAAAAGTGTCATCAGTATAGCATATATATCAGACTACGCAGGCTTTGCACACGAAGGCAAGTGGTAGTGGCGGAAAAATTTGCTCTACAAAATGCCAAATACCATTAGAGTTGTCATTTCTTTCTCCTCTTGCCTGGCTCTTTCGTTGACAGCATTTTCCTTGCGCTTGCTTTGTCTCTTTTCTGCCATTCAAAAAAATAAATCATAAACCTTACAGTTTCAAATTTTCAATTTAAAATCTTCCTTATAAATGAAATACCAGTGTTCTTTACCTTCTTTCTCAATCTCTTTTTATGCTGCTTCTTCCCTTTGTGATTCTTCTCCGCATCATCCTAAAAAGTTCATAAATGATTTAGTTTTCCAAGGGTGTTCAATTCAATAACATGTTGAAGAACCAACCTCCGAATCTTTAGTTTGGATCTCTGAGATCTCTTGGTTCTCAATTTCACCATCACTGTTGAGGATAGCCTTCAGTCTACCTTCGCTAAGTAGTTTTTCAGATCGAGCATGTCTCTACAGTAATAACAAAGTCCTCATTACATGAATAAGAAGCTTTACGCAATGATAAGGAAAAATTGAATAATTGATAGTTGTCCTGTCCAAGTTGATCAAACTATTGAGAGTTGAATGAAATGTTAGTTTCATCTTAATGCTTTGACTCTTGAGTAGGACCTTGTGGGAGAGGGAATAAGTCTTCCTTATTTAGTTAGGAATGAAAGATTACTTTGACCAAACACAAACTAAAAGCAAGTCCTTCTACAGAGGGAACAACAAAACTATAAAATGAGTTATTTGGTATATTAGGCAAGAGCAAAATACTATTAACATTTTTAATTATTAATAATGTAAAGAACAGAGCCTAATAGGTTTCAAGAACCAAAAAAATGCTAGCTTTCAAGGAAAAGCTAAAAGATTTGACTGTTTTCTTTCTATTGTTTCATTTGTGTATCGTCCCCTGCTTTTCTTCTATTTAGAAAGGCAAATCTTACAACCCACAAAAAAGAAATGCTCTATAAATACATTTTTGTAGTCAACCAATCTGGGGGTTACACTTACATTCACCACATCCTTTGCAGAGAATCCATGTCATATTGACCCAAGTTATACACTGTCAAATGTCTATCACTTAAAAGAGTCCCATCATAATTTCCCTTCTCACTAACATTTGTCCTCTTTTTATTATTACTAATCTAAACTTGTTGCCACCAATATATATCAGCATCCTTATATCGGCCATACACTCAATGAGTGAACAACTTTTGTTCTTAAAGAAAGGGATCATATAAAAAATTGTAGCAATGAGTAGGAGAATCCCAAAGTGTGCTAGTCCTATCCCAGAGTACGTAAATAGCTTTAAACTTATTGTTGTATATTCCTAATCCTTTCCCATTTCAAAGTTCAAACCCAGGACTAATTTCCAGCCAAATGTATGCAATAATTGATAGATTTTGGGAAGAATAAATAAGATAGGAGTTTATGGATTACTTCTCAAAACTAAAGAATAACAATGAATAGTAAAAGCTGTTGCTTAAGCATAATAAGCCACCAAAAGAAAAGGCACATTACCTTTGATTGCAGATGATCCCGCAAAGTTTCCTCAGATAAACAGATAATCCGGGGACACAGCCTGCACTTAAATACTGATTTGCATTTTAAGACATGGGATGGCAAATCTGTCGGTAAGGATTTCTTTTCAGCCAAGACATTAGACTTTTCGGTATCACCTTTACTCAGCAACTCTCTGTTAATAAGCATTTGTCTTTCGTTTATAGCTCCAGCATCATCTTCACTAAATAGCAGACCTGATGTTACATCAATGTTAAAACAATCAAGAAAGGAATTTTTTTCTAAGGAATAGGTACACGCAGGTTACAGAAATAACCAATACAAAGGAAGCTATTATCCTAGAAGTAGACATCTAATTGACATACGGAAGTAAGATGATAAAAGAATTTTGAACGAGTGCAAAAGACCAAAAGTTCAAGACTTAAGTCTCAAGCACCATCAAACCCTAGTGGAAAACTAAATCATCTGAAAGAGTTATTCATTTAATTAATTTAATAGAGTTAAAGGGACAATTATGCCATTTATAATTATAATATTGATTATTGAAATATCAATAAGCTGAAAGAGGACATTTGCATAGCATATTTCCTCACAGATAGAAGTAAACAATTCTGTGTTAGTGTGTACAAGCAAACCCTACCTGCTGAGTTGACATCAACATCATTCGCAGAACTATCCTCACTTGCATACCCTGAATGTGCCAAAATACAAAATTTAAAAAAGTGAGTAGCATTAATAAATAACAAACACCATTATAAATAAGAACTAATATCTGTTGTTCAAATATTGAACTCTGCATGATTCCATAATCAGCTAATGCAATTCTATCCCAGGCAGAGGCAAGGGCTAATAACACTGAACACATTTTAGAGAGAGCAATAAAACACAGTTAACAAAATGTGAACAAACCAACCAGAAGAATTTGAGCCAGCTTCATCATCATTCGGTTTCACTTCTGCTATTGCATCTTCCTCTGATTCTTCTTCAGAGGTTTCAGCTACGGCTTCAAGCTCGGAGTCCGAAGAAGAAGAAGACGGATCGGAGGCCTCTCGATCACCGTGATCGAGCTTGAAGAACCTCCTCTTTATCATTTTGTGTCGCGAAACCTAACTGCGGCAACAAAACACGTGATTCCGTAAACAATACTACTTCGAAACCGTTAAACTCGTCCACTCTGTAGTCTGTAATGACACTTAACGGGTAACAAACGCATGCAATAGGTGCATAGACCAATGAATCAATGAAGCTGCGAAGAGAGAGAGAGAGAGAGAGCTTACATGAACTTGGCAGCGACGGCGAGAATGAGAAGTGGCAGACCAACACGCGTTCCGAAGTGGCGACCAAACGAAAGGGTTCGATAGGGACAATGGGCAATTGAACTTGTTATTTTTTTGGGCTTCATAGACCCAACCCACTTAGATGGCGGTTGCTTTTGCACCTCTTTTCTCTCCTTTCCACAACCTGCATCTTTTTTTATTTTTTATTTTTTGACAAAGATGTTTCTTTTTAGAAATTAATATTATAAAAAAATATAAATGGGTCCCAAGTGACAAGTATAATAAAAAAAATTTTATGGAAACTAGTTTCTGTGATGTATAAAAATAATTAGTGCATTATGAAAAATATTTCCCATGATATATATATATATATATATATATATATATATATATATATATAATTACATTACAATTATTACCATTTGTGAAAAGAAAAAACAAATGGAAGATCAAGATGGTTTGAAATGGCTTTGGAAAGACAGAAATGAGAAGATGAGGGTGCTGATATGAGGAGTGCGAGAGGGGAAGGGGTGAAGGCGAGAGAAAGAAGGGGGGTGGGCCATCTCCAATCCAGCATCTCTCGGTTGAGTTCTCAAGTGGATTCATTTATACACACTACTCATTTTTACTTTTTTTCAACTTAAGCATCTTCTAAGAACCAATTCCTTCAATCTAGCACCTGTAGAAAATTTAGTAAATGGGTCCCATCTGTAATTTCACTTCCTTACATGATAATTTATTTATTAAATTATTTTTACGGGCCCACAAATAAAATTAAGCATTAGTGATGGTAGAAGCACCGAATGCTTACAGAAGATTCGTGCTGCAATGGTAACAACAAAATTATAGGGATAAGAATATGTTGTATGCTTCTAGGTAAAAAAAAAATTCTCTTAAAATAATGCTTATAAGCATTCTTGTTTGCCTAAAGGATTAGGTACAACCTATTCTTATCCCTAGGTACACAAATCGCATAATACAACCATCTATTTTTATTTTGTTTTTGGTGTCATTATACAACCATCTATTGAGTCCACGGATAAGAATAAGTTGTATGCTTATGGGTAAATTTCTCTCTTAATGTTTTTAATCAATCTTTCCTAATATATTAGGTACATAAAAGAATTAGGATTAAACTAATTTAGATAAATTAGAAGTAAAATATATAACAAAAGAAGATTTATTAGAAGAGAAGGAGATTACTTTAAAGAAAACCAAGGGGATTCTGACACCTAACCGTTTTTCTCTATTAAATTTCTAATTTTTTTTACACAATTAAATTTCTAATTAACACTTGTTAATTGCATTTAAGTAATAAAAAATCCAAAATCAACTATTCTTTTATTCCTAAATCAGCGAGTAGTTAATTTGTTGCTTTGTTGTTAAATCACAATATTTATAGAGACTATATTTTACTTTCACTTTATTACTTATATCACTACTGTGATCTTACCAATCAATTAAAAAATAAATATTCATTTATGATATTTGAATTTAATTTTTATTTGCTAATCATTTACCATGGTGGAGTTTGGCTTTACGTTCAAAGTTCAAAGTTCAAACAGAGAATTAATATGTTAGCTAGACGTCAACCCCAAGTTAGTGATGATCATCACTAGAAAAATGCAATTTAGTAATCGAAATTAGCGACCCAAAAACTTCAATCTCTGTTAGCGATCGCAGTAGCAGTCATACAGTTAATGGTGCAACTCGCGATTGAATTTGCGACCGAATTTGATAATGATGACTAACTTGTGTTAGCAACTGAATTAGCAACCAAAGATAAAGGTCACTGAAGACTTCGATGACTATTTCGATTGCTATAAATGTAAAAAATGAAAGTATTTTAACCACCAAAATAGCGATCGATATATAGTTGAAGATAACAACTAAAGATGTATTGGTCGTAATATCAAGATTATAGCGACCGACCAAAATGCAGTCGCTATGTGTATTTCTATTTTAAAATTAACAACCGAATTAGTGATTAAAATCTCCTTTTTGTATATAAGTGAAGTAACAAAAATTTTATTTATTATAAATCGTAATAATATAATATATTTAAATATATTTTATACTAGAAAAATATTGAAATTAGTATATTAATAATATTTTTCAATTAAGAAAATAATAATATCCTCATGAGGATATCTTGCATAGTTGCAGTGTTTAGCGATCTCTATAATAATTAAGTGTATATATAAGTGAGGTTTCGGAAGAGCTATTAGACAAAGAATCCTTAAAATAAAGATAAGTGTTTTTTTTTATTAAGATTTTGTTACATTGAACCTATATATCAATTAAAATAATGTATGAGAATATTTCAGAAAACTAAAGAATCCTTAAAATAAAGATGTGTGTTTTTTTTTTATTAAGATTTTGTTACATTGAACCTATATATCAATTAAAATAATGTATGAGAATATTTCAGAAAACTATCTATAAAGGACACGACCTTTTTGTTTTGTTTGCGAAAAAGTATTCTATTATTATTTGATTACCCACATTTTAGCAATGCTTCATAATAACCCATCACAATTTAAAATCACGATTAATAATTCAAGTTGATCGATCCCAATAAAAAAATGTTATTCATATCAAATCGAGATGACTGTCCATGAAGCTGAAGGTCCTACCAGTTGCTATTACTTCATGCATATCAGAGAGGGTTCATGTACCATGTCAAGGCATATATAATATATTTTAATATTTATCATTTTATTTGTACGGAATATCAATAACTACTTTTCATCAGAAAATTTAATTCATCATCTTTAGAGATTTCTGTCATTCAAATTATATTTTTTTAATCCATACAATTCGAATCAAAATTTTAATTTAAAGAGATTAATCATTCAATATCAGATAAATCACTCAGATATATATATGTATGTATATGTATATATATCAAATCTCAATGAAGCATCTGCAGATTGATCCCGTCTATGATTTAGTTTTTAATAATATATATGTAGGTTTGTATAAAATATTTTGATACATTGATTATACAAGTTGTTAGGTATACATTATATAAATATGGCGTACAAATATATTTTGATTTGCTATTGGATGATTATGTTCTAAATTTTGACATATACACTGCTTTAAGTTATAGAATGTTTACAAAATTACGGTCTAAAAATCATTTAACATTTGTTCTGCAACTTAAACTGAAATAGAAATTGCAAGTTGTACGTTCAAAATATCTACATTAATATTTTGTTGAAATGTGTATAGATTGTCGTTACTAGTTTGTATGTTTATTTGCTTGTTATTTATTAAGGTATAGTTGCGTGGGTGACTGAAAAAGATAACGCAAAGTTGTGTTTAGTTGTGATGATACAAAAGAGGACAAAGGTAGAGGCAGAGCCAAAGAAGGATAAGATCGACATATAGAAGAAAAGGTAATAATATATAACACTTGAAAGTGAGTGATATAAAAGAGTAAAAATTGATCGTACAAAAATGATAAAAGGGTGCAGTGATGGAAGAAAGTTCGACAGGAAAGTGGGGATGGATGAAAATGAGGGAAGAGCTGAAGAAGGTGGGTACTATAGCAGCTCCAATGGCGGTTTCAAGTGTGTTACAATACCTTTTGCCAGTGGTGTCCTTAGTAATGGTTGGCCATCTTAACCAGCTCTCTCTTTCAAGTGTTGCTATTGCAACCTCTCTCACCAATGTTTCTGGGTTTAGTGTTTTGGTAAGTAGGCCTTTGATTTAATTTTTAATTCATTGTTACTATTTTTTTTATTACCCTGTTCAAAGAAACAAATTCATTGTTAATTACTTTTAGGCTTGTCAACAATCTTGCTCTACTCAATTAATCTATTCGGGTTGAACAAATGGTAAGTTAAACGAACACATGACGATAAAATTTTGGTGTCTTATTGCATTAAAAAAAATTATGATCTTAAGCTGTCTTTTGTATTGTTTTTTATGAATCATGTGTAAGACTATATCTTCTTACATGATTCTTTTACCAATTGTCTTAACATTTTATCAAAAAATAATAAAAAAGTACATTAAATATGTTGAAAATATAAATAATATTTAATATTTTTCATCAAATAAATATAGGATCAATAAGAGAATTTGAAATTATTTAATTTTCTTTCATATTCTTGAAACAAATATTTTTTGGAACTATGAAAAATTTTATCATTAGTTTTTTGGACTTATATTCTTTCATTACAATTTTCTTAAAAGGATAAAAAAAAATAGTAGTAACAAAATCTCTATTTTTTTCATATGATTTTGTTGGACAAGTAGCCTCAATAACTTAAGAGGGAGTGAATTAAGTCTTACAAAATTTTTCACTAACAAACTTTTAATCTCCTTTTAAATGATAGGCTCAAAATTCAAAAGAAGAAGCAACAATCAATTTAATAATGATTTTTAAACGTGCAAGATAAAATTGATTGCAATAAAATAAATAAGATGAGGGAACAGAAAATTGCAAACTTGATTTATACTGGTTCGGCCACTTCCCGTGCCTACGTCCAGTCCTCAAGCAATTCACTTAAGATTTTCTACTATCTCTGTAAATCCTTTATAGACTTTGAACACACCTTAGGATCCCTCACCCTTGTGTTTAAGATTCTCCAAGAGACAATCAGTCTCTTGATTACAATTCTCAAAGTCCAAGAGACAATCAGTCTCTTGATTACAACTGAGTTTCTGAGATGAATAGAAAGATTTCTCTCCTTTAGAGTAGATGATACAAATTGAAGATTCTAGAGAAATTTCTCTCTTTTAGAGATGATAATACAAATTGAAGTTCTTGGATAAATTCTCAATAGATTTGTAAGTGTTTGTCCAATAGTTGTTGAGAGAACATTTAACAATTAAGTTCTCTTAGAATATTTCTCTCTTACTTTTTGAAGTCAAACACACATTTATATAGGCTCATCGTGCCTTTGCAAAATGATTTGAAGATATGTGTCTTTTCAAAAAGTTTTTCTGAAATTTTCTCATTGGTAATCGATTACAGGATACTCGTAATCAATTGCACAGTTACATTTTGATGGGTCATGACTTTTTAAATTGAATTTAAGGAGTTCCGTTACTGGTAATCGATTACACACCAATAGTAATCGATTATAACTTTTAAATTCAAATTTTAAAATCCTTTTTAAAAGCTAATTTGCAAACTTGTTTTCTGGTAATCAATTACACTGTCTGGTAATAGATTACCAGTGTCTTGATTTATTGGAAACAATGTGTTTGAGACAAAAGCTTATCAACTAGTGAGATTCTTTGAGACCTTATCTTTTTCTTGATCTTGTATGCTTAATCTTGAATTAATCTTGAAGCAATGCTTAATCTTTGAATGTTTGTTGAAGCAATCTTATTTGATTATACTTTTGGCATCACTAAAACCCTGTATTCATATATTTACATTCTCCACCTTTTTGATGATGACAATCATTATCAAGTGAATTCTTTTCAGCATCATCCAAACCTGTATGATTAACATATTTATGATTTTTAATAAGAGAAAAAGAGAGAAAAAAATGAGAATCTAAAATCCAAATATATTTTTGTTTATCTATTTTTTTCTCCTTTTGTTACCTTCGAATCAACGATTTAGATGTTTTGGACGAATTCTCTTCGAAAAAGAGTTTTCGAATTGAGCAAGTATTCTTAAATTTTTTTATATGACATAATCAACTTGATCAATTATTTTTTTTTTTTGAGAAATTCTATAGTACTCTTAAAAATTTAAAGATATTATTCTACTAATAGAGAAACTCTTTCCCTCCTTGATTCTTTCTCTTGGTGTACTCAAATTCATTTAACTATTGACCCAAAAAACAACTATACTAAAGCCTTTAGATTTCTCTGAGTACAATAACAACTCTCTTTTTTTTGTCACAAAATAACAAAAGACGTTTCAAGGGAAAATGTGTTCATAAGAAATAGTATTATGGAGCAATCTTATGTGAAATTTGTAAAACCAAATTGTTTGAAATATGACTCATGACTTCTATTTATGTCAATATTGCAGTCAGGGATGGCTGGTGGATTGGAAACTTTATGTGGCCAAGCTTTCGGGGCAGGGCAATATGAAAAATTTGGACTATATACTTACACTGCCATAATATCCCTTTCTTTGGTTTGTTTCCCGATCACAATTCTATGGATTTTCAATGACAAAATATTAACTCTATTAGGCCAAGACCCAACAATATCCCTTGAAGTTCGTAAATATGCCATTTGGCTAATACCTGCTCTATTTGGTTCCGCAATTCTCAAACCTCTAACACGATTTTTCCAGACCCAGAGTTTGATTTCTCCCATGATTCTAACCTCCGCTATAGCTTTGTGCTTCCACGTAGTAACATGTTGGACCCTTGTTTTTAAACTGGGGTTGGGACATGTTGGTGCCGCAATCTCCTTCAGCCTTTGCGTTTGGTTTAATGTGATAATGCTTTTGTCCTTTGTGAGGTATTCCTCTGCTTGTGAGAAAACACGCATCTCTTTCTCCAAGAATGCTTTGGTTGGTGTTGGAGAGTTCTTTCGCTTTGCTGTCCCAGCAGCAGTCATGGTTTGGTAACTATTCTCTCGCTTTGCTATCCATACACTTTTTTTTAAGAATATTTTATTAATTAAAATAAATCTCCTTATACTATTTTTTATTTCTGCCAATACAAAAAAAAAAAGTCTTGAGTATTTTGAGAAGATTTTGCAACACGATCATAATGATTTGGCCAACATGGTCACTTATCTGTCATACAGTCTTAAGTGGTGGGCCTGCGAGATACTTGTTTTGTTAGCTGGACTTTTTCCAAACCCAAAGTTGGAGACATCAGTCCTATCTATATGGTAATGCTTAATTTGATATTTGAAGAAAGCCCATCTTTATTTAGATGAAAACGAAATTAACCACTTTTTTTTTTTTTTTTAATATTGCCAGCTTAACAATCTCTACGTTGCATTTCACCATACCTTATGGGTTTGGGGCTGCTGCTAGGTTTGTTTCTTACTTAATCAAACTATATGGTAATTTTTTTTTCCATTTGCTAATAGTAAAAAGTGACACATTAATTAATACTATGTGATAGCACTAGAGTTTCGAATGAATTAGGAGCTGGGAATCCACAAGCAGTTCATGTGGCTGTTTCTGCAACGATGTTCCTTGCAGTCACAGAGGGTTTCATTGTAAGTGCAACACTATTCGGCTGCAGACATATCTTGGGTTATGCCTATAGTGATGACCGTATGGTTGTTCATTATGTGGCTGTTATGATCCCTCTGCTCTGTCTCTCTATTTTTACTGACAGCTTACAAGGAGTTCTTTCAGGTTAATTATTCTCTCCTATTCTTTTTTTGCTTGTTGCTTTTTGAAAATTAAATTGTACGTTGGTGCTTTCAACCAACTAGGTTACTCTTGAATGCTGCATAGTAAAATAAAGCTAACAAGAACAAAAAATTGCTAGAAATACACTCTTTTTTGGTTAAACTAGAAGAAATGCACCACTCTTTGATACTTTTAACAGACGCAGCCTCTCCCATAATCATTAGAGTAAAATTCATCTCACTAAATATGTTGTAAGTCACATTCTTTATTTGATGGGGGTAACATTCCTAAATTGTTTGGAGTGGTTTAAATTTTAACTAGTAAGAAAGAATTTGTTAAAAAAATAAGTGTTAAAAAATATGTTATCAACATTTCTAAATTGTTAGGATGGAGTCACCTAAATTTCAAAAGCGGGTTTGTTAAAAAGATAACGTTAGAAAATGTGTTACCAATGCATTTGGTGTGTTATATTTTGTCAGTAACTATCATTATTATTTTGCTAACCTGCAACGAAAATAAATAAGTAAATAGATAAAATAATCAGGGGTTGCTAGAGGAAGTGGGTGGCAACATCTAGGAGCCTATGTCAATCTGGGAGCGTTTTATCTGGTAGGAATTCCTGTGGGTATCCTACTTGGCTTTGTTGCACATTTCAGAGCAAAGGGCCTCTGGATTGGAATTGTCACTGGCTCCATTGTCCAATCGATTCTCCTTTCCCTTATTACTGCTCTTACCAACTGGAAAAAACAGGTTCACAATTGATAAATTTGACACTATCCTTAATTATCCAATATGCTTTCTTTTTTGCAATGTAGAAATATTGTATGTTTGGTGTTAATTAGGTGTCGGATTTGTGCAATTTTTGTAGGCAATTATGGCAAGGGAAAGAGTATTTGATGCTAAACCACCAGACGTAAATGGATCATATCACATGACGAGTGCTTAAAGCTAGTTTGGTCAGCTGTGTCTCACATAGACATAGATATATAATTTTGATTTTCCGTAGGAAATAAGTCACCAAACTATGGTTTCGCAAAGAAATGTTACGAGACACCTACGTCAACATCTAGAGAGCCAAAGAAATAAATGAAAGCAAAGAAATAAGTAACAGATAATATAAATGTTACAAGAAAAATAATGGAGTGTTTGTAATAATGGAGTGTCCATGCATGACTGTTTTATTATATTATTCTAATTTGGTCAAAATGCTGGATCAACTCCAATTAGAGATTATTAAAACTATGGGCGCAAGTTCACATTGGTTAATTATATGTCTGCTATATGATACCCAGTAGGAATGGCGACCGATCTTATCCATAGTAAGCTATTTTAACTCGTGAAACATGATTGGACTCATCCAAATAAATTATGGAAGATGGTGGCATTTCTAAATCCAACTCATCAGAGGTATTTGGCATATAATATACATTGATTAACTTTAAAAATGACCTGCTTTGGTGTTTTATTCTTTTTTCTCTTACTCCTTTAAATATTTCTTTTTGTTCTTTAAATATTTATTGATTGACAAATATGTTAAACAGAAAACTTAAAACAATGGTTAAAACAACAAAACTAAAAATATTGTTAAAAAAGAAAATTTTATTTAGGTCAACAATATTTTTCAACTATACATTTCAATTTCTCTTTAAAAACACCCTTACTTTTTATGGTGAGATAATTATTGTTTGCACAGTATTTTAATCAACTTCTCTAATATAAATTTGAGTTTTCATTTTCAAACTTGTAGATGTACGTCTTATACTGAATTTTCAATTTTCTTGTAAGAAATAGCTACTTATTTTTATATTTTCAACTATTTTAAAGTATCAAATAGCTACTGATCAGTTTGGGCTATTCATAAAAGAAATTTGATGAGTAACTTCTTAACTTCAAGCCCACAAGTACAGGGGTGTATGTAGATGTTGGAAGTTGCATCACATAATTCAATCAAATTTAAATAGGTTAGTTTGAGTTGATTTTTTAAAAAAGAAAAAAAATTAATTAACTCCAACCAATTTAGCTTGTTTGTAAACAATTTTATTTGAATTGAACTAATGAGTAAAATATTTTAATTTGCCTATTAACATATTTAAAATTTAATATTTTTCACTATTACATACAATGCAAGTTCTTCTAGGACACTACATTAAGGACGGTTCTACAAGAGGGACGGTTCCAAAAACTGAATGATATTTTTGTAAATAATCATAATTGTTCAATGATGATTCTCACGAAATTGTCTTAAAAACATATTTTCAAATATAAATTATTTTTTTCAAAACCGTTGTTAAAATGGGATACTCAACATCTCATTTTTTACTGGACCCGTTGCGAATGTGCCTTCAATTTTTATTTTCACTCTGGCTCTACTCGTTTTCATTCCCCTCTTTCTCTCGTGCTCACATACCTCACTCTTATGGTCTCTCTGCCAAGGTAAGAACCCTCCTCCAAACACCTTCACTGCCCTCCTCCAACATCCCCGTCATTTCCCAAATTAATAGAAAGTAAGAAACATAAATGAGTTTTCCTTTCATTTTGTTCTTCAACAGAGCTTGTATCATCTTTTTCCTTAAATTCATATCAAAGATATTCATTAAGCTAAGAAACTCTTTCCAAGCCATGTGTTACTTAAGATGACAGATAATGTTATTTTATATGGAGAACCATTAAATATTATTATAGTTACTCTTATAATTAGGATTGTTACTCTTATATCCATGTGTAGAAACAATACGATCATAAAACCATAATAGATCTATGAATTATAACAATTGAAGCTTGAACTAATGGTGTAAAAACAGAAGCCGCAAAAAGGTTATAACTCTAAAACAAAGGAAAAAAAAAAAAGATTAAAAATAGCTATCACCATGATAGAAAGGATATAGTAAAAAATATAATGACAACAATGTCTGGAATATTTTTCTTATTTTATAGGAAAAAAAGAATGAAACCAATGCCTATTTGGTATTAACTCATTTGAGTAGTTTTACTTTTTATTTTTACTTTGCTAACAATGCTTGCAGGATAAAGGTAAAAAAATAATGAAGCTTTGTTATATGTAGTTTAGATAATTAATTTGCTTATTTACAGTATGATTATTCAAAAGCATTTAATTTGCAGGTATTGAACCTAACCAAAGCATATGTTGAAGGGCTAGGAGAAGGTGGTTTTGGATAAGTTTTTAAGGGGTGGATCAATGAGAATTCATTGACTGCTACCAAACTTGGCACTAGCATTGTTATTGCTATTAAAAGACTCAATCAAGATGGTATCCAGGGTCATAGGGAGTGATCCGTAAGTTTAATCTAATCCTCTAGCTTTGTTCACACTTCATACTAATTAAGAAATAAATGTTACATGTGTTACACCATAGTAAGCACAATGCATGGTTAATGAGTACACTGCTAGCTAAAATATTCACAAACTATGCTAGTCAATTTAGACTCTGCTTACCATCTGTGTCGGAGAATCAAATTTGATACTTTAAACCAACTTGAATCTTAGCTGGTTATATTAATCTGCTGCATTATCTTTTTATTGCATTGATGCCCCTTCCCCCCGACTTTTATCTCTATAACTCGTTTCTTGACTCTTTTGCAGGGGAGGACCTTATTTATGGAATTTGTGAAGCCGTAGATGCAGAAAAGGATCCAGATTGTTTAAAGCTTGCTTTTCATACTGTTAAGTCTTTGTCACAATTATATCCAGATTCATCTGGTCTACTTGCAAACTTTGCTAAAGATGTTTTTGATATTTTAGAACCTTACTTTCCCATTCACTTTATACATGTAAGCTTAATCTTTCACTTCTATTTCTTTGTTGCACATATTTTGTTTCTACATATTGATTGCTAATCTGTTCGAGTCAAAGGGCTTAGCATTCACAATATGATAGTAATATGACTAACATTTTAGAGAAGATATTTAATCATTAGAGAGAATATTGTATTTGGATTGTCTTAGGCCGATAGTCATATACGCATTTGATTTTAATATATTTTTTGTTATTATAATTTTTTTCTATTATGGTTTTGGTCCTTATACTTTAAAGTTTGATAGCTTAATTTTTTTTTTGTCATATATACCATTGAATTGGTTTCGTGCAAGTTTAAAACTTAATATATTCTGCCTTCATACCTTTCTATAAAACAAAATAAACATGAAAAAAAATAAACAATATCGATTTTTAAAAAATATCTTAGAAAGAATATATTTTGAGATGGTTTTTTAAAAAATAATATTTAAATCCTCACATTTTTTTAACAAAAAATAATGTATTTTAAGACGATTTCTAAAAAAAACTTTTTAAGATGAATTAAAAATTATCGTGAAAAGTTAACATTTTTAAGATGGCGGATTAATTTAAAGACGGTTGAAAATGTTGTGGAAGTGTGTAAATAATTGTTTTTGAAAGATTTTTTGTAGTAGTGTTTATATTCTAAATTTTTTATTAACCTATATTGCACTATTTCAATGTGTTTATAAGTTCTAACATGATCAAGCGTGATTACGAATTGCAACTGAATGAGTTGTCGCGGAAAGCAGATAAGAGTTGAAATCCTAAGTAAAATAATTTGTTGTGTTTTTTTCATGTCTTGCATGCGTGCAAATCGGTTCACTAAATTATATCACACACAACTGATATGCGTGGTTACATTTGTTAACTATATTAGTTAGGTAGTCCGCATCTTTACTATAATCTTAATTAATACCTCGCTGTTAAAGAATTCATCTGAAACTATATGTCGATTAAAGGTATATATTTTTTGTGAAAAGAAATCTCTCATTGATTTAACAAATATATTTTATTTAAAAAAAGGAAAGATAATCCTCTTTAAAGAAGTGATTGCTCGATCGGTACATCGGAGGCATGCATAACAGCGACATTGACCATTTGACCTCATATCAGGAGCTTAATTTTGATTGCTATGCATGCAGCTAAAGAAGCTATAAGATGTAGGCTGGGTTGTTTTTGCCAACCTTTTTCTAACATGACAAAGTGACAAGAAAACAGAAATCACAGCATGCACCACATGACATGTAAAATTAATGTAAATATTTTGCTAATGTCAAAAGGTCTAGAGTGCAATGCCGCTCCATCTCTCCGTGAATAAAACAGACGATTTCAATTCCAGAAGAGTCACGAACTTGTTTTTGTTTATTTCACAACCAAGGGAATATGGTAAGAAATATATATATATATATATATATATATATATATATATATATATATATATATATATATATATATATATATATATATATAAGGTTTAGTTAATTATTTTATTGTAAAAATTATAATTTTATCATATAGGTTGTAGATTTTAGTCATTACTAAAGTAAATGTAAGTGTTTTTTAAGTTAGAGGTTTCGCTTGTTTTAAAGTGAGATGTCATCCTTTTTTTTTTATATAATTTTGCTAAAAAAATTACTTTATTTTGCTTTGTTTTCTATATTTTTATTAAAAAAAAATTGGAACAGGCAATGGAATAAAATAAGGAATCCTATAACCATGATTAATTAATACTTAAAACAAAGGAAAAGACTAGCCAACAACCTTCTAATCTTTGTTTTGCATTCTATGGTCTGGCATGTGATTCTCACATGTCATCATCCTAGCTAGCAATAAACTATAAATTGCCGCACTCCATTTTTTCTTTGCCGTTACATTGTTCATTTTGTTATTAACCTTTTTAATTATTTTATTAGAATTTTCCATCTTCACTTCTGCCTAACCTATATATATATATATATATATATATATTGAGTCATTTTCAGTAGAATTTTATTATTTATATATATATTTTTATAATATTTTCCTCTTTATATATTATTAATTTTTATCTTGTTAATCATCTTATTTACATTTATATTCATTTATTTTCTGTTTATTTTAAAAAAATTATGTAGATACAATTTTTACCAAGTCAAACTAGAGTTTAACTAGCTAGAATCAGCAGTATGTATTCTCAATTTAAAGAGATTTAAACATTATTCTATCCAATGATGGTTGCGGAAAAATTAAGAAATACATAAATTTTGTTAAAACTAATTAAAATTACGTGACAAAAATAAAGAAATAAGCAGAAATGTACGTGCAAGGGTAGTTGTCGTCAATTTCTATTTGGATTTGTCTTATGATTTGTTTATTTATGGTGGAAAACTTTACTGCTCCTATAGGAAGAACTTTTTCTTGTGATCTTGTTCTATATAACTCGTGTTGTTGATCATCTTGTTGTCTAACATCTGTTTCATGAACGTTGCTTTGCATAGAAAAACTGAGAGAGATGATGGGTAAGGAGGAAGCAACACCGCTTCTAAGAAAGAGTGAGGTGGCACCATTAGAGGATGATGATGCATTTTGTGTAGAGCTTAAAAGGGTAGGCTCCATGGCAGCTCCAATGGTGGCTGCGAATATGTGTCAGTACCTTCTACAAGTTGTGTCACTGATGATGGTGGGACATCTTGGTGTACTTGTCTCCTTCTCTGGGGTTGCAATTGCCACTTCTTTTGCTGAAGTTACAGGCTTTTGTGTTCTTGTAAAGTCTTCTTTCATCTCCTCACTTTTTTTGTTCCATGCACCTGCCTGTATTTGCTTTAGTCCACTTTCTGGTTCTTTAATTAGGAAACTTTCTCTGATTGATTCGGTTATTTAGTTAGTACATAGCACTAACATTCCTGAAGCCAAATATGACTTGCGAAAATTATGATAAAAGACCGTATATTTTGATCGTTAGTTGGTTCACTTTGATTTATCTATTAATGTTGTTAGTTAGTATGCATAAAGTTTCACTTGGAATTAGTACATGGACACTTCATGAAAGCCTTTCAAAGCATATTAAAAGAAAATTTTGATACTTCTTAGTTAACAGGTGCAGGTGATCATGTGATTACTGAGATGATCTAGGATATTGTTTTCCTTGTTTTGAAGATAGGATCCTTTATTCTTCTTCTTCTTTTTTTTTTTTTGAAACAAGTAAATAGTCTATGTGTGTAAAGGATTTTTAAATTGTGATTCAATCACAAGCCGCCATGGTAAATTTGTTAACTTTACAATAAATATCTTAAAAGTCAATCCATAGGATTGAGACACTGGTGTAAGGTTCCAGTGCTGTATTCATGAAACGATCTATTTAGCAAAAGAACCAATGTTCAATTCAATTCCTTCCGTGTGTAAAATTTCCTTAAGCCAACAGTAACCATGCACTAAAGGTGTGATTAATCTTTGGCTCAGAAGGTTAGGGGACATCCCGCCATCTATGATCTAGCACAAAAAAAAAATATTTTTGTTTGGTTTAGCTGATGAAACTTCCTCTTAGTCCAATGTCAAACTTTTGATACAGGATATGCACTAAAGAGTTGAATTGAAAGTACCTTTTATTTAAATTTTTAGTTTAGCTTAAATCACTTTAAATTTGCTTGTACAGTTCTAAATTAATCTCCACCCTGAATTCTTGTTGACTCTGAGTAGATTGCTAAATGGCTTGCAGATGGGAATGGCTGGTGCATTGGAAACTTTATGTGGCCAAACCTATGGTGCAGAAGAATTTTCAGAGATTGGAAACTACACTTTTTGTGCAATTGTGACTTTGCTTTTGGTTTGTCTCCCCATATCTATGCTGTGGATATTCGTGGATAAAATACTATTGTTGTTTGGTCAAGACCCTGAAATTTCTCATGTAGCTCATGAGTACTGCATATACTCCATCCCTGCATTGTATGGCTTTGCTGTTCTTCAATGTCAGATTCGCTACTTCCAGACTCAGAGTATGATCTTTCCCATGGTTTTCAGCTCAATTGCGGTTCTGTGTTTGCATGTTCCTATTTGTTGGGCTTTGGTATTCAAATTAGCCCTAGGACATGTTGGAGCAGCATATGCTATTGGAATTTCATATTGGTTAAATGTCATTGGGCTTGGAATTTATATGAATTTTTCTCCAGCATGTGAGAAAACCAAAATTGTGTTTTCTTTTAATGCTTTATTAAGCATTCCAGAGTTCTGCCAATTTGCTATTCCTTCTGGACTGATGTTTTGGTAATGTATTATGACATTGCACAATTGTTTTTTCAGTTTAGTCATCTCCTAATTGATTTTCTTAATTGTTTCATTGTTCATAGTTTTGAAATGTGGTCGTTTGAGCTACTTACATTATTTGCTGGGCTTTTACCTAATCCACAACTTCAAACCTCAGTTCTTTCTGTCTGGTGAGAGGATTAATTTTTATTAATTATTGAAGAGTAGGGCTGACAACACACTTTATACTATTTGATTAAAATTTATTAGAAATTATAAAATCATGAATGAAAGCTCATTACATAAGTAGTGGGACCTATATAAATTTATGATTTTTAATAAATTTTGACCAATAATAAAGACTATGTTTAAAATAATGTTAGAAAGTATGTTGCTAGCATTTCTCATTATTGAAATAATTTGTGAGGGGTTTTTCTAACATGTTTCAGACTTTTTCAGCCTTAACACAACCACATTGCACTACATCATTCCATATGCTGTTGGAGCTTCTGCAAGGTTTGGTCCAAATTTGTTTCTTCATTTCTATACACAGGATCAATGGCACTGTAGAATTGTCTACTGATAAATCATGATCTTATGAATTTCGCTTTGCAGTACTCGCATTTCGAATGAATTAGGAGCAGGGAATCCAAAGGCAGCTCAAGGTATTGTTCGTGTTATTGTGATTATTGGAATTGTTGATGGGGTTATTGTCAGCATTTTCTTCGTTTGTTGTAGGCATATATTAGGATATGCTTATAGCAACGACAAGGAAGTTGTAGATTATGTTTCAGATATTGTTCCCATTCTTTGTGGGTCTTTTACTGCAGATAGTCTAATAGGAGCTCTTTCTGGTGAGTTTTTATTTGCTGAAATAGTCTATGTTATTCTAGCATCATTAATTGAGCACAAATATTAGCAATAAAATGGATATTCATATGTGCAGGGATTGCAAGAGGTGGAGGATTTCAGCAAATAGGAGCTTATGTGAACCTTGGAGCCTATTATCTTGTGGGAGTTCCTTTAGCATTCTTATTGGGTTTTGTCCTACATTTCAATGCCAAGGGACTATGGATGGGAAGTCTTACAGGATCTGTTCTACAAGTGATTATTCTGACTGTTGTAACAGTGTTAACAGATTGGCAGAAAGAGGTTGGTTTTTACTTTTTTAACAGTGTAACAGTTTTAACTTCTCCATTGTTAATAATTGCACGTGTCATTTGTTTTTTTGCTTTCCTTCTAGTTTTGAGCCCTTTTTGTTGCCTTTGCTTGATGAATCCAATGGATAACAATTGACTGTTAATTAAAGTGGCTCTAAATGATTGTATTTTGTGGTTACTGCAGGCAACAAAAGCAAGGGTGAGAATAGTTGAGAAGTCAATTAAAGCTCATAATGGTTCAGTCTGAAATTTTAAATTTTGCAATTATAGTAGAAGAATAAAAGAGTGGAAGAAAAAGGAAGTAATGACTAATTTTCTGTCAGATTCTGGTTTTGCTATTATTTCTATTTTGGTGAAGTAAACAGATAAAAGTTATTATGTCTATGTATAATGTTGTGGAATGCAAAGTGGTGGGAGCCTCTATGGTTTTGCAGATTCAATGCAATTTAATAGTATCGAGGTGGAAGAAGATGCATGTTTTATAGTCTTGAGTTACAACTTACAACCAAATAAGCTTTGGAAGTAAACGTCTAGGGTGGAGAAGTGACTTAAGTAGTTCATGATGGTCAAATTAACGTGCGTCGTTAGATATAATATTATATAATTCA
Organism: Glycine max; assembly: GCF_000004515.6. Lineage (NCBI taxonomy): Eukaryota > Viridiplantae > Streptophyta > Magnoliopsida > Fabales > Fabaceae > Glycine > Glycine max. Next base: position 7,876,432 of record NC_016089.4, on the reverse strand, counting down.
ATGGTTATGATGATTGACTTCTTACCATCTGTATATAATGCAGGATAATTTCTACTATAATTTGTAATTAAATTGCAAATTAGTTGATAATAAGAACCTGAGGGAGTTAGTTAGTAGTGTCACGTGTCATTAGGTAGTTAATAATTCTGTTAGGTTTCCCAATTGGGAAGTTTGTTAGGAGGTAGTTAGTAACAACTTGCTATATATATAGCAAGTAGTAAGTTGTTGTGAAGACTCATTCTTATGTTTGGAAAATCACAATATCCTTGTAATCCTCTGCATTCTTCATCAATAATATCATAATCTTCTTGGTTAGGATTCTCTTCTTCATTTCATTTCTAGTTCTTCAATTTGATCCAAAATCCTAGTATTATATCAATTGGTATCAGCTTGGCACCTTCCAGATTCATCTCGAAATGGTAGAAAACACCAGAAACCAGTCTCTTCTTTGTGAAGCAGAAGAACGTTTGAGCTCGAAGCTGGATGAGAGGTTCTTGCAGCTTGCGGGTTCGTTATGGCAAACGCTATGTGAAGACATGGATGAACTTCTACAACAACAGGCAATGGGGCATTCTCCTTCTTCCAGCGCGGGAATTGCGGCACCCGGGTGAGAAATCTTCTACCTATTCTTGTTATAAATGTCTTGCAAGACTGGATTTCCCTAGGTTTAACGATGGGATTAAGAATTGGTTGGTTCAGTGTGAGACTTTTTTTTGGTGGATAATACTCTAGAAGATTTCAAAGTTAAGTTGGTTGTGGTACATTTTGAGGGAAAAGCATTGCAATGGCACAGTGCTTATGTAAGAACAGTGAGATTCAGAAATTTGCCTTCTTGGAAGGATTATTTCCAAATTTGATTGGATAGATTTGGTGAAGTCTATGAGGATCCTATGGGTGAGCTGATGAGGTTAAGGCAGAAAGGATCCGTGATTAAATTTCATGAACAATTTGATGCAATTGTATCAAGAGTTGAGCTGGCACATCAATTGAGTTGTTTCTTGGGAGGTCTCAAACAGGATGTGCAAATGATGGTGAGGATGTTCCAGCCATATTCAATTCGGAAGGCTTTTTCTTTAGCCAAAATGTATGAATCTGCTATTACTGCTAACCCCCAACAAAAATTATTTTCTAAATCAGCTAAGACCAGTCACTTCTCGAAACCACCCTTGTTGCCTACACCCCCTAACCTTGCTGAAACAGCCCAAAACACAAAGTACAAGAAATCTTATCTCTACCTATATGAGTGAAAGAAGAGCAAAGGGGTTGTGCTATTTCTGTGATGAGCCCTTTACACCAGAGCATAGTTTGACACATAAGAAATTGCATATACATGTTATGGAGGTTGATGATAATTCAGATTCAGAAGGGAAAGATGTTGTGAGTGAGGAGTTGGTTGTCTCTTCAGCTAGTGAACCACTATTATCAGTAAATGCTCTAACTGGAACTACTAGTTTCAGAACAATTCGAGTCACTGGTTATTACAGAAAAAAAACCCCTTCATATCCTCATTGATAGTGGTAGTACACATAACTTCTTGGATGCACATGTGGCCATGAAATTAGGATGTAGAACTGAGGTGATTCCCTCTTTAAATGTAGTTGTGGCTGATGGAAATAAGGTACAGATTTCGAATGTGGTTAAGAGTTTTACATGGGTGATTTAGAATACCAATTTCTCATCTGATATAATGTTGCTGCCCCTAGGCTATTGTGATTTGGTGCTTGGGGTGAAGTGGTTGGTAACTTTGGGTGACATTACTTGGAACTTTGATAAGCTGACTATGGAGTTTGTTACGCAAGGAAGGAGACATGTGCTGAGAGGGGCTTCTAATGCTAAGCTGAAAATAGTGAAGAAGCAATAATTGCATAAGACACTTTCTTTTGGTGTGCATATTTCTATGCTGCAGTTGTGTGAGGGAGAATAAGACTTATTGTTGAATTCACTTACTACTCATGCACCTGCATCTGCCATGCCTACTAGTGTTGCAAAATTGCTATGCAGTTTTGATGATATTTTCCAGGAACCTACCAATCTACCTCCTGTTAGGCCTGTGATCACAATATTCCTCTAGTCTCAGGCGTTGTTCCTGTAAATAAAAGACCATATCGATATGCTAAACACCAAAAAGACATCATTGATGGTCTGCTTAAGGAGTATCTACACTCAGGCATAATACAAAACAATAGTAGTCCCTATTCTAGCCCAGTTGTATTGGTGGGGGAAAAAGATGGCAGCTGGAGGCTTTGTGTGGATTATAGGGAGTTGAATAAGGCTACAATGAAGAATAGATTCCCAATCCCTCTTGTGGATGATCTTCTAGATGCGTTGCATGGTTCCAAGTGGTTCTCTAAGATCTGGCTACAATCAGGTGAGAATGGATGAAAATGATGTGCACAAAACAACATTTAAGACTCATGCAAGTCACTTTGAATACTTGGTTATGCCCTTTGGTTTAACAAATGCACCAGCTACATTTCAAGGTCTTATGAATGTTGTGTTTCAAGAATATTTGAGGAAGTTTCTACTAGTATTTTTTTATGATATTCTGATCTATAGTAAGTCATTAGAAGACCATGTGTCTCACTTACATACTGTCTTTTCTATAATGAGGTCTAATTCATTGTTTGCAAAAAGGTCTAAATGCTACTTTGCTGTAGCTAGAGTGGAATATTTTGGTCATTTCATTTCAGGTGAGGGTGTTGCCACTGATCCAGCAAAAGTTGAAGCAGTTAAAGAGTGGCCTCTGCCCCAATATCTTTGAAGGAGCTAAGGGGATTTCTTGGGCTTGCAGGGTTCTATAAAAGTTTGTGTTTCGATATGGGAGTGTGGCAAAGCCCCTTAATGACATGCTTAAGAAGGATAACTTCTGCTGGACTCAAGAAGCTAAGTTAGCCTTCCAGAAATTGAAGGATCTATTAGTCTCAACACATGTCCTTGCTCTACCTAATTTTGATAAGGAATTTGTAGTAGAAGCAGATGCCTCAAGTACAGGTATTGGAGCTGTCTTGATGCAGGACAATCATCCCATAGCCTTCATCAGTAGGAGCTTGAATGTGCAGCAATGGTCCTTATCCACTTATGAGAAGGGGTTGCTAGCTGTTGTATTTGCAGTGCAAAAGTGGAGACATTATTTGTTACCTAAGAAGTTTGTAATCAAAACCGATCATAGGAGCCTAAAGTATATTTTGGATCAAAGGTTAGCTACAACATTCCAGTAGAAATGGTTAGTAAAACTCATGGAATTTGATTTTTGCATAGAATACAAGCAGGGTCAAGAAAATTTGGTGGTTGATGCATTGTCGCGAGGAAGTTTAGTTGAGTGTAATGTTGTTTTTGTGGTTCAACTTGAATCAGATATGCTCACTAGAATTAAAGCTTCTTGGAAATCTGATCTAGATGTTCAAAAGCTAATTTCTGAGTTGCAAAGTGATTCCAACTCCCATAAACACTTCTCCTGGGTAAGGGGGAATTGAGGAGGAAATGAAGGTTAGTAAGTTGGTAAAGATTTGGAATTAAGGAAAGATATTTTGAAGTGGTTACATTCTTCAGCTTGTGGAGGCCACTCTAGTAGAGATGCAACCTTGAAAAGGGTCAAGGCAGTTGTCTTTTGGAAAGGAATATCCATGGATGTTAAGTTGTTCATTCATCAGTGCATTACTTGTCAAAGGTGCAAATATGACTCTGCTGCATATCCTGGACTGCTGCAACCTTTACCTATACCTGAGCATGTATGGCAACACATTACAATGGATTTCATTGAGGTACTTCCTGACTTAAGGGGTAAACAAGTTATTTTTGTGGTGGTGGATAGACTTAGTAAGGTTGTACACTTCATGGCTCTCCATCATCCTTATTCTGTTGCTGATGTAGTTCAATGTTTCATGGACAATGTCTTTAAACTGCATGGGTTTCCTGACTCTATTACAAGTGACCGGGATCCTATCTTTGTTAGTCGGTTTTGGCAAGAGTTTATGGCTTACCAAGGCATGCAAGTCCAGCTGTCTACTGCCTATCACCCACAAACAGATAGGCAGTCTGAAGTGGTTAATAGGTGCTTGGAAACTTACTTGAGATGTATGTGTTATGACAATCCTAAACAATGGTCTAAGTGGCTTCCCTTAGCTGAGTGGTGGTACAACACAGCCTACCACAGTTCAATTAAAGCCAACCCCTATGAAATAGTGTATGGACAAGCTCCACCTGCCTACCTTCCCTATCTGCCTGGTGAATCTAAGGTTGAATTGGTTGATAGAAGTTTGTAGAAGAGGGAGGAGATGCTTAAATTGGTGAAGTTTCACATGAGAAGGGCTCAAGATAGGATGAAACAACTAGCATATAAGCATAGATCTGACCGGAAGTTGCAGATTGGAGATTTGGTTTATGTAAAGCTACATCCCTATAGACAGGTCTCTATAGCTTTCAGAAGCAATGCTAAATTGACCCCTAAATACTATGGTCCTTATCCTGTTTTGGATCAGATTGGTGTAGTGGCTTACAAAGTTCAACTTTCGCCTAATTCTTTGATCCACAATGTGTTCCATATCTCCCAACTCAAGAAGTTTATAGGGGAGACATCAACATTTGTTAATTGTCCAAATACTGATGAAGAAATCAGTCACAAGGAGCCTGAGGTTATACTCGATAGGATGACAGTAAAAAGAGGCACCAAGGCGGTGACAAAAGGTACTCATCAAGTGGAAACATCAGCTTCCAGAGGATGCCACATGGAAATTTTACTATGATCTAAAGAAAAAGTTTTTAGAATTCAATCCTTGAGGTCAAGGATTTGCTTGAGAGGGAGGAATTGATGCAGGATCATTACTATAATCTATAATTAGATTGCAGATTAGTTGATAATAGGAGGCTGAGGGAGTTAGTTAGTAGTGCCACATGTCATTAGGTAGCTAATTCTGTTAGGTTTTCCAATTGGGAAGTTTGTTAGGAGGTAGTTAGTAACAATTTGCTATATATATAGTAAGTTGTTGTGAAGGCTCATTTTTACGTTTGGAAAATCCCAATATTCTTGTAATCCTCTGCATTCTTCGTCAATAATATCAGAATCTCTTCTTGTTTGGGATTCTCTTCTTCATTTCTAGTTCTTCGATTTGATCCAAAATTCTAGTACTATGTCAGTATATCTTTTTTATAATTAATATTTTATTAAATTGATAAAATTATTTTCCTGTTTTATTCCATGGTGTTGGGGTGTTCCTGTTTCGATTGAAGTTGCGACAACAACTTTGACCTTGTTACACCTCGGCTTCCACGAATTGACAACCGTTTCACCTTCTCCTTCCCTTGATCCACCACCTCCAATGGTGGCACATCATATGAGACAACAAAAACATAAGTTCTCTCGCTGGTTTAAGACAATTAACCAAAATAATTTGTGTGGGATTGAGAACTATGGGTTTGGGTTTGGGTTTGTTGTTCACATAATTGATTTCAAAGGTGTCCCAAAGTGGGAGAAGGAATCAGAGGTCTTTTCTAATGTCAATTTCAATATTTCGTTATAGCAATACCCTTTCAACCATTACGGTAGTTCACTAATAATCATGACTAAAAAGTTGTTACAAAATATTGGCAAAAACACCAAATGGGGGCACTTTTACAAATTATTTACCAAATATGGGCTCTTTTGCAATTATTTACCTGGAGGGTCTATTTTTTTTATTACAAAGCGCCCCCAGACAGGCGCCTCCGCTGTGCACGCGACACGTGGCACAGCAGGTAGCGCCCCTGACGCGGGCGCGTCTGGTAACGCCCAGGGGTCTGGCGCCACTGCTGCAGGCGCTACAGCTAGCGCAGGGCAGCCAGGTGCCTGCCCCCCACACCCCCCAGCCTCTTCCCATACCCCCCAGTCTCTTCTTGTCACACCCCCATTCTCTTCTTCTCACACCCCCAGCCTCTTCCCACACCCCCCACCCCAAAATTGTATATTTTTTAATTTGTTTATCAAAAATTTAAATTTTGTTTCATTTTTGTTATTAGTATTATTTGTTATTTTTTTATATTCCCACACCCCCCACCCCAAAATTTCAATAAGATTATTTTTATACACTCTAAATTGTATATTTTTTAATTTTTTTATAAAAAATTAAATTTTTTTTTATTTTTATTATTAGTATTATTTGTTATTTTTTTATATTCCCACATCCTCCACCCCAAAATTTCAATAAGATTATTTTTTATACACTCTAAATTGTATATTTTTTAATTTGTTTATTATTTGTTTATCAAAAATTAAAATTTTTTTCATTTTTATTATTAGTATTATTTGTTATTTTTTTATATTTTATTATTATCTCTTTTTGAAGTATATATAAGTAAATTTTCAATAAAATACGTTTTCACCTAAAATACATTTTGAAATCCTAAAATGTTTTAAAATGCTTTTTGATTTTGTCATTAAATTACGTTAGAGATCACTTTTGGTTTATGTGTCATTAACATTATGGTTATTTATTTTTATTTATTTTAAAAGCATTGCACAATAATATTGAAATGTTGAAGTGACAATAATATAAATTAACATGAAAAAAATCATACAAAGTACATGACAATATGAACACATGGAAAAAAATAATACAAAGTACATGAAAATGTTAAACCATGCGGAAAAAATGTAAACTCATTATTAATCAATCATCACTATGTCTGTGATGCCGCGACGAAGTCCCACATGGCCGGTCCCAATTTCTAGCTACCCTATTAGGATTTCTTCTTCTACGATTAGCCCTTTCATCCACTTGGTCAGCCTCGGCAGAGAAATCATGACGTAAATCGACCCCTAATAAGTCGTCCATGTCGGGTATATCTCCAGGTACATTCCATGGACCAGCAAGTGGGGCATTTGGGGTCGATACTTGACCACTTTGGGTAAATGAAGGAGTTCCCGTTGAAGGAGGAAGGACCCAAATATGCCTGCAAAACTATACCCTGGTTGAAAATCATGTGAGTATGAATACATCGCGACATCTGAGATGGTTCTTGGGTGAATGCCGGCGGTGTGTAATACATTCCATGTTGTCGTTCTGGCATCGGAGGCAAACTATACGTTGCTGCATCAACAGTTTCCTGATGTCGCGCTAAGCCTCGAGTCTCCACACTTTGCTGTAGTATATTAAACTGTTGATGTTCAAATTGTGGCTAAGAAGGGGGAGCATCTTCATGTGCCAAGTATCCTATCCTCTTCCTCAGACAAAAGAGTGATCTTCTCGATACATGGCAGTAAATTGTCAAAAGTACAAACCCTTCTCTCAACCAGCGACACCATAAAATGTAGTGTTTCAGCGATTTGACCCTGCATAGAAAATAAATGAATAGTTATTAAAATAATCTTCAATAAGCGCAACATTCTTTTCAAATTATAATGGACAATGTATACCAATAGTCCTCTTCTTGCATGTTTTGGGTCACATAAACTTTTGTTTTACGCCTGTACCACCTCATATATTCAGAGTTCAGACTAAGGGTCCCTGTTTGTGGCGGCGTTTGCTCTACTCTCCTTTCATAGCGACTATTCCATTCATTAAGCGCGCGTTGCATTAGTCGCATCCAATTTTTCCTTCCTTTCCCTTTAATGTCAAGTCATGTATGTTGTTGGGTTGCATTACTGGTCCGAATAGGTTGCTGCATTCTAAATTGTCTCATGACTCTATCCGGCTGGTGCCATTCACTTTTTGAAAACAAATAAGTGGTATGATACATGTCCATAATACAACCCAAAAAACAAACTTGACTCAAATTCATTTCCACATGTCCAGCATAAGGACCCATACAAACTGCATATAAAAGTTAAATTTAATAAATTAATTAAGAAATACAACATCATTTAATAAACAAACATCAAAATTGTTACCTCGTCGCGTTTCATGACATCTAATTTACGACGAAACTCAATTAAATTGTCATTGCCTATGTGATGTAATTCACCTCCCAACCATCTTCACAAAAAATTAAATAACAAAATAAAATGTTACATAGAATAATGATTAACATCAACCAAACATGTTTATTAATAATGAATTCAAAATAGTAAAGGAAAGTATACCTGTAACCAAGTGGCGCGTTTTGTTGTTGTGGAGGAATAACTGAGGGGGCTAACGTTGGGCATCGTTCGCATGCCCATAATTGAAAGAGAGTGAAACTGCCTATTGATTTAGTATTATAGTCTGTTGTGATGCACATCTCTCTATAAAGGTTACCCAAAACAGCAACTCCCCATGCATAACTGTTGCATTCTCTAAGGTCTCTCAGAAACTGCAAATATTTCAAATGCACCCGTTTGCTACTTTTGTCAACAAACATTACCCCTCCTATGAATCGTAAGATCCAAGCACGAACAAATCTTTCAAGCCTTCTTGGTTACCTGTAAAATCATGAATATTTGCAAAATGAGAAGACAACCAACTCAATTTAATTGAGTTCCCATCAATTGCAGCATCGTCAGGCATGACACCCAATAATTCATGAAACAACTCAAACCAGTCAATATTTGTATTTCCAATTAAAGGTCTTCCATCCACAGGAATACCAAGTAGCACAGAAACATCTTGAAGTGTAATAGTTGCCTCCCATACTTCAAATGAAATGTATGCGTTTCTGGCCTCCACCTTTCAATAAAAGCATTAACCAATGCTCCATTCACTTTCAACTGCGCCAATTTCATTATCGGGTACAAACCCGAAATTTGTAATAAAGGAATAATTTCTTCGGGCGGTGCTTCTCTATGATTGTACAGTGGTGTGGCTCGTTAGATTTTTAACGTCCTATCATTAGCACCATTCCAAATATGTTGGGATATATGATTTTTTTGCATCCACAATAAATCATCTTCTAATGGTCCAGATGTCACGTCATAATGATGAGAAGATGACGAACTAGCCATATTAAAACTCCTGTATAGAAAGAAAAAAAATTAATAGTCACACATATCATAAATAATAAATAAAGTCAAGTACGTACGCGTAATTTAAATTTTAGAAACGAACACGTAATTTAAATTTTAGAAACAAACACGTAATTTAAATTTTCTTCACATTGAGGAATTTTTTTACTTAATTTTCAGAAAATATATATATATTTTTTCTCCATTTCAGCAATTTCAAAAAAACACACACACACACACACACACACACACACACACACACACATATATATATATATATATATATATATATATATTATATATATATATATATATATATAATATATATAATAAAAAATAATTTCTACACATTGAGGAATTTTTTTCTTCATTTTCAGAAAATATATATATATTTTTGTCAATTTCAATAAACATATATATATATATATATATATATATATATATATAATAAAAAATAATTTCTTCACATTGAGGAATTTTTTTCTTCATTTTCAGAAATATATATATATTTTTTGTCAATTTCAGTAATTTCAATAAACATATATATTTATATATATATATATAATAATAATAATAATAAATAATTTCTTCACGTTGAGGAATTTTTTTTCTCAACTTTCAAAAAATATACATATTTTTTTTGTCAATTTCAGCAATTTCAATAAACATATATATATATATATATATAATAAAAAATAATTTCTTCACATTGAGGAATTTTTTTTCTCAACTTTCAAAAAAAATATATATTTTTTCCTCAATTTCACCAATTTCAGAATATATATATATATATATATATATATCTTTCTTTTTTAAATACGTCTAATAACAATATTACAGTAATATTATTATGAATCTTAATTAAATTTATATTCTAAAAATTAAACAACCGTAACAAAAATAAACAATTTGTTATATAATTAAAAAAAAATAACTAAAATAATAAACAAATTAAACTAATAGCAAAAATATATAAAGATAAAGAAAATAAACTTGTTGTGTTGTGAGTTAATACAATTTTCTTGTACACAAGATGACTACCTGCAAAAAAAACATACAAAGGGAGCTTGGGGGAGAAGGAGGGAGTGGGGTGAAGGGGGGGACCAGGAGAGAGTGGGGTGGGGGTGGGGGGGACCGCCCTTTAATGGGCTGGAGGGGGTGGGGGAGAGGGACGCGCCTGGTCCCTAGGCGCCTAGGGTTGCGCCTGCAGCAGGGGCGCCACCAGTCGCGTCCAATCCCAGGGTGCTAGCAGACGCGCCCACGTCAGGGGCACTACCTGCTGCTCTCTCGTGTGCCGTGCCAGCGCCATGTATTGCGTGCACAGCGGAGACGTCTGTCAGGGGGGCGCTTTGTAATAAAATAACAGACCCCCAGATAAATAATTGCAAAAGAGCGCATATTTGATAAATAATTTGTAAAAGTGTCCTCATTTGATGTTTTTACCCAAAATATTAGTTTATTTTAATTAAGTAAGTTTTCAATGAAGCAACTTTGGAATTGACATGGAGGGGAGGTTAGAGTCTCTTTAAGGAAGGTGAGAGAGAGCAAAAGATAAAGACAAAAGGAAAAAGGAAAAGAGAGGAAAAAAAAGGAAGAGACGTTGCCTCGGAAATCACTTCCAACAATGACATGCGTCAAAGATCGATGGCATGAGATGGAACATGGAGGCATGCGTGATAGAGGGCCTATAAAATAATTTTAATAAGTAAAAATTAGATAATAGATTCTAGGTAATGCAACAAAAACTATTGTTTTCGGAGTTAACATTGAGGGCATAAAGGTCACAATACAATTTTTTATTAAAGTTATATTCGTCAACATATGTATTTTTTTTTTTAAAATAGGTGACTGGTTAAAAAATTAAAAAACACAAAAACCTATTATAACAGGTTGCAAAACACTAAGTCACTTCTCCACTCTAGAAGTCGTCTTGGAAGTAATGGTAACTATAATGAGGCATTCAATGCGTTGGGCGTATGTTTTATGTTTGACAGAGGGTGGGTGAACTATTGTTTTGCATTTTTTTTTTAGCTTTGGTTATTACAAATACAAATCTTTGTGACATATTTGGAGTGATCACATAAAAAAACAATGGATAACATTTTAAACTACAAGATAAATATCTACACTTAGATTGGAAAAAAAATTTAGAATAAATACTCATTTGTCCCTAAATATACATAATATTGGCGTTACAGAAATTATAATTTGATAATATAGTTGTTATTCTTTTTATATTTTCAGAATTAAAATTTGAATTTTAACCTGTTGAGAATAAATGTATTAATACTTTATCCATTCATAAATAAAAATAATTATTTATAAAAAAAAGTATTATGTAAAGTAAATTCCCTTTTTCTATGATATATTATTATAAAGAAGTGTATTTTTTAATTCTGAGATGAGAAAGAGTCAGAAAACACTCATAAATAAATAGACAGGAATGAATAGCCTCGAATCTGAGCATTGTCAGTTCTGTGTTGCACCAATCCTCTTGTTTAAATGCACATCGGTGCAGAGAAAAAAAAAATGGAAAGAAAATGCCCACGTTGTACACGAAACATCAGTCTCACTAGTGTTATCTTACCACCTTTCTTCACCTTCTCGTATATCCTTGATTTGGCTTTAACCACAGACACACGTGGGAACTCCGAAAGAAAGAAAGAAAGAAATGGAGGAGACATTGTTGCCAAAAGAAAACAAGAGGGTGACCTTAACAAACTCAAAGAGTAGTAGTGGCTTTGTCCAAGAGTTGAAGAATGTGAGTTTGATGGCAGCACCAATGGTGGTGGTCTCAGTGTCACAGTTTTTGCTGCAAGTGGTGTCATTGATGATGGCTGGTCATCTTGGTGAACTCTCCCTTGCAGGGGTTGCATTGGCTACTTCCTTTGCTGATGTCACTGGCTTTAGCATACTTGTATGTTCCCTCCTTTCCCTTCTTATTTTCACATACAACTTACAGACCATTCAAATGCATTTTCCTTCTCTTTTAGCAAATCAACTTTTAGCCATTTTTTTGGTACAGGATATCAACAGATTTACTATAACTAATCTCTGTAAAAAAAATATTTTTTTTAATTATGTTTTTTTCATGATTCAAATAAATAGACTAAGAAAAGAAAATAAATTACATTTTTTATAGGCTAAAATTAATTTTTATATTATTTAATGTTTATAGAAATTTTTTCCTTTAACTTTTCTAAAAACTGAAGGTATAAACCGATTTTTTTTAGTTCATGAAAGAATTTTTTTTTACAAATACTTAATAAAATATTTACCTAAAAATAGTATAAGCCAAGCTCACTTATGAAACATCATCTACGTAGTCTTAAATTATCATCTAAGTAGTTGAGAAAACTCGGTCTCTTAAATAAATTTATGTAATTTGAAGGATTAGTGTTTGACTATCTGCCGAATAATATTCTTAAATCAAAGTAGACAAGCAGTCAAAACTCACTAGTTTCCACTAATTCATGTGATGGATAAAGATTATTTTTTTGCTCGGACTCTGTGATCTATATATATGCTGAAAGAATAAATTAACATCAGCCTCGTGCGTAATTTTATATATTTATAATTTTTTTTGACGAAATACTTTCTTTTATTAAAATTATAAATTTATTACTTTGAAATAGTTATATGTTTTTTTACTAGCTGTATAGCTTATATCTTGATCCGACATATTTTCTAGCTGTCAATGCAATACTGCAATCACACATATTGGAACTTGAGTGTGTTTGTTTGCTTACGATTTGTGGTATTTGGTATGAACTGGGATGCTTAGACAAGTTAGACCATCTCCAATACTGCCTTGGTATTAGTTGATTGAACATGAAATGTAATGCAGATGGGAATGGCTGGTGCTTTGGAAACTCAATGTGGCCAATCATTTGGAGCAGAGCAATTTCATAAGCTTGGAAACTATGTCTTCTGTGCAATACTCTCTCTCATTTTAAGTAGTGTCCCAATATCTATCATATGGATTTTCATGGATAAACTGCTTATTCTTTTGGGGCAAGACCATGCTATTTCACTAATAGCAGGAAACTACTGCATTTGGCTCATTCCTGCACTCTTTGGTTATGCTGTTCTTCAAGCTTTGGTTCGTTATTTTCAGACTCAGAGCTTGATCTTTCCAATGTTGGTAACCTCAGTTGTTGTTTTAGTTTTGCACATACCTATTTGTTGGGTACTAGTGTTTGGACTGGGACTTGGACAAAATGGAGCAGCAATATCCATTGGAATTTCATATTGGCTCAGTGTCATGTTACTTTTAATTTACACAAAGTATTATCCATCATGTCAGAAAACTAAGATAGCCTTAGGTAGCAATGCTTTAAGAAGCATCAAGGAGTTCTTCTTCTTAGCCATCCCATCTGCACTTATGATTTGGTAAGTTTCTAGTTTTACACCTGTATGATTAGAGAAATTATTACATGGTTTAGGACTACCATGGTCCAAGACCACCATATGACATGCAACCGAGTTTTATTAACTCTTTTTTGTTAATTGAAAATCTTGATTATATATCATGTAAAGATTGTCGAGGCCATGAACATGTGGTGGTTCCAAAGTCCAACCCATGTAATAATTTCTTGTATGATTGGGGAGGTCAGTGACTCAATGCTGCTTCTCTTTACTTTTTGTTTGTAACATTTTTCTATCTTAATGGATACATACAGTTTTGAGTGGTGGTCATTTGAGCTGGTAGTAATACTTGCTGGACTTTTACCAAATCCCAAACTTGAAACTTCCGTTCTATCAATCTGGTGTGTTTCTCCGTGATCCAGTTATGTAAATATTTAAAAGTTCATTACCTGATAACTCAGGGATTCATCTGGCTTATGTTTTCCTTGAGCAGCCTTAACATTTGCACCTTGCACTATTTCATTCCATATGGAACCGGTGCTGCAGTAAGGTAAGCTCTATATACACACATTGATGTATTATGTGGGGCTTATGTTGTCGTATGAGGAGTTAATTTTGATCATATCGCTGTATTGGATGGTCCAGATTAGATTTAAGAAAAACAATCTTAACCAAGCATATAATATTATATGGTCAGGATTAAAGTTTTTCATGTTCTCACTAAATACTCCTCATGTTATGTATCTTACTTTTGTGTTTCTTATCTCACCAGGTATCGGTCCAACAACCAACCATAAGTTAGATTTAAAATAAATTTTAAGAGAAATATTTTAATGATAAAATTATATATTAGACGTTTTTATCAACATATATTTCATTTTTTTAATAAATGTGACATTTTTGCTTTATAAAATTAAAAGAAAAAATATTTTTATTGGTGAGCCTAAAGTTTATACTTTAGTTGTTTTACCCGTGAAAAAATCAACCACATTACAAAGCATACTTCTATAATTTTGTAGTACCCGGGTTTCGAATGAATTAGGGGCACGAAGACCACAGGCAGCGCGAGAGGCTGTTTTTGCTGTAATTGTTCTAGCATTCACGGATGCAGTTGTCTTTAGCTCTGTTCTCTTTTGCTTCCGTCATGTGTTGGGATTTGCATTTAGCAATGAGATGGAAGTTGTACATTATGTTGCAAAGATAGTTCCTGTGCTTTGTCTCTCTTTCATGGTGGATGGCTTTCTAGGAGTTTTGTGTGGTAAGCTTTCCACATTGAACGTTATAAATGCCCTATTTGAATGAACTTCTCATTAAGAACTTATAGGATAAAAAAAATTAAAAAGTAAAACAGGTTGAGTTTCTTTTATAAGTTAAAATCAACTTATACTTCTCACCTTTTGAAGAGATATATTAAAAGAGAGTTTCTATCATAGTTAAGTGCATAAATTGATTTAACTTATGAAAAAAGCTAAACTCATTTCTTCTTCTTCTTCTTCGAAAATACATTTTTAAAAGGGAATGACAATCACTTCACTCAATGATAACAACAGCTCTATGGTGAAAGCTAGTAGATATGGTGGCAAATAAACATTAGGTTTGTGGCTCTCAGTTGTGTGTTCAATGAATCAGGAATTGTCAGAGGCAGTGGATGGCAGAAGATAGGGGCAATTACCAATCTTGTAGCATATTATGCCGTGGGAATCCCTGTGTCTCTCTTGTTTGGTTTTGGTCTTAACTTCAATGGTAAAGGCCTTTGGATTGGAATATTAACCGGATCTACACTACAAACAATAATACTGGCTTTGCTGACAGCATTTACAAACTGGGAAAAACAGGTTCTTAATTCTGTGCTTTACCTGTTGTTTTATGTTCTGACTTACTCAAAAAATCAGTAAATAATAATAAGAATTAACATAGAAAAATAATGAATTGATGGAATGAAATGATATCAATTGTCCTTAATTTTTTGTTTTGTTTGAAATGAGATGATCATGAAATGAAATGGAATTCAAACTTATTGGAATGCATGTCACTAATACCCCTTATTTTCTTCTCCTGTTTTGGAGGTATGAGATGAAATAGAATGAAACTAACTTATTGTTAACTAGTTTCTTTACCATTCGGTATATTTCCTAAATAATGAAAAAAAAAATTATTTCATTTCATCATAAAATATTTTTAAACAACATTATTATAATTTTGTTATATTTCATTTCCTAAGTACACTACATCCAATGATCCATTGCATTCCATTTTGTACTACCAATAGACATCAAAACATAGTCTACATTAACTTCTAGGTTTAATGTACAGTTGCAGTATCCTTTATTTTTTCTGCTTCATGGATATTTAGGGAAGATAGCAATAAATCTTATGGAAAGTGTGAGCAGTTCTTATGTTACTAGAAGATTTACAAAGTTTGTTAAACTTGCTATAATTTGCAGGCATCTTTGGCAATTGAGAGATTATCCGAGCCTGATGAGACTGTTTTTTAAGGTCATAACGGGTTAGTTTGCGCTTGAAAATGAAGGAAGAACAAAGGTTTTGTAACCCTGTTAGTGAAATATTTACTGCTTATGAAACCTTGTTTATTTTATTTTGTTATGCGTAAAAATTAAAAACAGATACAACAATTCACGTATTCCTGTTGAAGTAATTAAGCTAGACTCTTTATTGAAACCTTATTTATTAATTGTAGCTTTTCATTTTCATCGGTGTTGTATGTTCGACGCATGCAAAAAAGTGCACCCAGTTAAAATATGATAACAATGTGCTTTTACCAATCAGAGAACAAATAGTTTTTTAGGCTTTTTAATTTCTATTTTTTTTTTCCTAAAAGAGATTGCCAGTAGTAGCTTTTTGGCAGACTACATATAGTTGTGAGTTAATTATATTAGATACCGATGATTTTGTAAAATTACTCATTTTTTCTGCTTTTATTTACTCTTATACTAATTCCTCGACATCTCTTATATATTACATTAATATTCCCCTTAATTTGAAAAAATTACAGCGCCCTCTCTTATAAGAAAAAAACAGAAAGAATTTATATAATTTCATAAAACTTCAAAGAAGATTAGGATAATTTACTCTATAGTTTCTTTTCTGCATTTTTGGTCTGGTACGCAGTTTAAGATCTGGATGGATGGAGATTATACAGTTATGGCTATATATATATATATAGGGGCAACACAGGGTAAAAGTATTAGTCTGAATTGGTGATTGTATATGTGCGACAATATGAGTTATATATGCTATACATTCACACGAAAATTTATATATAAATATAGTCTTAGATTGGGGATTTGAGTATAATTTATTTATGCTTAACTTGTGAATATTAATAATATGGTAGGTAACAAAATTGATCGTAAAATGACTAATGAATGTTTAAAATTTAAAACAATCTATTAACAACATTCCTGTAATAATTTGGTCGCAAAATCATTGTTGACACTGTTGAGTGGGTACGTACAAGAGCAAAATATATGGGTCATTTTATTAGAATAATACTACGTACTGGGGACATGAACTGTGTATGTAGCCATCTTAACAGATGTTCTAGATCGACTAAAGTGAGTCTCCTGACCATAAACAAACCAGCTAGCTGCCTAGCTAGCTTCATACCTGCGACAATTACATATGTATTAAGCTACAAGTGACATTTGGTATACCGAATTAATATTTGAAAATCACCTTGAAGCTAGTCAATGCATACAAAGACCAGTTACAGCATCACCACACCGAAAGCAACAACGAGAACAAGCTAGAACAAGGAAAATCACAACCTCAATCTACATATCTTCTATTTTAATGAGCATGCACCGATCTGCTAACAAATTAAAATTGTAATATTGAATTTCTGCAACAAATTGAAGTACATTATCAAATTACAATATTTAATGGCTAAATAGATTCAATTAAACCTTTTCATTGGTAATGGTAGGCATGATCTTCTTTAAATGCATATGTGATCCCTTTTGTGGTATGAGGTGACAAATATCTTCATCTGAAATATAATTTTATTTGAATTAGATAGAATAATTATATAAATAAAAAAGTTCTTATTTTGATCATATTTAACATAACCGATATGCATGTGGTTCTGTGTACACTTATAAATTAAGCTACAACTATGTGACTAATTACTTGTATAAACAAGGAAAAATAATGAAAGTAATAAAGTAATCAAATTGCAGCAAAGAGATAAATCACATCAACTAATTAATTATACCCCTAGATCGACGATGCTAGCTAGAAACAAAAACAAACAATATAGATGTAAAACTGAATAAGGTTTATTTTTACATGATAATGCTAATGGAGGCATAAGAGAGGGGAGGCAAAATGATGATGACAAGAAGACTAGAGAGCACAAAAGAGTAAGATGCCATTTCCTTTCTTGCATTTCATCATCTGTGCTCTCTATCTTCTGTCAACAGCATCACCAACACTTTCCTCCTCACGAGATATTGATGTAAAACGAAGGATAGATACCATCAAATTAAAATATTAAAAAATGACCCAGAAAACCAATTAAGATGAAAACTCGGAATATGATTGTTTTTGAACTTGAGAGAGGGAAGAAGAGATATAGGTTGTTTTCCTTCTTGCTTGTCTAAAAGGAGGAAGAGACCTCAGAGCTATTTGACACGGAAATATATGTCTCAAATGGCTCTATTTATAGGGGGAAATTAATGCTTATAATGCCTATCCCCTACAAGAATTTATATATATATATATATATATATATATATATATATATATATATATATATATATATATATATATATATATATATATGTGTGTGTGTGTGTGTGTGTGTGTTTTGACACGGAAATATATGTCTCAAATGGCTCTATTTATAGGGGGAAATTAATGCTTATAATGCCTATCCCCTACAAGAATTTATATGTGTGTGTGTGTGTAATGCTATATGAGAAATAATGTGCTGTATATCAGTGTGTTAGCTTGATACGTAAAGAAAGGACAAATGCTATATGAGAAATAATGTTATCCTTGTGGAATGTACTCATCGAGACGTACCGCGCATGCAAGAACAAAGTGTTAAGATCTTACATCCAATGGGAATATGGCCAAAGTAATTTTTATAAGATTTGAGCAACTTTCTTTTTCGACTTATCTTTTGTCATTGAGTTATTAGGTTTGATCCATTTTTAATATAATGTATCAGACTCTTTCTAATTTCAATATTGGGCTAGCTACTTCCACAGTCCGGTTCTACAACACCCATGACTCATTTCTAATATATATAAGGAGTTTTAATTTTGATTTATATGTTTTTGTAAATAGCATGTGGCATATTACTGCAATATTTTCGCATTGTTTCTTTTTTATATATATTATTACTTAGTTAATTTGTAGAACATTAATCAAATAATTTCTTTAAAATATTCGGATCGCAAAATAAAACTCTGGTCAATCTATACGCGTTATAAAGCTTTCCAGAGCCATTGCAAGTTTATTGGAAGACAGGATGTGGATGACGACATAGCACGGGGGAATTTATTTATTGATTTTATTCACTCTCGATCCTTGAGATTAGTGGTACAAGCATCAAAGAATATAGTCCACTTGTACTTTAGTTTAAGTCGTTGCGAAAATTAATTCTCAGCTAAAGTTTTAAATAATTAATAATTGCTTGGAAGAATAAAGAATTATCTTGGTCTCTCCGGATATCTGTCATCTGTCACTCAATTATTACCATCAAATTATACTATATAAGTTGGAGATGTACCTCAAATAGGTCAGATCAATTTGAACCGTAAAATGTTATAGCTATTGATGTATATATAGCAGCGGTTGGCATTATCAGACACAGTTACACACGATCCAAATCTGGCTAATTCAAATAATTTTACGTTTTTAACTAGGTAAGCCAAAAAAATATAATTTTTTAAAGATATTTGATATTATTATTGAATAATGATTATTACGTTGTATAATTACTATTAAAAAATAGTCTTTTAACGACACACCTTTGACGAAGGTTCTAAAAAAACAATCGTCGTATCTAAGACGGTGACAATTTCATAAATATATGATTTTTAAACGAAAATAGTTTTTGTAAAACTATCTTAGAAACTATACCATTCTATGATGGTTTTTCAAAAATCGTCTTAGAATAGTTGTGATTCTAGACGGTTTTGTAAAAACCGTCATAGAAGTGAGTGTTTTTAAATTTTATCTCTTCCTCTACTCTCTTGTTTTTGTCACTCTCCCTCTCTACCTTTTCACTTCGTCTTCCACTTCATCGCCGCCGCCTCCATGGTCATGCCGCTCGTCCCCTCCCCTAGTTTGTAGTGGGTTACTCGCTCGGCCACTCCAACCCGGGAGCCTAGCTCATAATCTGTCTCGATGGAGATGACACCTGGAAGCCATGGGGCCACCTTGAAGCTTGGTGCAAGCCCAACAACTCTAATGCCATCGGCTACCGTTTTGAAGTCCTTCCCGACACCGTTGACCCCGTCACCCTCACCGCCTCCACCATTAGCTCCTAGCACGGCGAAAAATTCACCATCGATGCTACCTCTAGTGTTACTCCTCGAGGTTTGTGATGTTGGTGACACTGGACGGTGAAGGGAAGTGTACACTACTAGAAAATAAGATTTTTACATTGGTTATTTAAGACTTTCAACATCGGTTATTTACTAATGTTGAAAGTACCAATGTTGAAAGTAATATCGTTAACATTGGTTTTTCAAAACCAATATTAACTAATAAATACAATATCGGTTATTTAAATAGCCGATGTTATATGATAAGAATTTTGAAAAAAGAAAATTATAAATTTACATATCAACATCGGTTTTTTAAAAAACCGATGTTAACTGCCACTAACAACATCGGTTATTTAAAAAACCGATGTTGTTAGTTCCAGTTAACATCGGTTATTTAAAAAATCAATGTTGCTAGTTCCAGCTAACATCAGTTTTTTAAATAATCGATGTTGTTAGTGCCAGTTAACATCGGTTTTTTAAATAACCGATGTTGATATGTAAATTTATAATGAGCATCTTTAGCTGCATTATATGTTTATTGTTGTAACTCTAACAACATAACAATTAAGTTATTACTTACAAAGATGGATCAATTTATTATAGTATAATGCATTCAATTTAAAGAGTCATTAGACTTGTAGCTAAGCCTTAACATTTAAAACTAAAGCATAAAACTGATAAAAGAATATAAACTTGAAGGGCAATCAAAGATCTAATTATTCAAACCACTAGGGTCGGCCAAACAGTGGGAGTTATAGTAGTTTGCATGGAATCTTAAGTACAAGCCCCATTACCACCATTATACACCCAAAAATAAAATCTCATATGCATGCAGATAGTCAAATAAACTAGCATTCTATCCAACATGACAATGAGCTTACAAACACATTCATAACAAAATTTTAGTGAACTTACAATTTCTCTTTCATGTGTTCCTTCTGGTGGCATAATATCTTGTATCCATTCAACCTCTGCAACATGATACCTGCATAAAACATTTAAAGAATAAAGCCATATTTCCATGAAAGAAAAACAGTCAGATCAACACCTAGAGAATTCATGAAACACCCAGAGACAACTCACCCATCTTGATCCCAGGAACGGATGATATGAAATCTCCTACGACTTTCAATCTGCATGTAACAACACTTTCTTAAACATTAAATCAAGCTATTATAGATAAAAGAATGCAAATGTTTTAACATAAATTACATTTGAACAAATTAATAAACTGAGAAATTAAGTGTTTCATTGGATTTGTTTCATGATATAAAACTTCACAGCCACTCCAATGAAAGTAATTTATCCAGCCAATGTTTCCTCAAAACCATGTCGTGAATAAATAACATTCTCTTTACACGCAATACATTGTAACATTTCATCAAAAACCAAAACCAGATTCCATGACCATAAAGCATTCCACTTATTCCAGTACTGGGACAAGATTCATCTTGATTAGTGCTTATGCAATAGGGGCCATCTAACTTAACCTTCTGCAATATTCATCTTCAAAAGTATAAATGCAACTCTTCTATTGCATCACCCCTTGACAAACAAACTTTTAGAGAAAGAACCAAAGAAGGAGAAAGCAAAAAAAGAGGATTTGCAATTCCCATCACTTAAGAGAGTAAATGACCAAAAAAGACAAAGTCATCACTTAAGAGAATGAAGCAATTCCCATAATACACTAACCAAAACGAAATCTATTTAGAAAACCACTTAAGAGGATTTGTAGATTCAAACTTAGGGGCTGTCTTAAAAAAAGGGGTATATAACCACTATGTCGCATGTCAACAAACACTGCATATTCTAGATAGACCTAGCCAACAACTCAAGCATGTTAGTCCTTAATCTCTATAATGGTGCGCAGTGAGCAGAATCCTAAAAAAATTACATTAAAATTTTAAAATAAAAAAAAATCAGGGCAAACAAAAATTAAATTAAAGAATAAGCTGAAAAGCTATAAAAAAACAATGCGTAGGCTACATCATAGTTGATGTTAGGAACAAGCCAAATTGCATGATCCAAAATGCAATGAAACAAAAAAAAAGCTTTAAGGCTTAATAATGATGAAAAAAGTTGGTGTGTGTACAATTTACTTGTTGGTGGCTTGCATCGCTGCATCGTTTCGTGAATCAGACGTTGCGTCTGTCATAGTCATTCTTTCACCAACGCTATTCTCTGTGGTTAGGTTTTGCGTGAATGAAAATGGATAGAAAATTAAATAAATAAATAAATAATTTATTTACGCTCGGCTCCACAGTCCACACTTAAAATATAGATAAATAATGAACCAAATAAAACAACAATGTGTAATACTTTCGATGAGATATTAAAAAACCTTTTTATAATAACAATTGGGGCAATTTTTTGTAAGCACTTTAAAAAAAAACATTTTTTAATAAGAAGATAAAATTTGTTTCTTAAAATAAAGAGGAATTAGAAAAACACAAAAAAATATAAACTAAATTAGTTCAATCAAAATACGAAGAAACTCTAAGCATACAAGACCTATAATCAATAACTACAATTCCTCCAATCCTTTGCTTCCTCTTTTTATTTCCCATGTAATCGCTAAAGTCAAACTAAATCCACAAATGATAACTTAGAAGGTAGTAGTATAAGAATAGCGAACCTAATGATGCCAGTAAATTTTTCTCGAACAGACTTTGGTCCAACACACATAATATCAGCTGAAGCGGACCTAGCCATCACTTTGGTGACCTATCAAAGCAAAATGCAGCAGTTGAAAACAAAGAGCATAATGAAAAGTGTATTAGATGACACGTGGGCATAGCCATAGACATAGATATTATACACGAGCAATGACTACAGATCCAGGCTGTGGAACAGGTCCATGGGCCTTGTGACCAGTTACTTCAACAGTCAGTCTCTGCATATAGTCACTATGATTTCAGTTCAGCTTGCCTCAAATTAAAAAAAAAACAAATAAAGCAGATACGTTGTTCGGTCTCTTTACGTATTGTGTGTGTTGTTTGACTCTTAATCTGTGCAGTGTTGTGTGTATAATTGAGTTGTATTATTTTATTCAATGCATGGAGCAAACTAAAACTTACACGTCGCTCTCTGTGAGTGTGTCCACGTCAGCCCGACATTCCCTCCCTACTTCCTGCAATAAAATAATGCAAAAATGAAAGGATGAAATCACGAGATCAATAATAAGCCGTCTAAAGACTTGGTATGTTTAGATCACAATGTAATTGTTGTTTCAATTTAAACACTGCAATGTAATGTAGCCATGAAGGCCATCATCTTATTCTTAGTGTCCTCCGTCTGTGTCATCTCAAGCATTGCTTCAATCGCTCCTCATTCATACATATTATATTCCTTTCACTTTCTTTCTTCTCAGAACTTCGTTTTCCACTCACTTCCTACTTCAATTCATCTTTAGCCTATCCTAGTTTCCGTGTCTGCCTTGTAAGTCCTAATGGATTCTCATCTTGATGTCAATCATCATACACCCTCACTCATTAATTTATTTTTTAAACGTTAACGGAAAAAAATAAACCATGAATCAAATGAAGCCAATTTTAAAGAAACATGGCTGGTGTACATGTGGTGGATATTTCATACTAATAACATGATAATTCAAAAAATAAATAAATTACTACAATGACTAAACAAGTATATTAAGTGCAGTCTAGTAATTTGTGTGAGAAATGTAGGAAAAAGCTAGTGCTAGCTCTTATAAATATGCTACTGTTAAGGGTATTTCTTCCAATTATAGGTCATGTGTACAATACTTTATATGCTTTAAAACTCATTGAACGAGGCATTATACATATTGACTACTTATGCATATGTCCAAGAAATTTTCTATAAGGAGTCAATATGTGCAATTTGGTAAGTTATAAGCACAAGGTTTTCATTATACGAGTTATATGCCATATAGAGGGATGATCTCTTAAATTTAATTAAGCAGCATGGGCAGCAGCAATAACAACAAGAAGAACAAGCTAGCCAAACAACACAATCATATTGCAAGCATTATATATGAAATAAACTCAACTTCTTATCACAATATTATTCCAATAAAGAAATGTCTAACGTGGCTTAAGGGAACTAGAAGGTACTGAAACAAATAAAATTACAAGTAACTCTTCCAATTTGTTAATTGATTAGTACTTACATGCATGTGCTTGCAGGTCCAGTAATGGTTGTCGTCAAGACACAACGCCTCTACCATAGCTGAAAGTTAACTATGATAAACATACAGTACTAGCTAGTAAAAGAAGAAAGAGATTATATAAAGAGCCTGCAATTAATTTGTGATTAGGGCTTACCTTTTTTACTATCTCATCCAACTTGTTTTTGCTCTCTGGTTAAGTTGTATATGTGTCAATATAATTTATAGAAATTAAAGAAATTTTTGAAATCTACATATCACTCAACTTCTCAACATAGCAGCCAAATTTAGAGAAATCAAATTCGTGCCAATTTATGCAACGGGTGTGGTCATGTTCTTCTGCGACTGCTGGTGAACCGTAGCACCAGTCTTGATGCTCCATAGTGTGACGTTCTTCTCCTATAGCGCCAAAGGCTTCTTAAAGGTTTGAAAGTAAGTTCCATTGGGCGACAAAGCCACGACGATGGCTATGGGGACTTCAAAAGCCCAAATCTCTTTGGCGGTTCTGCAATCATAGACGCTAATCAACAAGTTCAATTTTGTCGCCATGAGCTTGGATCCATCGTCACTGAACTTCGCGTTGATGCATTTCACTTTCTGGATGGTCTAGAGAGACAAATCTTCTAGTCCTCGAACTGAGAGAACAAAAATGGAAATCAAAAGTTAGAGAGAAAGAAATTGAATCGAAATATGTTGTGCTGTGGTAGTGAATACCTAATATCTCGAGAGGTGGTGAGTGGTTATTTGATGCCATTGGAAGCGGAAGGACGAAGAAATTGAAAAGCCACAAAGAGAATCTAATAGCAAACCTGGTTCGAGAGACATGGTGACGCGGTGGCGGTGATCAACAAGAGAGTGGCAACAACGGAGAAGTGAAGTTCGAGAGAATGACAGGGTTTCAAAGTGAGCCAACTTCATAGGTTTAGAAATATTAAAAACCAACTAATAGCGGTTTTTAAATAAAATATCTACTCATTTTCTTATTTAATTTTTTATAATTGGTAAAATCATAGATGATAAATTTAATACTACATGTGTGTTCAATGGCCACTTTAAGGTTAATATTCTATCTATATATTTTTTTAATTTCTAACAATTGTTTATTGTTACAATTGATACACTTTATTTTATTTTTATTATTATGTATTATATTTTTATATTTTATAGTATAATAATAATAATCTCTATTTTTAATTTTAGTTTATAGTGATTAAAAATATTTTATTAACTTGTTATATAAAAATCAACTATTTTAATAATTTTTAATTTTTTATATTTTAAAAAATAATTAGCCAATTTGCCAACTTGAGAGAGAGAGAGAGAACCAATTGATACCGAGTATCATACTTAAAGAGACCAACTATATGCACAGAGAACCAATTGGTACCGAGTGTCATACAAATAAAACCATTTTTTTTTTATTTTTGAATGAACTAATATGAAATAATTAATATAAATGTGTGTTATATTTAAATGATAATCATGAAATAATAAAATTAAAATTACAAAATTTATTTTAAAAATTTAGTTTAATTTTTAAATGCTTACCTTTTGAATTTGTTATTGTTTATTAATTATTATATTTTTTAATTAAAATATAATTAATAACTCAATATATGATTTTTAAAAAAATATATAAATAATTAAAGAAAAAGAGTTTATATTAACATTGGTTATTTTAAAATCGCACTAAATCGAGCTGTTAACATCGGTTATATGAAAACCGATATTGTAAGTGCTTAACGACATCGGTTGTAAAATAACCGATGTTAATAAGACGATGTTAAAACTTATTTTTTCATCGGTTTTAAAATAATCAATATTAAAATCGCACTAAATCGAGCTGTTAACATCGGTTATATGAAAACCGATATTGTAAGTGCTTAACGACATCGGTTGTAAAATAACCGATGTTAATAAGACGATGTTAAAACTTATTTTTTTAGTAGTGGTAGCAAGCCAAAAGTGGAGGTTGTGGTGCAACACGGGACTTGCATAGAGGATATTGTGGCTTTCATTGCTCTTGCCACGACCATGGATTTTGAGCATTGATGCTTGCAAGTTGTTCTCTCAGAAGCTTCGAAAGGCAGTACATTCCTCCCTCCCTTTGCTCTCCATAAGGACTGTGTAAATGATTTTAGGATGACCAATGGATCTGAAGCATATCGTTGATGGCTTCAAAGTTCCCCTTTTTTATATCATATTTCATTTATGCACTTCTTAATGTTTAGAAAATGGATCAGTCTAGCTTTGTAAAGTATCACTTTTCCATTTTGCTGACTGCCAACTTGAGTTTGATCATTGAGTAAATTGCTATGTACATACAACAGTTTTAATGTAACTGCCTAATTGGTTATTAATTTCTTATTTTGTACTTGTTTGGAAGGACTTCTAGATTCAATAAACCAAGGTACTCATCTCTTCTACTTGTCTAATTCACAAGACTCTGTAATTGCATGTGATTTTACAGGTCTAAGAAAGCAATGTCATTTCTTGTTGAGTGTACATTTACAGGTTGGTAGTATTAATAGAATTCCCAAGCCCAAACCTATGGTTTAGAAGCCTGTAAAAAATGAAACCAAAAGCAATGGGCAGAATACAGAGAATTCTAATTCTAACTTAGCTGATAGTTCCTCTTCAAGTGATTCATCCGTTAACAGTTTAGAAGGCAAGAGTGAAGAGATGGTAACTGAGCGAAATTTCATTAAATATTGTTATGGATAGTTTCTTATTGTACTCGTGGATATGTGGAAGATGTTTAGAATTTCTATAAAAGGTTGAAAAGATATGTCAGAGATTTGATTGTAATAGAAAACTAGGAACATTATTTAAGGGTGGTTACTTATGAGAAAGAGTGCAAGAGAGATTGTTTTGTAAGGAAGCGTATATGATTGATTGTGTTCTACAGCAAATTTGGCAGTTCCCACCCACGGATGTAAGCTTATTGTTAAATTGTGTGTAATTTGTTTGAGAGTTCTGAATTGTGATGCTTTTTCCTGTTACTAATATTTATGTATGCATGTGCTGAAGAGAATGTGGTATTTTCCAATTAGATTGAAGGGGATGTGGTATTTTCTTCTTTCATTGGTTGCCATGTGATTGTGTGTTTTGGATGACCCATGTGCTAAATCCCTATTATAGTTATGCTTTGTGTATTCTATGGTTTCCTAGTTGTAAGGTATGCAAGCAAGAAAGGATTTTGGAAGAGAAGAGACCCTTATTTAATTTAGTGGTACGTAGTGGAAAGAGTGGTGTTGAACATTCCTTGAGGAGGGTTATCAAGTCTTCTTAGGCCCACAGTTTTAATGAATGTTGACTCTTATACCAAGGTACTTTTACTTCAAGGGATAGATTTGACTCTGAGGATCCTTTTTTATCATCAACTGCTAGATCAATCTTCATTTAATAAAGAACTTGTAGTCTCTAGATTGTGCCTGCCTCATGAAAGGTATAAATATAAATCCTATTATTCTATTATATATATGTGATTGGGTAGAATTTTAAGGTTCACTTGTTCTTTTTGTGTAAGTCTTGAAATTGCAGTCTCAAGATCAAAGGGCCAGGAAACTATGTCACGAAAGCCTTCTCAAAGCCTCAAGGCATGTTTTTTTTTTATTGTTTTGTGTTAATATAAGTGATCTTTGTTGATAATTAAAATGTTATTATGCATGTGATTAATGTGCAAAAGATATTTGTGTCCCATGGACTATATTGTACTACACTGAACTATTATTGGCTTAATGCACTTAACATACATAAACCTACACCCACAAAGGGTAAAATTTCCCAAACATATATTTTCCTAACAATTTTACAATTTTAAATTCAGGCCCTTTTTTTCTTAGTTTGATTTTGTTCATATGAATATTGTAACAAAACCTTGCAAACGATGAGTTTGAGAGCAATTTCATTTTAGCTGTAGTGCCTCTTGGTGAAATTGGGGTGAAGTTTGATGACATAGGTGCTCTTGAAGATGTGAAAAAGTCACTTAATGAACTCATTATTCTTCCAATGAGAAGGCCAGAGCTTTTCTCTCGTGCAAATTTGTTACGCGTAATGTTTTTTGTTTCTCGTATGCATTCTCACTATATCCAAATAGGTTTTGTTTTTTTTCCTTGTTTGTAACCAATTTGAAGAAACTTTTTCGAGCCCTATAAAGGAATATTAATTTTTGGTCCTCCTGACACTGGGAAAATCCTTCTAGCCAAGGCACTTGCAATTGAAGTCAGTGTAAATTTTATCAGCATAGCTGGTTCTCTTCTTGTATACATTGTTTCAGTCATTTAAAGGTATATTGGTTTTTTCTTTTGCATGTGATATCTTATATATATTTGTTTTTTTTTTCTTGATACAGTGGTTTGAAGATTTTGAAAAACTAACCAAAGCACTTTTCTCATTTGCCAACAAGCTTTCTCCTGTCATTGTATTTGTTGATGAAGTGAGCGTTTGAATGCATAAACTTGTTGACATTAATTTTGCTTTTCAAAACATTCATGGTATACTTAAAAAATAATGTATTTTTATTTCTGGTACATTGGAATTTGCAATCTTTTTTATTATATATTTTGAATTTTTAGTATTGTATGTTAAAATGTTAAGTTGTTAGTGTAACAAAAAATTTCAAAATAGGAAGTTCAATAACTACTTCTAGTGGACCTTTAAGGACTAACCTTGTCTCTTCTCTGTGACAAGTGTGACACCCTCTACCCTCACAAATAACGAATAAAAGGAAATAAAATCATGCAGATTTTTTTTAACACATTGACTTTAAATTAATTTCAAAAGATAAAGGGTTCACATTCACTTAATGAAAACATAGTAGAAATTGTTCGAATAAAAACAAAGTTATCCTGGCTCAAAACAAGGTCGTCCATGCTGAATAAATAAAAAAAACTAAAACAAAAAATATAACACAATTATATCATTTACGGAAATTATAACATGCGAAGTAAAATCCTATGCCCCAATGTCACACTTATCAGAGCATGTCTCTATCACAGACTAAGTCTCTCAGTCTCTATCATGGAACTCACCATATGATGGCTCACCTAAAACAAAATGGCAATCTGTCCAAACACAAACACACACCGAGAGTGAGTTATCACATTCATATATAATAAAATATTAGAGCATGTGAAACATATAATACTTAAAGCTGAATTTATATAAATAACATCACTTCACAAAATCACACACATTATTCACACTCATTCGAGTTCACACACTCCGGACAATAACATCAAACCACAATTGTTAACTCAATGAAAGTCAAACACAAGTGTTATGCGACAAATACACTAGACTAGCCTACATGCAATGTGGTACCATTTTTCAGTGAAAAACCTCGTCGGGCGCCTAGGAGCACATGATAGGACATGCCTCACAATGGATAAGTCAGGTCACCCTCACTAAGTGAAATCATAGGGAGACCAGTCAGCGTCACGCTATTTTGTGAGAATGCTCCAACCATGTGGGATCGGCATAGGCTTAAAGGAACACTCAAACCGGATGACCCCCAAGGCCTATACTCCGAAGAGTCCGTCAGGGTCTCTCCCTCCTAATTTAGTCCAACCCAAAAAACATTTGAACACACAGACTCTACCTATGAATTATGCAATGCACACAACTACTCAATTGTTTTCAAAATCTCAACTATATATATATTTTTTAAAAAATATATTAAAACTCACCGCACCTCAAGTAATTAAACTCATCGGGTTCCCACAGTGGATCCCATCACAACTCATCATGCATTAACTCGTCGCCCTTAAAGGGTCTTACAGTTGTGTGATTACATAATTCGTGACTCACAACTCAAAACATACAACATCTCAACAATCATGTAATTCACAATCCATTACGTACCAAATGATTATCACTTACACACAATCTCAATCATAATTTCATAATAAAATAATTTATTGTATCCCATGCATCCTACACATATCATTCAATAGTAACAATTACTTGACAAAACAAAAAAAATATAAATTAAACCGAAATATATTAATTCAACAAAATAAATTAAAAAAAACTTCTACAACAATTAATTTATGAAGTAACAAAAATAATCACTATGAAACAATAATTTCTATAACCTTATTTTGTTTATTCCTATTATTATTATTATTATTATTATTATTATTATTATTATTATTATTATTATTATTATTATTATTATTATTATTATTATTATTATTATTATTATTACACATCACAGTGAAGATGCATACTTGAAATACACTAAGACAAAATAAACACCGTACCAAATCCCTTTTTTATGTTTCTTAATGCTCCAATATATATGTTAAACTATAAGAAATCTCAAACAGCAAAGCAAAAGAGTGCCGCAAGAAATCACGTACAGGGCACTTTCACCAAAAAGCTTAATATCTACTTTATATATATATATATATATATATATATTAGAAAAATTTATGAAGATTTAAAATTTACACAAAATTAAAATTAGTTTTTATATTAAATAATGATAACCTTAATTATTATTATAATAACAACAAACATACAATTAGTTCTATACTGGATATCACTTAAATTATTGTAATAAAACAATAAACATAATTAATTTTACACAATTTTATACTAATTAATATTAATCATTATTGTAAACCAACAAATAAAATTAATTTTATATAATTTTATACTAAATAACTTTATATATATATATATATATATATATATATATATATATATATATATATATATATATATATATATATATATATATATATATATATGAAAATACCAAAAAAATAAAGGCTCAAGCCCCTGTTGCCCCTGCATCCCTCCCTTATTAGGAAAGACATTCTATTTTAATCTTTTATCAATCATTCAAAGTTCTAACAAAAACCTTTACAAAAGTTGGAGAATTTTGAAGAGTATTATAGTCTCCTAGCTCCTCGGCTTTCTTCCCAAATATGGAATGCATAAAAGCTATTCTCCAAAATGGGATAAATCTAGGTATTGCCTGCCATGTTGCTGACATATAATGTTGCATGCACCATACCAATTATTCCCAAAGCCAAAGGCATGTATGCCCTCAGAGAATTCCAGCTGTATATTATTTAATTTCCCCATTTTCCACAAGAATAAGACAACTTGAGTCCATTACTTTTTGGTCCCATCTTTTTTCCCAGGGTTCTCTTGAATTCTAAATTAATCGCCGGTGCTGCTAGAACATTGCATAAAAAGGGCAGGAATGTTACAACTGGACACTATAAGATATAAGATTTTATCTTAAGTTTATTGATTTTTTTAAAAAACAAAATAGAATGTAAAATTGGAAATAATAAATCTTAATTTCATAAAAAACTTAAAAGTTAGAAGAAAAAAGATTTTCCTATTTTATTTGGTTTTAATTATTTCAATCGGACAAAGAAAATTAAAAGAACACAATTTGTTGGATCTATATTATGACTATCATCCTTACCAGCACTTCTGACGAGTCCACCTACTATGAGCTCAATAATTGAGAGAGATGGAGAGGAAGATTATGATTGAGGTAATGTATACGGTAAACCCATTAAATAAGTGATTTATTGGTAAGTCATAATTTTATCACCATTAGATATAATATAAAATAATGAACAACTTAGATTGTTTACCTATAATTTGAATATCTAGCTTTGGAAAAAGAAACAAAAATAACAAGTTGAAATATTTAATATATTATTAATGATTAATATTAATATTGATTATTCTTCTCAGATATTAAAAAAAATATCATTTTTCTCATATCCTCTACCTCTTTCAAATTGACATCTCACATCCCAATTATTTTTTATATGTTATTTTTCTTTTTTTCACTTTTATTCGATGTAAAACTAAGCTTGTACTCCAATACAATGCACTTCACTTGAAGGTTTAGAAGAGGGTTAAATAATATTGTGGCAGATCCCTTTTCGTTTTTGTTATATTCAGGCTTTCCCTTTGTGGTCGATAATGTGATTGGGAAGCCGAAAATTGGAAAATTGTAGCGTATGTTATTGAGGGATGACAGAAAAATTCCAAATCACACTCTTTTAAAGATACTTACATTTTGTAATTCATCATGCCTAACGGGAGTCTAGAATTAGACCCTGGCAGATAATGGGCATAAACGATGTTTACATTCAAGTTAAATTGTCGAGGGTGTGGCAAGGGAACGAAGAAATGTAATTTGTTTTGGATGTTAGTTGACGAGTTGTTCAATTTTTAAACCAATTTAACATTTTCGAAATTCTTGAACATCTTTTTAAGTGAGATTATGAGAGGTGTTCTTGTCAAAGAAAAGTTCAAAGTAACTGTGTTTATTTGTTCTGTTAAATGAACATGCTAATGATGAAAGGGAGTTGCTACGTTCACCCAATATTATTGTTGGAGCACCTAGCAAACAGTGAAGTGGCGAAACTGCCCTTCAGCAATTCTTCTTTCGGAAGAAGATTTTTTCCAGAAAATTTCCGGAAAGCCTCTTTCCGGAAATTTTCCGGAAGAACCTTCTTCCGGAAGAAGTATTTGTGATTTCCGGAATTACTCAGAAACTACTTCTGGAAGAACGTCATCCGGAATGTTTCCGGAAGAAGCTTCTTCCGGAAGATTTCCATTTTCTTCTGGAAATTTGTTCTTCTTGAAGTAAGTTTTTTTTAAAAAAAATATTTTATTTTGTAATAATTTACTTTTAATGGATAAACTAAATTATAAAATAATTAATATTATTATACATAAATAATTAAATAATTAGTGAACGTAATTATGACTAATATTTATAATTTTTTTTACGCGCATGTAAAATATTAATTTGTGTGACAATTTAGTATAATTTAAACCATAAAAATTAATTAATTCGTAAATTTTATTAAAAATATAAATTATTTATTATGATAACATTTAATTTCTATTACAAAAGTTAATATATAATAAAAAAATGATTATTATTTTATAAAAAAATGAAGAAAAAAGAATTTTCATTTTATAATAATAAGTAAAAATAAAATAATATTTAATGCATATATAATGACGATTTTGCTCTTGTGTAATTTTCTTTAAATTAACGCGTTCACGCTTCTTTTTACTGCGCTTTCTTCTCTGCTTTGTTTCTTCCGTTTTGGTTGCTTGCTGTTGTTTCGGTGGTGGTCCCTTTTGCAGTTTCCATTGGTGGTCCCGTGAAGTACTTGAAGATTTGGTGGTCCCGTGTTCCGTATTTGAAGTTTTGTTAGTGGTTGTTCTTCCTATTTCGTCAGAGGTACGCATTTATGAGTATTTTTTTCGTTTTCCGACTAGTTTTTAGAGAAGAAAAACAGTAGAAACTGTATCCGGAAGAAATTTTAGGCACAGCAGGAGGAAGGTCCGGAATGAGCACTTCCGGAAGACCTTCTTCCGGAAGTTACTAAGGCCTATTCCGGAAGAAGTGCTTCCAGAAGACCTTCTTCCGGAATAGTCCTTAGTAACTTTCGGAAGAACTTTTTCCGGAGGTTACTAAGACCCATTCCGGAAGAAGGTCTTTCGGAAGTGTTTTCCAGAAGCACTTCTTCAAGAATAGGTCTTAGTCACTTCCGGAAGAAGGTCTTTCGGAATGTTAAATTAGCAATTTTTTTTATTTCTGTTTTATAATTATATATATATATATATATATATATATATATATATATATATATATATATATATATGTTGTGGATTATTGGTTTAATTAGGTATAATGGTATAATATTAAATGATTTAGGTAACTTAATTGTATAATGGTACAAAAATGTTTTATTAGTTGTTTATTATAGTGATAAGTTTAGTTTAAGTAAATAATGTAGTTATAAATTTAGAATATATTTGTATTAGTTGTGAGTTAATAAGTAGTCAATATATGGATGTGGTTATATGATAATTTGAATATAGTTGTGTATGATGCATATGTGCTGTTAATATGTTTGTTATTTAAGGTGTAGTAAATTTTTGGATGTGGTTATATGATAATTTGAATGTACATGTGTATGATGCATATGTCCTTAAGATGGACGAAGATCAATGGAGGTATGACTTTGCGATGTCACAAGAAGTTCATATGGATTATGATTATGATAATCAAGAAGAATGTGAGGTGAATGAACCACATGTGGATTGTTCAAATGCTTTTAATACGTCTCAGGTAATCATAGATAATTTGAGTCATTTGGTTGAATTGATGGTTTGTATGAAAATTAATATGTTAGGGTTGCATTGTAGGTATTCGCTACTCGAGATGATGTTTTGCAATGGGCTCGAACAGTTGCCCATGAAAATGGATTTGTTGCAGTGATTATGAGGTCTGACACAGAGACCAATAGCAGAGGAAGAAGTTCATTTGTCTTAATTGGGTGTGAAAGGAGTAGTATGTACAAGTGTAGAAATAAAGAATTTGTTAGAAAAGACACCGGGAGTAGGAAATGTGGTTGTCCCTTCAGGCTTCGTGGGAAACCAGTGCATGGAGGGGAAGGTTGGATGGTGAAGTTGATCTGTGGGATTCACAATCATGAATTGGCGAAGTCCTTAGTTGGACATCCATACGTCGGGCGATTGACTAAGGAAGAAAAGAAAATTATTGCTGATATGACAAAGTCGATGGTGAAACCGAAAAACATCTTGCTAACGTTGAAGGAACACAATGCCGACAGTTGCACCACGATAAACCAAATTTACAATGCAAGAAGTGCATGTCGTTCTTAAATAAGAGGAGCTGATACCGAAATGCAGTATCTGATAAAGCTTCTCGAACGTGATCAATACATTCATTGGCATAGATTGAAGGATGAAGTTGTGGTGCGTGATCTGTTTTGGTGTCACCCAGATGCAGTAAAGTTATGCAATGCATGTCATCTGGTGTTTTTTATAGACAGTACCTACAAAACAAACAGGTACAGACTCTCACTACTTGACTTTGTTGGAGTGACACCAACGGCGATGACATTCTCTGCTGGGTTTGCATATCTGGAGCCTGAGCGTGTTAATAATATTGTATGGGCTTTGGAACGATTTTGAGGCCTATTTTTAAGACACGATCGTCTCCCTCTTGTTATTGTCACTGACAGAGACCTAGCACTGATGAATGCAATGAAAACTGTGTTTCCCGAGTCTACTAATTTGTTGTCCAGGTTTCATATCGATAAGAATGTGAAGACGAAGTGCAAATCTTTAATCGGGGAAAAAAATGCGTGGGACTATGTAATGGATAGCTGGGGTACTTTGGTTGATTGTTCGTCTGAACACGAGTTCCATGAGTCACATCAGAAGTTTCAAGTTGCTTGTTCGCCTTGGCCGATGTTCATTGACTATGTTAACGACACATGGATTATCCCCTACAAGGAAAAATTTATTACAGCATGGACGAATAAGCTCATGCACCTAGGCAACACAACAACAAACAGGTATTAAGAACTGATTTTATTTGTTAGTAACGATTAGTATTAAATGGTATTTAATTGTTGTATATTTTCATGTTTGTTGTGTATTTTAAATGTAGGGTTGAATCAGCTCATTGGGCTCTCAAAAGAGTACTACAAAATAGCGTTGGAGACCTACGTAGTGTTTGGGATGCCATGAACAACATAATCACGCTACAACACGTCGAAATTAAAGCATCCTTTGAAACCAGTACGCATGTGATTGGCCATGTATATAAAAAAACCTTATACAAGAGGTTTCTTGGGATGGTTTCAAGGGATGCTTTAAATCAGATTGCTTCTGCGGTTGACCGTCTACGTTATCTCGGCGACAATCTCTCTTCTTGTGGTTGTGTGATGAGAAGCACGCACGGTCTTTCTTGTGCATGTGAGCTTTCTAGGTATACTGCTGGAATCATCCCATTGGAGTCAGTCCATCTTTTTTGGAGGAGACTTTACTTTTCAGATCGAGGGTTATGTGAGACGAAAGTCACCATCAAGGAAGAGATAGAGATCATATCTAAAAGGTTTGATGAACTTGATGTGGCTGGCAAAGTCACTCTGAAGAGAAAACTTCGAGAAATTGCATACCCTGATCATAACTCTATGTGCCCTCCTCCGTCAAAGGTCAACACTAAAGGTGCACCGAAGAAACCAATGAAAAGAAGTCAAAGATCCACAAAGCGTGATCCGTCTTACTGGGAGTATGTTGATGCTTTTCATTCTGTTCAAAGCAGCAACTCTCCAGTGAAACGAAGTGCATCATGTTCTCAACCGCCTCAGCCAACAAGGATCATCCTGATGTTGGATCAATTTGCGTCATTCTTTCAAGGTTTCATTCGTGACGTTGTGGATGTGAAAGCGGACGGTAACTGTCGATATCGGTCCATTGCCGCTTTATTAGGTATGGGGGAAGATTCGTGGCCGTTAGTGCGTAATGAATTGATTAAAGAACTTGGCAGGTGGTCGCATGAGTACATGAACCTCTTTGGTGGCACAGAGAGATTTGAACAATTAAAGTTGTCTCTACTTGTTGATGGCTTTTCAAAGGTATGTTTTTAGGTTAATTTTTTTTAATAACAATGTTTAAATTACTTACATGTGTATGTTTGGTTCATTCAGGTTAGTGTGGACAAGTGGATGGATATAACGGACATGGGATATGTGATTGCTTCACGGTATAACGTAATCCTTGTATCGTTGTCCCAACAACAAAGCATGACATTTTTCCCTCTTAGAAGTCAACCACCACCTGACTCTTCTGGCCACCGCATCATATGTGTCGGTCACGTGTTTGAAAATCATTTTGTTCAGGTACATTGAATATAGTTAGTATAACAATTATGCAATGACTTCGCTGGTTCGTTTGGCACGGTCAGCGCATGATATAATATTTGTTCATGTACAACAGGTTTATTTGAAAGACCATTGTCCCTTGCCGCCTCCAGCACTGTTGTGGTCAAGCAATTGTTATTCTCAGGCAAAGCAGTGGGCAATTTCATATATTAGTAGAATGCAGCAATACACAAGCTTGATGTCATTCAAAACACACTATGTAGACCTAAATGAAGACTAAACATGCATTGTTTATGTAATTGTATTCATTATGCGATATAATTTGTTGTAACCCGTTACTAACCAATTAATATTATCAAGTACTCGTTTGGTTAAGCAAGGAAATTGTTGGTCCAACAAAAATCATTTACGCGTGCCGCAAACATCATTATGATAATTGACAACACATAATGACATGCATGCGTATTACAGTTTGAGCGCGACAACACATTGGCTGACTTAAGTACACATTGCCGACAACACATTGGCTGACTTGACTACACATTTACGCGTGTCTATTTTTTTGTAAACAAAGTTAAACAATGGCTCGGTCACAACCATCTATATATATGGTATACTAGGCTACTAAATCACACAATATCTTGCTTTCAAATAGTCTCCCAACTGATACACAAACTATGGCATTTTTAGGAGAAACTAGCAGTCAGACGATTGTCAACTCAAGGTTGGCTTTCATTTATCCAAATGGATCGATTATTCACAATGATACTGGGGTTTACTTCCAAACTTCAACTCCGGTGCCCATTCGAGTACCAAATAGGTGTGATTTTGCAAGCCTAATA
Organism: Glycine max; assembly: GCF_000004515.6. Taxonomy (NCBI): domain Eukaryota; kingdom Viridiplantae; phylum Streptophyta; class Magnoliopsida; order Fabales; family Fabaceae; genus Glycine; species Glycine max. The sequence goes on along the minus strand of NC_016089.4, from coordinate 7,838,963 downwards.
ACCAGAATACACAATACCCTTTAGCTACCCGACAAACAATTTTTGGATGAAATTCACTACCGGAAGCCATTCACCGATACAGGTAACCAAATTCGCTTTGAGTGTATCAAATTGATAAATGATGACGATGTCAACACAATGTTAATGTGTAATGATCAATTTTCTTGTGTTGGTCCGATTGAGTTATTATGCACCATTGGAAGAACACCAGATGGAATAATAAACTTACTTGAACGCACTATGCCTCGTACTCATGACGCGATCCTGTATTACAACGGGAAATGGAACATGCCACCACAGAACAAATTTGTTGGATGCGCGTTCACAGGAAAAAATCCTAAGAAATTTCAAATTCCTTCAACATGTATCATCGATGAACTGAAGAATTTAATCAAGCAAGTTGCACCTAAAGGGATTCCCCCTCTTGGAATTCATGAATCACAAACGGTAAGACGATTGTTTTTCCGCCAACCAGCTCGCTTTGAGTATTCAGATACGGTTATAAAATATGAAATAAATGAGATGATCACCAACGAAGAACTGCTAAAGATGTTAGTACAATCTAACTACTGGAAAAAATATGGACCAATAGAAATTTTAGCTGTCTTTACTAAATATGTTGTGAAAATCGAAGACGAGGTCACTGGGACGTCGCTAAACAAGTGAATGTGATGTTTAATTTTTTGTTTTTTCGTTGATGTAACCTTTATCTGTTTATGGCGTGTTTAATTCCCATAATAAAGTTGAATGTGTTGTTTCAGTGGTCCAAAAAATTAATTGTTAAAAGGGTTGATTTCCTATTTTTTTGGATTTTCAGGCTTTGTTTTGACGTGTTATTTGACGGAACCGGGGAATGGGACTATTTTTTTTGGGTTCTTTGATGTCCAAACATGAGAAATGGCTGCCCTCCATTGTCTCACGGCAATGACACACCCACGCAAAAAAATTCCGAACATGGGTACTTGAACATGAAAAAGGGTCGATTTCCTATTTTTTTGGATTTTCGGGCTTTTTTTTAGGTGTTATTTGACGCAACAGGGAAACGGGACTATTTTTTTTGGGTTTTTTGACGTCCAAACATAAGAAATGGCCGCTCTCCATTGTCTCACGGCAATGGCACACCCACGCAAAAAAATCCCGAACATGGGTACTTGAACATGAAAAAGGGTCGATTTCCTATTTTTTTGAATTTTCGGGCTTTTTTTTAGGTGTTATTTGACGCAACCGGGGAACGGGACTATTTTTTTTGGGTTTTTTGATGTCCAAACATGAGAAATGGCCACCCTCCATTGTCTCACGGCAATGGCACACCCACGCAAAAAAATCCCGAACATGGGTACTTGAACATGAAAAAGGGTCGATTTCCTATTTTTTTGGATTTTCAGGCTTTGTTTTTAGGTGTTATTTGACACAACCGGGGAACGAGACTATTTTTTTTGGGTTCTTTGACGTTCAAGCATAACAAATGGCCACCCTCCATTGTCTCACGGTAATGGCACACCCACGCAAAAAAATACCAAACATGGGTACTTGAACATGAATTTTTTTTAAAGTCATCTTTGTGGTATCTTATATGGCGATTTCATTGTCATGTAATTTTTTTTAATACATAATTATGAATTATGAATAATTTTAAAAACATTTATTTTTTATGTAATTCTTACAAACAAAACTCATGATTTTAGGTTTATTTTTTAAAAAAATAAATTTAAAACACTCGTAAACTTCGCTTAAGGACCACAATCGGAATAATAAACTATATCATAAAATAATAAACTGTGCAAAACACGTCAACTATATTAAACAAAAAACTGTAATAATTACAAATATTCATGTCAACTACAACACAAAAAATAAATACAATGATCAAAAGTCCGTGCGGTGTCTCTGACGAGCCCTGACAGTCACATCAGCACTGGGTCCCCCTCTCGCGATCGTCGGGTAGTCCTGCATAATGTCATATAATTCTGTGCCTGCAGTGACTATCCTAAGGTTGAGCACACGCTCCAACCTCTGTGCAATCGCCTCATATCCCTTGTAATCATCCTGTCAAAGTCATTAAAAGCATTTATTATAAAATTTAAAATAAATAATAACTCATAAAATATTAAACGCGCAAATAATCTTACCACATATGGAGGGGGGTCAAATGCCACTGGAACCTGGGGGCTGGGCGTCTGTATGTAGTCCTCAGGGTCTGCAGCTGGTGCATCCCTCTGCTGGTCAGCTGCTTGGGTCGGTGTCATGAATGGATGAGATATGCGGAAAAACCACTCCATGTAATCCGCAGATACCTGCCCAGGCACTAGACAAAGCTGACCCACAGGTAGTAAGTGATCCGCAAACTGCATCCACCTGTCATCTATCTGATCGTGTGACAATCGTGCACTAACAGGCGGCGGAGGGATGCTCTAGATGTAACCGAACTGGCGTACCACCCTCTCCGGTCAAACTGTGACGACCATAGGACCCCATCTGAGCTGACCCTAGAAATATGAAATCTCCTTAAACGCCCTAACCCCCTCAATGATCCGTGTACGGCAACTAGGACACATCTGTGACAGTCAAACCATCACAACGTGCCCTGTAGGGTGCTCCTGTGATTCCCTTCATGTGCGCCTTCGACGTCAACCACCGAGAAGCACGTGGGGACGTCTCCTGGTATGTATCGTCAGTCACGCACTGGTGCACACTAGGGAAGTGCTCATAGATCCAGCACTACACAATAATTGAGGTTAACATAACATAAAAACATGTTTAAATCATAATCGAACGTAACATATTAAAAAACACAAAATTTACCTGAAGTAGCGTCAAGTACCCCGCAAGCTGTCGGGTGGGGGTCCTACAAGCCTCATCTAACTGGTCATACATATGAACCAGTGCGGCAACTCCCCAAGCATAACCACCACTCTGAGCGAGGTCCCGAAAAGCGTCAAGGTGAACCACATGCACGTATGTTGCACTCTTATTAGCAAAAAGAGTGCAACCGACTAGGTGCAGCAGATAAGCGCGAGCTGCGACAATCCATTGCCGGGCCTGACATCTTGTCTCATAAATGTCTCGAACCCATTTTAGTCGTACATATGCCCCACGTGTGAGTGATGTCTCCGCTCTGGCCTCCTCGGCAGACACCTCCAACAACTCTATCAGCAAAAATCTGGCCTCCTCCATAGAAAGAGCATGGAAACTGTGCAAGGCGCCAGAGATGGGCAAATGAAGAAGTGACGACACATCATCCAATGTGATCGTCAGCTCTCCTACCGGAAGGTGGAAGGTGCTAGTCTCACCGTGCCACCTCTCCACGAATGCGGATATCAGTCCAGGATCGCCAATAGTAACTGAACAATCGATCAGTGGACTTAATCCTGTGGCACCCACCAGGCCTTCAATCTCAAGCACTGGCCTCCCAATCAGTGTCACCTTCCTCCCATGTGACACTAACTTCAAATCAGGACGTTCCTGATTTGAAGTACAAATTATACAATTATTAAAAAAAATTAATGACAAACAAATAAATCAACAATGATAAAAAAATTAACAAATTAAAATACCTGTCCACTCCAAACAGCATGTGCAACGTGGTCCGCAAATGATGTCAGCACTGACGGGTCACGTGGCCCACCAGGGAATCCCTCAGCAGCATCATCAGCATCTGACCCCTCAGCACGATCAGCACACTCTACGTCCGCACGCATCTCAGGTGCCTCCGCAGCCACATCAGGGACATCGTCAGTCATGTCACGTGCATCCGCAATCATCTGATGAACCCGTTGCCTACGGGCTGAGGCAGTAGGCCTACGCCTCTCGGGAACATCAGTTGCATCCTAGTCATCAGGTTTATCTCTGCCTATAAGTCTACCTATGGCACGACCTATACCTCGTGTTCTAGCCATGATCTGCAAATCATGTCGAACACGTATTTTTTTCGGTCAAAATATACACAACTTTCTTTATAAAAATAAAACAAGTTTATTTATAAACAAATAAAACTAATTTAAATCAAATTATTTAAAAACACACACAGCATAATTTAAAAAAAAAATTAAACAACTTCATTTATAAAAATAAACACAACTAATGTAAAAAAAATTAATTAGTAAACATCCACAACTTAATTTAAAAAAAAAATAAGAAACTTCATTTCTAAAAAAAACACAACTAAATTATTTAATAAACATCCACAAGTTAATTTTTAAAAAAAAAATAAAAAACTTCATTTATAAAAAATAAAAAAACACAACTAATATAAAAATAATTCATTACTAAACATCCACAACTTAATTTTAAAAAAAATTAAACAACTTCATTTATAAAAAAAAATACTTCATCTATAATCAAATAAACAACTTTATTTATAATAAAATAAAAAGATTTATTTATAGACAAAAAAAAAACAACTACTTTCAAAATATATAATTAGTAAACATACACAACTAAAATTATATATACAAATAAAACAATAATGGGAAAAAAATATTTCCAAACATACACAATTTTATTTATACAAATAAACTACTTCATTTATAAAATAATACATAAGTAATTTCAAATTAAATAATTAGTAAAATACTCAACTAAAATGATATAAAAAATAAACTTAAACAATTAACAAAAACAATATTTTTGTAAAAAAAAAAAACTTCCGGAAGAAGGGGTCTTCCGGAAAGTGCTTCTGGAACCACTGAAAGGTCATCCAGAAGAGGTGTTCCGAGAGCTTTCCGGAAGACCTGTTCTTCCGGAAGTCGTTTCATTACTTCCGAAAGAACCCTTCTTACGGAAATCTTCCGGAAGATCTTCTTCCGAAACTTCCGGAAGAACCCCTAACGGGTCTTCTGGAAGGCTCACCGTCACCAACCTTCCGCCATTTTTTCCGGTTTCCTCTACCCTAAGGTTCATCTACCCTAAGGTTCAACTAACCTACCCTAAATGCTACACATACAGTGCATAACAAAAGCAAAGCTAAGAAGAAGGCCACCTACCTCGAATGCAAATGGAAGAGAGAAGCCTCGCGGAGAAGATGAAGGCGGAGAAGCCTCGCGGAGAAGAAGACCACCAAGGAAGCTTGCTTTTGCGGAAGAGAGAAGAGGAAGGAAGCTTTTTCGCGGAAGAGAAGACAGAATGCTTCCAAAAGAGGGAAAAAGCTTTTTATGTTTTTAAATGAAGGGCAAAATTGACCTTTCAATAAATTGTTGGGTGCACCAGCAATATTGTTGAGTGCACCTAGCATATCCCATGATGAAATCACGGATCTCGGACTCAAGAAGAAAACAAAGATAGCAATTTTACCATAATTATTTATCATATATTTTCAGAGATTTATTTGCAATTTTATTTTATTTTAAAATAAATAAACTACCTTCGAAATATGCACTTGCCTCCTTTAGCATGTAAAATTATAGGTCCGTCGGTGGACCACTCAGTGCGCTTCTTCATCCTATGATTGAAATAACTATCATTAAATTTACGTGGGCTCAAATTTTATTTTTTTGAGGGGAGGGGGTTGTTAATTATACGTGTGCTTGATTAACAAATAATTTCTAGTCTCTCAATGACACTGTTATAGTAGTTCCTAAACTTAAATAATTGACAAATAAAATTTTCAAGTTTAAATTTTGCTAAGAAAGTTAGGCCCTACAGTTGGCTAGGAAGACCTTAACACATTTTTAGCGAAATAGTGATGTATTGCATTATTTGTTACTTTATTATTCGTGTGTCCTGTGACACGTGGATGCATAATAAATAGTAAATACCGACCAAAATGACAATGAAATGTCCAATATTATAATAATAATAATAATAATAAAAAAAAAAAAAAGGATAATCCAAAAATTATTATCATGTCAGTCTCTAAATCTTACCATTATCATTATAGTTCTCACAATTTGCAACTTACTCTCAAAGTTGCTCGGGGAATTTTTGCTTTATTTTCAAGGAATTGAATGAAGTTGTCTTTTTGTACAACATCCCACTATCCATGTAACAAGCTATGAAGAATATGATCAGTTGATCATCCTTTGTTTCTAATAATTAATAATAGTCTTCTTCATTAACAAGAGATCTGTTGATGGTTTATCCTTCCTTTTTCATAACGTCACAAAGATTGTTTAACCCTTGCATTGTTAGATGCTTAAGCCCCAAAGATTAAGCTTTAATACCAACTTAAATAAACATAAGAAGTAGGGTTGAATTATGTTTATAAATCAAGATAACATTCTTATATTTTGTTTTCTAACTTGGTTTATTCTTAAATCCAATAATGATGTTTAGTCCCTTCACCTAAAGAAGGATTGCTCCATTATATCAATAAAGTTACAAGTATTATTTTCTTATCTTTTGAGACAACAATGTTGATAACTTTTTACACACGGGTTAAATATCAAGTATTTTTGTAACATTAAGTCCCTTTAAGCTTTCTTGCACGAGCAAAAGTTGTTATGATAACTCATTTAGGTGAGAATATGAAAATGAAGTGTACTAACAATTTCTTTACAAAGAATTATATGAAAAGGAGAACTCGCTAAGAAAAATAAGAAAATTGTTTCGTATAGATCATACACACTTGTTCTAATTAATCTTCAACATTCAAGTTTTCTATAAGGATTAAAACATGGATGTGGTTGAAATGTAGGGTGAGACGATTTAATTACTCACTATCAATCAGAGTGGATCAGCTTCCCTGGATTGTGCCTCACAAATTTATCGGGCTAGCCTTAATGCAGGGACATGTTTACTGTATAATCTTTGTATGAACTTTTTGTGCAATGCTGAAGATCAAGGGTACTCATGATTTGAATATTTATATAACTATAATCATGCTTAATAAATAATTAGATTACATGTGGGTATTATAATTGCAATCATAACTAATTTTTAAAATATGAATATAATTGGATATAAATAGTTATTATTTTTGAAATATAAATATATAACTAGTTACGAATAAATTAGTTATATAATCTATTATATAACAAGTTAATATCTAAAAAAAAATTACATAACTAATTATGGACGAATAAAAATAAATTATTTAAAATTAACTATAAATTGGTTATAATAGTTCTATACCTACTTTTATTTAACTAGTTATATAAAATTAGTTTTGCATAAATATTTTTAAAAAATTGAGCATCTCTACTTACCATAATGTGTGTAAGGATATATATATATATATATATATATATATATATATATATATATATATATATATATATATATATATATATATATATATATATATATCTGTGTGTGTGTGTGCCCCACGCATGTCATTCATTGTTATATGTATATGTAAGTTCTCTGTTCCTTTTGAAATAGGACTAGGAAGTGTACGACGAAGCACACGTTGTACGTAAGCAAATACGGATCACGTGGGTTTGTAGTGATCCGCTTTCGAGTTGTCGAGTGAAGATTGCTCCATCTATGAAGAAATGACGTAGGGGGCCTCTCTTATTATGTTATAAAGGGGATACTCTCTTCTCTGATGTGCGCTATATTATTGTGTTCTATTTTTGAAAGAGTTTTTGGGATTAAGCCACGTGGCGATACCCGCGAAAAACGAAAGACTCTTTTTTTTTCGCTTAGAGCTTCCCACGTCTATAAATAGAAGTTGCTTTCTCTATTTGGCAAAGCAAGGGGAGATATGGATCCACCAGTTACCACTTTAACGCTCTTTCAAATTGAGCAAGCAATTATTAATGTAGAGAACGCAAAGCTCCAGCAGGAGCAAACCCTGGCTTACCTATGCTCCTTCTGCTCCTTCAGAGAGCCAAAGAGAAAGCATTGTTGAGCATGCATACTTAATTTTCTATTTGTTTTAATTTAAAATAACATTATGTCACAATTTAAATTATTATCATACTTATAAATATAATTTATGTCTTTTAAATATTTATTTATTATGCACATTAATAATAGTATAATTTTAAATTTTAAAAATATTTAATTATTATGAATTATAATTATAATTATAATTATAACATATAAAAAATATTTATGTTAGTGTAATACAATCTAAAATACCAGTTAAAGCTAAAACTCAGTATATTAATAAAGAACACAAATACATGTATGTTATGCCAATATTTTGCCAATAATAGACTATAGCATATAGGACTACACTTAATAAAAAATGTGATATATCTTTTTTAAATTTGTTAATACTATGTTGTCGCTCAATATAATAAAATATATAATTTTTAATAAAATTATGTGCTCTGCTTTTTTTATGTAATATAAGTTTATGTTTTATAATACTTATATGTAAGAGCCTTATTTTTTTAGTTTGGTTTCAAGTCCATAAAATCTAGGCATACCCATTTCTATGGATAACTAGAATTGAAAATGGGAAATTCCTCTGGACACATGTTGTTTGAAACCGGTTGTTGAACAGGATGGCAATTGAGTTTAAAACTCTTCCTTAAAGAAGGGTCACGCCACGCCTCTTGACTAAATAAAAAGAAGGCCACAAATACTACTTTTGGGCCTGGCTGTAGAACACTGCCAATCACCTTTAGAGGGCAACTACTTCCTGCACCTCCTTTATTGCTTCTTGCACCTGCAATAATAATTAAAGGACAAAACTACCATAGCTTTCTGCACCTCTATCCCTCACCTGCACAACCCTAGCAGTCCAACAAACACAACAGGAATACCAAAAACAAAAGCAATAAGAAAATTTTAAAAACCTTAAAATTTTACAACCCTAACCGTCGTCACACACACACACACAACAGAGATCTTGATTCTAACTCGGTGAGTTGCTTCGTCATTGATCTCTTTGAGAGTTGCTCGCCTCTATTCCTATGACAACATAAACTCCTTCTCCAACGCCGTTTATCAAATGCACGAAAAAAACAAATTAGGCTGCAGAAGTTATGTTTCATATTACAATTTTATCATGTGTTGTTATAACAATAAAAGAAACATGGAGAAGAAGGAAGTACTATCCATTAGCATAGAATAATGAGGATGGAATGAAAAATAAGGTACATGCATATTGCGTATTGCAAAAAGCAAAAGGAAAGGAAAGAATCATCAGAAATCATAGGAATGGGCGGAATTGGGAAGAAATTAAATGCATTGCACCAGCACACATTGCTTCCCAATCAGCCCATTCCCACAAATTCTGATTGCTCCAATCTCCCGTTCCCAGCTCTTCGTATTCACTCTGTGAATTGAATGAGTAGTGATCCACATTAACTCCTTTATATATATGCCTCAGCCACGCTCTTAAAAGTATTGCTTTACTTAAAGTTAAAGGCTCAAAGGCTTCATGTAAGATTCCCCAACACCTAGATAATTAGTGACCTCACACTCACCATCAATATATATTCTGCTTTTTTTTTCATATATATTGTTGTCTAGTGAAATTCTCTTTTATTTTATTTTTTCCATGTGTTGGAGTGATTATTTATTTGCAAATATCAACCCAACTCCTACGTTATACTCTCACATATGACGTAAAAAGTTGAGGAATTTGTTCAAATGCCACGCGAACGAGTGCCAATCAAAGAAAGTGAAGAACCACTTTACCAGGGAACCAATCGGGGATACTTGCGTTGCGTTTTAAAAACGTGGTTCCCAAATTTCTCCACTTTTTACCAATAAAGCGAGAGATGCTTTTGCTCTTTTCTTTTCCGTGAATTTCTTTTTACTTTTCAATTTTCTTTTCCAATTTATTTTGGGCGGTCGAATGTCCCTAATTTGTCCACTTTAGTGCTTTATAAAATTTATTTTGATAGAGTTACTTTTAAACAATTGAATTTGAAAGTGAATTAGCTGTATATTAAAATTAATTTGTGAAGGATATATATATATATATATATATATTCTATAAAAAATATCTGAACTACATATTTTTTATTAGATGTATGTTTTTAAATAAATAAAAACATGACAATTAATTCTGTAAATTTTAAACAAATAAGCTTTAATGTTAACTAGTATTTTAGTATTTGCAGGATAAATATTTATCATATTTTTTCGAGTGTTTAATTTTAATATATGGTTAGTATAATGGTTTCTACATTGCCAAATAATTAGAAATATGAATTTTAAAGTAATTTTTACAAAAATTAATAATTATATCATACATAAGAATATATGATTGGATAATAATTCAATAAAACTTGCATTCAAATTAAATTTATATTTTAAAAAATTAAAGAGGTCATAATTAAAAAAAATCTAATAATAAACAGTGAGGAAAAAGGAACAGAAGCATTAACAATTAACATAACATTAAAGATAATAAATAAACTAAGATTAGAACAACATATATTAAAAATAAATAAATTAATGAATTAAATATTAGCATTAAAATTTGTGATTGGATGTAATTTGTTCTGTCCCCAAAGTCAATTTGTTACCCCCGACTGGTTCGTTACAAATTTGTTCTTTTGTAAATATCAAAATCAATTATCTTGTCATTGTTATCAAATATCAACCATCAAAATTGCCCAAAAATAGTTCATGATCTGCCATGCTGCAAACAAATTAACATATGTAGCTCGAAATTTCTCGAGGCAAAAATAGGGACATGAATGATTGACGTCGATATATAATTCAAACAGGGACATACGAAGCAACGTAATTGAGGTAAAACACAGCTTTATCAAATAAAAAGTGCAGTCAAAGAAACCAAATTTGTAGACTTTTGTTGTTCATCCTCATTTGATATTTTACTGCCAAACTATAAGAACAATTGTAGCAAAAATATCAATTTACAATGGAAGTCGATCAAAATTAGAAACATCTCAAACAACTTCCGTATGAAATGCTTTCTAAGACTTCATGTGTCTTGGATAAATTTTCTCAGAACAATATGAAGTTTAATTTTAAGCGTAGTGGGTGAACTTAACAGAGCAGGGGCAGCTCGCAGCTAACACAAATGTGTATAAAATGGGAGCAAGCCATGTAAAGTTCATAAGCCAATAAACCAAGCTCACACAAAAGCAACATTAATTACTTTGAGGAGAACACTTTTCTATGACTAGTGTTTTGTCTAAATTGTACAGAATCCAATGCATACTTAATTTTAATTAGCTCCAGTTGAGTCTGAAAATTTCAAAGTAGTTTTCAATTTTTATCTAGTTATATAAATATAATCCATGCAATCTCCAAACCTCAAATATAAACCAGTTAAAATCCCCTACGGTCTAATTTCGTTCATGATAATTGCTAAACTGCGTTATGATGGAGTGAATTATGCAAAGGTTATCACTTATAACAAATCTTGAAAATTAAAATTTGATGCAACCTTTCCAAAAGGGTCTTTGGTAGGCACAGAATATATAGAATGTTAAACACAAAGGTGACCAATTATTTTATGGGCTAAAGTTTTCCAAAATTCCGAACTGAAAAAAGGAGGGGGGTGGGGGTATTATTTGATGGGAATTAATAATAGATGTAAACGGTTGCTCCAGATCCACAAGAGAAGACATAGTTTATTAATTTTGACCACACCATGGCTTCATTCATCCACCCCCGGCAACGGCAAATGCATCCCTACGTTCACTGCAATATGACAAAATATAGATCTTAACATTGTCATGGATATGTGAAACAAAGAAAATAAAGGTTATTTTGTAATTTGGTGTATAAGAAACACTAGGTCCATGATATAGTGTTAACAATGTCCCTCTTACATTGGGTTGAAAATTGTAAGGCAATTGATCTGAAGGCATAAAGGGTGGCTGCATCATGTTTGGTTGAGGAATCAGTTGGTTTCCTGCCTCCAAGTCCTTTGAAGTAAATAAAAGGAGAGTTCATTAATTTCAGTAAATTAGTCAACACATTCAGCGTGTAAGAATAACAATTTTCTCAGACTGGTTTAAATTTAATATATGACAAAAAGTTATGCCACATTTGGACAAAATATGAATTAAATTTTCTTTTCTTTTTATGTTGAATTATATTCAATTTACTTCATACTTACATAGCTCATATTCATCATATCTATATGATTTTCCATAAAACCATCAGTGTAAGGCAAGACGACTTGACTTTCTTCTGTAATGTTTCCAACATTCTCTTCCTACAATAATAAGTATTTTATATCTTAGTGGATGTATCGAGTCATCTGACTAGACCGATCCATTTTGTCACCTCTCTGGTTATGCCACATATGTATAAAATTAAATCCAATTTACTTCATACTTACACTAACCATATTCATCGCAGAATTTTTCATAAAACCAGGATAAGGCAGGGCAACTTGGCTTCCAGCATAGTCTTCCTGCAACAAAAAGTAAGCCTTATATTTTAGCAGGTGAGTTCGGGTGGACCCAACTAGAGTACTAGGCTGACCTATTTTGTCACCTCTAGTTATATGGCACATATGTATAAAATTAAATCCAATCTACTTCATTCTCACATTGTCCATTTGCATCATATTCATAAGATTTCCCATAAAACCAGTAGTGTAAGGCATGGAAGCTTGACTTCCTTCTGCAATGTTTCTAACATTCTCTTCCTGTAATAATAAGTAAGCCCTATATTTTAGTGGACATGTTCAAGTTGGCTCGACTAGACTAACTTATTTTGCCACCTCTAGTTATATGTCATATATGTATAAAATTAAATACAATTTACTTCATACTTACACTGCCCATATTCATCATTGGATTTCCCATAAAACCAGCAGTGCAAGGTAAGGCATCTTGGCTTCCATTTGCAAGGTTTCCAGCATTGTCTTCCTGCAACAATAAGCAAACACTATATTTTAGCGGGTAAGTTCAGGCTAGTCCAACTAGACCAACCAATTTTGTCACCTTTGTTTAGCCACATATGTATAAAATTAAATCCAATCTACTTCATTCTTACAGTGCCCATTTGCATCATATTCATAAGATTTCCCACAAAATCAGCATTGTAAGGCAGGGCAACTTGACTTCCTTCTGCAATGTTTATAGCATTCTCTTCCTGCAATGATAAGTAAAACCTATATTTTACTCGGAAGGTTTAAGCCGACTCAACCAGACCAACTTGTTTTGTCACCTCTAGTTGTGCTACATATGTATAAAATTAAGTCCAATTTATTTCATACGTACATTTCCCATATTCATCATTGGATTTCCCATAAAACCAGCAGTGTAAGGCAAGGCAACTTGGCTTCCATTTGCATTGTATTCCTGCAACAATAAGCAAGCTCCTATATTTTAGTAGGCAATTAAGTTCGCGCTGGCCCAACTAGACTAACCTATTTTGCCACCTTTGGTTATGCCACATATGTATAAAATTAAGTCCAATCTACTTCATTCTTACATTGTCCATATTCATCATATTCATAGGATTTCCCATAAAACCAGAGGTGTAAGGTAAGGTAGCTTGGTTTCCTTCCACAATGTTTCCAGCATTCTCTTCCTGCAATAATAAGTAAGTCCTATATTTTAGTGGGCGGGTTTAGGCCGGCCTGACTAGACCAGTCATTTTTTACACCTCTAATTGTGCCAAATATGTGTATAATTAAATCCAATTTACTTCTTACTTACACTGTCCATCTTCATCATAGGATTTCCCATAAAACCAGCAGTGAAAGACAGAGAAACTTCGTTTTCTTCTGCAATGTTTGCAATATTCTCTTCCTGCAATAATAAGTAAGCCTTATATTTTAACCAACAAGTTTCTTGTAACACACCCAAACACATTTCTTTTAACTATTGGTTAAAATTGTTTGAAAACTAAAATATCACGAGTAAGGCTATGAGACCTAAAAAAATTTATCATTTTAATAAATTTTAATTAATAATTAAAAGTATGTTAAAAATATATTACTAGCAATTATCAAACAGAGTGACAACTAGCACAAGGATAGTTTTATTTAGCTTAATATTGATACACTCTCATAGATGGTAAATTAAGGAAGTCATTGAATGAATGTGGAAGGTGTAACTGGAAACGAAAGAAGAAGAAAAGAATGAAGATACCTTGGCATCAAAAACACTGAAATCGCCGAGGTTGTTTGGAATAATCTCAGTGAGGAAATTCATGGTATCAGTTTGCATGATAACTTTGGCAACGTCACAAGGCTGCACAATACTCTTGTTGTTCTTTTCAGCATGCATCCAAGCACGAAAAGTGAGCTCCTGAATGAAAATCTCACATGCTTTTGACATCAGCATGGGGATTTCAGAACTGATCATCTGCTTAGTAAACATTTCATCATCATGAGTTGCCTACAATGTTTTCTCAGTCACATAATAATTACAACAGTGTTGTTTGAAAATAATAACAATTACACATGATTTTTAAGATGCAATATCAATTAATTTGAAGATCGAACTACACAAGTGGCCTCACCTAATTAATGAAATGTTGGTATAAAAATGTGAAATACTCACTTTGGTAGTGAATGAAACAAGTAAATAGTTTTTTAAATGGTCAAATTGTTGATTGTTTATCTACTGTTTTTATTTTAAAAAATTTGTAAAGAAAATTTGGTATCTAATTTCATGGAAAATGTGAATTAATATAAATCAATCAAAATTCCAATGACACTTAATAGAAGAAAAACTAACATAAAATTAGTAGCTATCCATTTGTTTAAGTAATTATCATTTTCAAAAATTTATTTGTTCTTTTTTATAAAACTATTTTTTAAATTTTTAGATGTATTAATCATTTTTTCTCTACATATTCATACTTAATTATTCTCTCTTCAAACATTAACGAAAAATAATTAAGTGGATAAAAAGATAAGAAAATAATAATTTTAAAATACTAATATAAATAATTGATAGATTTAATGTGATTAATTAAATAAATTAATTTTCTTAAAATAAATTAATTGAAATGATGTTGTAATTAAAAATAGAGGGAGTATAAACAAATAAATTAGAAGAGGGGAGGGAAATAAACCTGAACTCCGGGCTCTGATTTCATCATCCTTCTGATTCTAGCTAGCGGCAACTTTTGCTGGCTCTTAAATGCTGCAATTTACGTCATAGAAGAACCCATATATCATTAAAAATAAGAGGTAAAAGAAATGTTAATAAGAGTATGCATATGTGAGTTTATCTAGCAAATTAAATACACTCTTATAGATGGTAAATTAAGGAAGTCTGATTAAAATTTAAATACAAAGAGATAAAAGAAATGTTAATAAGAGTATGCATATGTGAGTTTATCTAGCAAATTAAAAAGCATTCTTTAAAATATATTCTTTGTAACATGATTTATAATATATTATAATTAGTAAATTTTTTAATTAAATAAATCAATTACTTCATAAATAATTTTTTTTATAGAATATGTTGACATTCTAGCTGGATATAGAACTAATATAAAGAAACCTTAAAAATTTTGTTTGGAAGAATATGTTATTGAAAGACAAATCTAATTAAGTTTATCAGGGTCATTTGTTGAAGATAGGAAACCTTCAGCAATTTGAATATTAAGTAACTGCTTCTCCCAGAATGATCGGAGTTTCTCCTCCTGCTATTACATGAAAAAAAATAAAAAATAAAAAAAAGATAAGATTAAGCTTCAACATGTGAAGGAGTAGTACACTCACCAGTGACCCTAATAGGCAACAGCATGAAAAAAAATAAAAAAGAATAAAAATAGCATCTACATATAGCTTCTCGTTGTTAGAAAAACAAAACTTATCCCTTTCAATAATAATAACAATCAGAAAAAAGTATGCACAATTTTGCACAAAAAAATACTATATATGCACATTTAAATTACGTTTAACATTTAAAATTAATACATCAAAATTTATTTTATTCAACTTTAAAGCAAATAAATGTGGATTATTGGAGTTTAAAAAAAACAACTTCACCTCTCTATCTTGATGATTTTGAGGCACCCGATTAGAGACCACCCGCATGGTATTCAGTACTAGATTTGGTGAAAGTGAATTATTATTGAAATAGATTGAAATTAGTTCCTTCTTTAATTTGTCAAGAGTAATTTTTTAAATAAGCGTGAAACTATTTTTCTTATTCCTTTACTAAATTTTTTGTAGGTTTTATATTAATTAATTTGAGAAAACAATGTTAATAACATTTAATGAATTAAGAGATAATTAGTTCAAGTAATACATGATTTATTTTTATTCAACAAAATTTTAGATTTAAATCTTCCATAAATAAAAAAATATAATAACAATTAATCCTTTGACACCTAAAAATACTTAGATGTCTTTGTAAACATATCAATATTAAGATATATATATATATATATATATATATATATATATATATATATATATATATATATATATATATAATAATCATATCACACTTTCCCAATATAGATGAATAGCATTAGACCTAGAACTTTGACTTAACAATGTTCACGGTTAAAATAATAATAATAATAATAATATATAACTATATGAAATACAAAAAAAAAAAGTTATATAAGAAAAGAAATAACTTATTAGATGAACAAAGTAATTTTTATATATAGTTTATCAGGGCACAATTTTTTATAGTAATTTAAATAAATTTAAAAAAATGGATTCTCTTCCACCCCTATACATTTAATACAAATAATATGAATATGTAATTGATTTTTAGGTATTAATGTACCTTAAATTTTTACATATCGGGAAATAAAAGTGAGAAAAATATAGAAAAAAAAATATTAGGATTTCATCCACCTCAACATACCTTAATCTTCTTTACTACTCCGGTTAGTTATTCATAATATTAGTGTGAGTGATTAAAATATGTAATCGGAGTTTAAAGGAAACCACTTTACCCTTTTATTTTCTTGTTGATACTATGTGTCGACAAGAAATTTGGTAAAATTGAATTATTATTGTAATCCAATGGTAGAGTGAGATTGTTTGCTTGCTTAATTTATCAAGAAAATAAAAAATTAGTTTTGAGAAAAAAAATGTCAGATGGTTAAAACATGTAATTGAAATTTAAATGAAATTACTTTACCTCTCCATCCTCTTGAAGATATTGAGGTTCGAAAAAGGGGTACCAACTTGGAAATTGGCACAAATTTTTGTGAAATTGAATTGATGTTGAAATTATTGAAATTGTTTGTCGGCTTAATTTGTCATTAAGATAAATGAAAAAATATTTTGAGAAAATAAGCATGGCGATTAAAACACATAATCCAAGTTTAAATGGAATTACTTCACCTCTCTTTCTTCTTGATGAAATTGGAGCATTGGATGAGAAGGCACCGGCATGGGATTTAGCAATGAATTTGACGAAAATAAATTGCAATTGAAATTGTATTCCTGCTTAATTTGTCATTAAAATAAATGAAAAATTATTTTTTGAGAAAATAAGCATGGGTGACTAAAACATGTAATAAGAGTTTAAATCATTTGACCTGTTTTTCTTCTTGATGATTCTGAGTCGTCGAATAAGAGGGTACCAACATGGAATTCTCCAATGAATTTAGTGAAACTGAATTGCTATTGAAATCCATTGATAGATTGTAATTGTTTCCTCCTTAATATGTTAGGAGGCAATTCTTTAAATAGGTGTGAACCTATTTTTCTTGATTCTTTACGAATTCTTTTTTGCATTTTTTATTAATTATATTTGAAAAAAATATTAACTACATTTAATGAATTAACATATAGTTGATTCAATTGGTATATAATTAATATTTTTGAAAAAAAATTTAGATTTGAGTCTTCACATAAAAAATTAATTTTATCATAAAGTTTATAATAATTTATACATATTACTTAATTAACTAAGTTAAACTATTTTAGTTTCATATATTATGGATGTTTCTAAAATTGTTTTTTATAAAAAAATGTCTGCAATTTTTTTTTAAAAGTTAGGTATCGTGAAGAAAAAAAAACAAAATTGCAATAAAATCTTGACATTTAAAAAAGAACATAGACATTAAATGCATGGTAAGTATCATTATCTTTTGATTTGTTGTTTGTTTATATGTCAAAACATTAATGGTATATTTTTTTTTTCTAAGAGTGGAAAAAATGCAAAAGCACCTTGTAATATTATTGTCAAGGCTACAATGACATGTTAAGGTAACCAACAAAAGGTCCATCCTTAAGAATTATTATAGGATAATTTTGAACCACTTGTATAAGGCTAAATTAAATGGAGTTTTACCAAGTTGCAAATACATAACTAGCTCTTTAAGAAATTATTGTACAATAATTTCCAACCACTTGTATAAATCTAAACTGCATGGAGTTATCCACATACATGATTGGCTAAATTTAATATTTTGAAAATTAAACTGTTCATTAATCTTTCTCCCCATGACTATTATATATTAAAAAAAAAAAGTTGGTCGAAGCCACATGTATCCCGAGGATTATGTACTCACCTTTTTTATTTTATAATAATCAATATTGTTTTCTTTCAAAAACCTAAAATAAACAAGTTTTGTACCATCATTTTTTTTTATTTTAACTAAATTTATAACATGTCTATAATGTGTTATTTTTTAGATTGCCCAGGGACCAGGTTATTTTTTCAGTTGAACTAATGAATCCAATCATTGGTAAAATTCCTAAAAAAAAATAGGATTAATCTAAGTTAAAGTGTTTTTAAAAAAATTAGGGAAAATGTAAATTATCTTATTCTAAGATTAGGACATGTTATAAGCATTATAATTTGCAATTTATACTTATTCCTTGTTATTAGATATATAAATATATTAGACTTCACCCAACAGTTTTAAGATTTTAGAAGTGTTGGTCATTGTATAATTGGTATCAAAGTCTCTTTAATTAAATGGCTAAATAAATTATTACCGTTGTTCTAATTCTTGTATTGAAAAAAAAAATGATTTTTTATATGTTAAAAAAATGAATTTTAACACAAGGCAAAAGAGACACACAAATAATTTAAAATGAAGAGGTGAATGGCTAACTGCAAGGAATCCAAAACTATATAGCATGATTTTCTTTTCTTTAATTTCTTCATAATTATTTCTCATTTTCTTTATCAAGTGGAATAAATCAGAGATAAAAAAACAGAAGGGTAAAAATTTAATCCATTAGTTTCATTTTATGCACTGGTCAAATTAAATAATTAAATTGCATCGGACAATAATTGTTCTGACTTCTGAAATTCATTTCAAACGGGATAGGGAGCACCTGGACACATGGAATCAAGCTCAGGAAAAGCATAAAGAAAATGATATTTATATAATAAAATTTTATAACAATTATTATATATTATTTTTTCTGTCTTATTGCTCACATTATACTATTTTTCTTTTTTCGTCTTATTTTCTATAAAATTGTTACAAAAATCTTTCCTAAAAATAAACGAATTATTTTAAATCAAACATGTGAGTCTAGGAATTAGCTCACTTTCACGAGTGGCTACACATGACCATGCACTCACTATCATGATTCATTTACAAGGGTGGCTGCTCAAGTAATTGCTTTGCCCGTGATATCACCATGGACAGCTTGCCTTTTAGAATATGACTTGAATAATTTTGTATACCACATATATAAAGTGAATATAGAAGCTAGTTTTGGTAATTAAAATTAAATTATTTTTAATCATTTATGTAAAATTAAATGATAAGATTAAATTAACTTTTGTGAAAAAATAATTTTGACAATTCACATAAAATTACTTTTAACTTTGACATTCCCTGAGTTAAAAATTATTGTTGATGCATGGCATATCAAGGTGACAAATAACATCAGAGTAGCTAATTTCAATTATTAAGTTTTACAAGAATAGAGAGAATCAAACAAGAACACTTCTTATTGTAAGATAAAATTAAAAGATCGAAAAAGAAAAAAAAACTTAGTATTATATTACAATATATTTATTATGTAAATTATATCTATAAGATGTTATATTAATTTCAAAATATTTACAATTTAATTAATATACATCAAGATTAACATGATACAAAAGAATAACAAGAAGTTAGATTCCTTGGGAAAAAAAACTAGAAGTTAGATATTTGAAGCAACAAATATAAACTATGACAGCAGAGACAAACAAGTGAAAACATATTTTGAAAGCGTATGCGTTTAACAAGAAATAAATTACAATTTCTGGGTGATTCTTCAACATTTTCTGCGGAATCACACGGGAAATTTCGAAAGGAAAATTCGAGAAATCCAAAAAAAAAAAAAAGAAGTAGAAACAATAATTAATGTACAGGATATAGTTCATGAGACGCAACCAAGGCCTTTGAAATCTCAAAAATGAGCCTGGCCTCAAACGCATCACCGGTATAATACTTAGACACTTGATGAGGATCAGCCTTTGGAATCCTTTTGGTACCAAATATGTTGTCCGTGCTCATGGAATTCAACATGAAGTTTGTGTAAGCATTTTTTAGCTTTGCCATCATCTTCAAGGGTGACCTAACCATCCATGTCAATTTTGGAATTGCCTTGATCCTCCATTGCCTACGTGGGCTTCTTCTTCTTGACCTAATCATCTTTGTTTTCTTTCCACCGGTGGTAGCGGTGGCACCGCCATCGCCGTCGAGGCGTTGGTAGCGCCTCCTTCTCAAGTACCTCTTTATGCCACCATAAGTTGGCTTAGGCAATAGTGACTCCGTTTCCATATTGCTTTTGTAAATTAAGCTTGAAGGAGGACGAGAAGGTGAGTTTATTATCTTCTATTATATAGAAGTGATTTGTGTGTTAGGCATTGCACGTTGTGTGAGGATTTAAAGGGATTTATTGGTTTTGAAAAAACAAAGTCAATAAACTACGGTTTGACCCGAAATGTGGTTGTGACCGTGGGAGTCAACATGAACATTGAACATCATAATTTCCTCCTAATATTCTACTAGTTTTTTTGTGAATAAACGATTCATCCGTCTACTGTAATGAACTGACCTTGACCTTGAGACATAATCAACACTACTACTAATCGTCGATTGGAATATTGTGTTAAAAAGTCATTGGTCACATAATTAGTTATCCATTTTATTGATAAAATAACAGTTGAATATAGTATAACCTAATATTAACCTTATTAATAGTAAAATTATGACAATAATGCGTGCAACACAAGGACACACACCGCACACGGGAACGGGATTGCCGATCGTAAGCACGTGGAAATGGAATCAAACTTGGGAAAAGTACTACACTAAGATTATCATATTAAAAAAAAGGCTGCATCTAGAAGTTTGGACTTTGATATATATATATATATATATATATATATATATATATATATATATATATATTATAGATGTATATCTGATCTGATTACTTATTAATCCACTGCACACGACGTCACCCCCACTTTATTTTTATTTTTATTTTTTTTTTTTTGCAAAGGGGCTTTTCATTAAATCCATACATATTGATGGTGTTTGCTTCTGCAAGTTGACAATTTCTGAAAGTAAGAAAGTTCTTTAGCTTACAAATTGTATACAGTAATAATAGAAATCTGATCGATTCATTGTGACGATTAGAGAAAATAAAACAAAAAATAGAAAGAAAGAAAAAATAAAAGGGGAAAAACTCTTATTTGACTGGGAAGAATATGAGAGAAAAATATAATTATGTACTTATATTTTTCATATTATTTAAAGAATTTTTTTCATAAAAGTAAAAAAGAAAAAGAAATCTCTAATTTATTTTCCTCCTATTTAGGTAAAGTTTTAGACCAAAACGCGACATGAAAATTCCCAATATAATGAAACTTTTTTTTAACCATTGAGTTCTTTGCTTTTTGAGTAGGACTCCAAAGGATCTTCACAAATTTTAGATTCTTGTGGTAGTTATAAGATTAATCCTAAATTTAAAATTTAAAATTTAATCACACTTAAAATTTATTATTGTTTTAAAAATATATTATGTGATAATCAAATCCAAATCTTATCTACAAAATCAACGTATATATTATCAATTAAGTTATTCTCATCAGGTATAAGCTTGGCTTCGTTAATTAATGAAGCTCATTTAAAAACATGATTGTCTCATTCAACGAAGTGGCAAAGGATTAAGGGACTAAGGGGGGTGTTTACTTGTTTTTTTTTTTTATCTGTTTTTATTTCTTATTTTCATTTTTTTTATTTATCTCATGAATCTCTGCATCAAATCAAATTAAATTAATTTTTTTCTTAATTTATTATTCAAAATAGTAATTTCTACTTTCTATTCAAATGTTTAGGTTTCTTCCATGGATATTAATTATCTTTAAATATTAATTTATAAATCAATTGATTTATAGTTACAAATTACACTTATTATATATATATATATATATATATATATATATATATATTAATTTCATTATTAATTTATATATATATATATATATATATATATATATATATATATCATAGTAATACATTGGCATTAATTTAAAATAATTTTATTTTCGTATTCTTTTAATTGTTTTATCCAGAATTTAGAACTTCTATTTGAAATCCAACTAATTCTCCCCCTACAAACCCATTGGATTATCCCATGTTAATATATATGTCATAATTATCACAATTAATTTTAATTAGAATATATACCACCTGTAGTTATCATGTGAGCTTGAAGAAGAAATCAATTTTATTCCATTTTAAATTTTATTTACAAGGAAAATTAACAAACAAATGGTCTATTTCCATTTAAATAAAGGCGCATTGTATACATAGTTCAAACTAATCATAGATTTTAAAATTATTGTACTTTTTTTATAAAATAGAAGTATTTTTTATTAGACAACATCAATTTTGAGTTAGATAGAATTATTATAGATGATAAAATTTTATCGTTAACTATTTAACGCCTAACTATATATCCAATATTCAAATTCGGAATCTTAATTTGGTTAAGAAAGAATAACTCTAGTTAATTCACGCGCTCAGTGATATTTTAAATTATCTGTTTTAATTTTGAAAAATAATTAAAATGGTATTAAATTATTTTGAATTGACAATGTGTAAAAACAAAATAAATAGTATGATAGTAAATGAATAATTTAATACGAAAATAATTTAAATAAACATTCCACATTAAAGTCAAAATTAATGATCCATTTTAAATTCATCTTCTATTAAATTATAGTTCATCAAAATGTCATAAAAAAGTCAGTAAATTATATTTTTAATTGATACCATTTGCATTAATTAAATAAGTAGATTGACAATAAATGAACACTTTTATATAAAACTAATTAAAAAGGATATTCCATATCAAATGGAAATTACATATTGATCAATAATGATCATTTTAATAACATTTTGATTATTTTCATAAATAAATAAACAAACATTCCATATTTTATTCTATATTTAATTACATTATGGGCCTTTTCATTTTAAAATGAATTATTTACAAAAATATTTTGCATACTAAATATTTCCATAAATAATGTTGTCATGTGTCTCTTACTCGTCTCATTATATATGTCATGATTTTTTGCATTAATTAATCATATGCATTCAACTTGATTTTTTTTTCTTAATTTTTTGTTGAAATAAAAGAGATGTCTACTTTTTATTTCATGAAACATATAACACGAGTGTCTTTCAACTTATTAGATCAGAGGTTAATTTTATTTGTGGTGTGTAATTATTGCTAAACCAAGAGTTTGAGAATGAAACACAAACATTCCCTCTAAATATAGATCATTTTTTGTATGAATGTAGTTGAGACTTACATCAACTCTATGGATGATAAATGCCTACTTTCTGATTAAATATCTAAAAACATCTTTAATGTGGATTTTTGAGCTCAAGAACTCATGTCTACCAAATCTACCACTATTCTTGCTCAAGAGATCTTTATGCTAGAGGTTGGATTCTAGGGGGAAAAAACTCCCACCAACTCCTCCTTTTTAAAAAATATCACTTTTAATGTCATTTGAGAGAAAATAGAGACTTTGTTGTTTTTTTATGTGCAAGAGTAAAATCCAGGAACTTAAATTAAATCCTATCACTTGAATAAAAAAGGACAAAAGTTTTTGCATCCTATTTGATATTATGACCCACAAAAAGTGGTCTAAGAATCCAAAATGGATTCTTCCATTAAAGATACGGTAAGTTTCTTCAATTGTTATTAAATATAATTGAATATTTATAAATTAACTAATTTATAATTACGGCCAATTATGTTAATTATTTCAATTTATATTTAAAATAATATATTTATCTTAATTTAAAATAATTTTACTGTTACTTTTTAAATAATATATATTTCATCCGAAATTCACATTTAAGTCACCACTTAAATTTTGGGTAGATTTAAAGGAAAAAGGGGACGGAAAGCCAATTTGTTTTGTTTTGACTTTTGATACCACAAATATTGTTTTGTTGTTGCCCATGTCGATCAATAATCATAATAACCAATGATTTTCAATTTAATTTAAACTTTGTGAAAAGTCTTATATAATATAAAACTAACCATTTTAAAAAAAGATATTAAAAATATAACTTTCATTCCATAAAATTTCTTCTTAATCATATGTTAATTTAAGTAAAAAATAATAATTTATTTAAACATTTAATACGAAATCCGAAAACTATTAATTTGTAACATAAAATATGATACTCCGGAAAAAAAAACTTTTTACTTGTTTTTCAGAGTAACGTAAGCACTGACATCTACCTCTTTTTCTTTTGTGCACCTCACAATCATGAATCACCTATTTTGTCTTCCGTTAATTTACATAAATACGTCGAGTGGTGTTTTAAATAATATTACTTTTTTTACAGGTTTAAATAATCTTACTACCACTCTAGTTTATTGCAAGTATTAGGAATGACAATTTTCATGCTCTCCGAACATATCGTTCGTACATACAAAATTACAAATATATATCTTCGCTTTCAAAGGCTCAAACTATCTCTAACTGTTTGTCTTTCTAAAAGAGTGGCGTAATCACTGATAGCTATTTCCTTTCTTTAGGATAGTTGAAATTCATCTTTGTGATGACGTATTCAGTATACAAATTAGATTTTTGTGAATAATTCTTTAAATGAACATCTACTAGTAGTTTCAGTATGTTAATAGTACCTTGTCTGGTAGTTTGAGTATGTTTTCCTACTTTAATTTATCACTTTTATTATCCAAAAAAAATTATTACCTGCTAATTAAGATCTGTTAATTATTTAGTAATAAGATAAAACATTATTGAACAAAAGGTTTAAATTCAAATCTACATGCACATTGCCAGTTATTTGCTGGAAAGTTATTTATAATCAAATACAAAATATATATTTATATATATTTTGTGTGTCTTGTTTATAGTTAGCTTTACAAATGTCATTGTATGATAGATGAACATTACATTTCAAGAAAAAAAGTCATCCTAATATAGAAACAAATATTTTTTTTAATAATAACTCTATTAAAAATTTATTTGATCCAATATTATTTAAATAATGATTTATTCTTCGGTTATTTTTTTATAATACTCAATATAACAAATTAAACTGTTTTTAATATCTAATAAGACATATGTAACTAACAAGGTTAAATAGTTTTACATCCAAGTGTAAATGAGCTAAAACTTGTTAATTTTTCATACTCCTGCTACATATTCATAAATGAATTGAAACAATAAATAAAAATTAAGTATTTTCCTTCAGTCGCAAGCCAATTGAATCTAATCAAGTGTACTTCACTTGACTCGGATCTCTATTAAAATCAAATTTAATTAACCACCCAATATTTTGAAATAAAACAGAAACTGAAGATGACCAGAATGAAAATGAAAATGCCTTTGCGTTTTTCTCCTTGGTTGAAAGTCTTAATAAATAATATTCCAACATAATATTTGAAGGAAGCTGGGAAGGAAAATACTGTGTTTGTCATGTTTGTTCACTCACATCACACGCACATCTTTGGTCAAAGCAACACTTTTTTGGCTTTTTTTTTATTATTTCTCTAAAGCAGCCGTTTATATAATATTGAAACAAAATCGTACGTGATCAATATTGATATATGGTCTATGATTTTATTATCTTAATTAATTCAACAACCAACATGTGTAGTTAAGTTTTCCACTACCAATGATTTTATTAAATTAAATGTAATATTTTTAGAGCAAGAACTTCTCACTTATAAATTTGCTCAATTGCTAAGCCAAGTTCAAGCACAATCTATTCACTCCCACTTCCAATTTCAAGGCATTCAAAACAAGGAAATGGAGTCACTATCTCCTATGTCAATCTACGATGGCATAAAGAGCTACCTGAGAAGGCGGCGCTACCGGCGTCTCCACGGAGGCACCACCGTCGTTAGAAGGAAGATGGCGATCATCCGGTTGAGAGGCCCACGTAGGAATTGGAGGGTCAGAGCAATTCCAAGGCTTAGATGGGTGATGAGATCACCATTGAAGATGTTGACAAAGCTCAAGAATGCTTATATGAACTTTATGTTGAGACTGTCAAGGAACGTAGGTGCTATCAACAGTGATAACATCTTTGAAGTGAAACGGATTCCAAAGGCTCGTCAAGTGTATAAGGGTTATTCCAGTGATGAATTTGAGGCTAGGCTCATTTTTGAGATTTCTAAGACATTGGTTGCTTCCTATGAACTTCATCCCATGTACTTGTAGTTGTGTTCTATCTTATTCATGTTATCCTACAACTTCTAATTTTATGTTTTCTTTCTTCTAGTTTGAGATTTTCTTTCATTCAATTGTATACATAGAAATAAGATTCAAACCAAAGTAACTGATCATAAGAAAAAAGAGCAAAATAAAAATAAATAAGAAAAAAATATTAACTGATCATAAGAAAAAAGAGCAAATTCAATTTTCGTCTCTGTTATTTCTTCTTTTCATGTAGATTTCCTTTTGTTTCGGAAGTGGTGGGGGTGGGGGATGGGGACCGTGGGGGATGTGTTCTCAATAAAAATAAAGTTTTATTCTCACTCCCATTATTGTTTAAGTTCACCTCCACAAATTTCAATTTTTTTAAAAAAAAAACATATTCAATAAAAACATTTTTTTGTTTTTCTATATTTTTTATCCGCACGAATTAAATATGATATTATTAATCTATAATAACTTTAGCATATTACTTAACTAGCACAATTATATAAATGGTAAATGTGCATAGTATGGAATCACAACGAATTTAATCTCAAACACATTCAAGATGAAAACAAAAAAAAAATATAACTTTTATGTTGAGTTAAACAAATTATTTTATAAAAGATTAATGATACACAAACTATTTTTTATTTTAAACACCTAATCAATTCTTTTTATTTTTTTTTTCTATCTGTTTCTTCCTATTACATCATAAACTCTACCATACATATCTTTCTCTCTTTCTAGATGTTGAATAACATATTAAATGTTTATCAAACATCTTCTTCTTTTTATTTATAAAATGACCTATATAAATATGAATTTTTTAAGGGTGTATAAATACAACTTAAATAGAGTTTTTCATATACAATAATAATAGTGTAGTACTACACAATACATATTTCTTTTCATCTTAAATATAAGAAAAATATTTTTATTAGTTTCAAATATACAAAAATTTCAACTAACTTTATTTTATTTAATAATACTATATTTAAAATATTCATCATTTAATTGAATTGCTAATTTTAATGATTTTTTCTTATTTTTATATCAAGTTTCAATGAAGAGTTAATTGACAAAAAAAAATATTTTTAAATGAGATTGATACAATTAAATATAATTAATTAACTTTTTTACTTAACATTACATTTCTTCTTCTTATATATTTGAGACCAGTATTTATTACTCATAAAAAGTACTACTAATAATTTTTTTTAAAATAAATAAAAATATCAGAAAAAAATTATACACATTATATGTTTTTTTTTATATAATTATCTAATCACGGCTCATTGTGTATGATAATTTTATTGACTCTTAAAATAATTCAAATAGTTATTTATCATAAAACTAAAGCATAAATATTAAACTAAAAAATATATAAAAGAAATTTGTTTAAAATTTAAGCACAGGAGCACCAAATACATTTATGGGCCCGTGCCATAAGAAGAAAAGTTGATACCCAAACCTGCAGAGTTGACAAATCTTATCCATCCATCAGCACTCAGCAGCCGCAGCAAGTGAGCAAAGCAAAAGTGATGGAAAGCAGAACTAATGCTGACTCTTTCTGGACCTGGAATGCCAACAACGACAACAACCAAAAACAATTCTCAGTTACCAAGTTCCTGGGAAACAACAAACCCCCCAAACCTCAAACATCAGTGTTGGGTCCTGGCTTCGGAGCTGGCATCGGATGCGGCGCCGGAATAGGTTTGGGTTTGGTTGGTGGCTTCGGCTACGGAGGCTGGCCCTTCAACCATATGCACCTCGTTTTTGGTCTCGGAATGGGTTGTGGAGTTGGTGTCGGCTTCGGCTTCGGCCAAGGCATTGGATACGATTTTAATTTCCGGACCCGTAAGTCTAGAAAATCCAAGAAAAATTTCTCAGATCCCCAAAACACAATTGTTATTCAGATATGATCAATTCATAATATTGTATTGTTGCATTTTTCATTTTTTTTCTTCTTCTTTTTACTCTATGCTTAGTTTCTTCATTGGTTGTTGAGTCGTGGAGAAAATTGTCACATTTGATTGTCTGACGGCGCACCATATTTATAATATAAGATGCTTTATTTGATTTGATTTAATCCATGAAATAGCAATCACATGAGCAAAGTCAGCATTTTCTTCTTGGAATCAACGTTTGGAAATTGGAATACCAAGCTGATATTTAACAGTCAAAGAGTAGCTTATGTTTACAACTATTTCTGACTGAAACCATAAATCTTGCTTATGAAAAGCACTTAAGCCGCCATTATTCCACACCTATAAATACTCACAATCATCTTCGCCAACTATGTTTGCTCTCCTTCCAAATTCCAAATATTTAATACATTTGCCTGTCTAAAACTCAAGCATTTCTAATCAAAATAGAACAATCTTACATAATTAATCCAAAAATGTGTTTGAATAAATGGCAATCTTCTAGAGATTTCGTATTTTCTTATGTCAACATATTAACAAAATATTGAAATAACAAAGGTTAATTGTCCCAAACCTCACTCTTACAAACAACTACGCTTCAAAGTTTCCAGAGACACTAGTGACTGAATGGAAACAATTATTCAACAAAATGTGTTAGTTTTATGTACTGGTTAAAATCCTAGGATATGAACTAACATCTGATTTACATTTTACAGTGAGCAAGATCATGAAATGTACAGACTTTATCCCCTCCCAGATTCAACGTCATCAAATGTTGCATTATGATCCCGTGATAAAGTTAACCCCATACACCCATGGAGACCTTGTTCCTCTTGGCTCTCAACCTGAGCCTCTGCTAACAGCTCTTGACCAGAATTTTGAACAGTAGGAACTTGGGTCATACCACGTGATTCTTCCAACATCCTAAAATATGCATAAGGACCCCAGCCTGCACAGAAAAATAATATATCTAGAACATCAAAAGGTTCACACCATACTTCATAACTGGGAAAAAAAACTTATGAACTCGGTTAATTTTTGACAGAAAATTATTTAGAATGAGTCATCTAATAGAATCTGCATTGAAGCAAACCTTCAGAATGATAAGGAGGAGGAAAAAACTGCAAATAGCAAAATGTAGCCACTGTAAGCCCTGGAAGACGAAATATTATGTAGTGAGTCA
Organism: Glycine max; assembly: GCF_000004515.6. Classification (NCBI taxonomy): domain Eukaryota; kingdom Viridiplantae; phylum Streptophyta; class Magnoliopsida; order Fabales; family Fabaceae; genus Glycine; species Glycine max. The sequence goes on along the minus strand of NC_016089.4, from coordinate 7,809,423 downwards.
AGTGGCAACAACAGTGTTAAGTAGTTAACTTACAACTAATTGTGATAGTAAGGATACACCAACCTAAAAGACCTCCAGCAAACACATCCTGCCAGTGGTGCCAGTAGTCGTCAACTCGAGAAATGCCAATAAGTGATGCAAAAAGTAGTGGCATAAAAACAATGCAAAGTTTTGCAACATGACCTTTGCGATCAAATGCTTTTATTTTTCCAGATAAGTACAATGATAAAAAACCCAGACCAGCAAAAGACCCTGCACATAAATTGAAATTATTTAAAACAAACAACTAAAAAGAAATTTGAGTACACATGCTTTGAATGAGCTAAACTAATTCCACCATGCATTATGAGCATGACAAAGCCAGTCTTTTTTGTAGACCTCTGTACAAATAACACATGAACTAAATGCTACATACATGAAGTATGGCCGCTTGGGAAACTCTTATATCCTTCCTTTATGACCTTTTTGTCACCATGACAAATGACATCTCCCCATTTATCATAAACCTAACAACAAGCCATTAATCATTAAGTATGCCCACTGTCAAGAATCAACATAATTGATAAATATGAATTGAACACCTAAAATACATACATCCTTTCCATCTGGAAAACATCGCCAGAAGAAGTCCGGACGAGGTCGACCTACTGCATTTTTTATGGCTTCAGTAAATACTGAGGTTATTAAAATGGAGAACAATAGACCTGTGCCAGCAAACAATTTCCTGTTATTGTCTCCAACAGTGTCGTTTCAACAAATAGAATATGCTTGCTACCAATTAAATAAATGAGGGGTATTTAAAATTTAATACATAGCACAGCATGATGAAGATCATAGACATCTCTCCTTTGAATATAGACAACAACAAAGATCACTATAGGCAATAAACCTGCATAAATCTAACCATAACAAAATAGTAAATGACAAGAATCTTGTTAATGTAATTATCCAAGGAATAAAAAGATCACATACTATAACTGAACCAGTAAACTTACAGGAACCGCCCATACAGGAACTGTATTACTCTTCAGGGGATATTTGAGATCAGTCATCATATCCTTCCCAACAAAGCGATGGAAAGGATGGATAACGTACAGGCCAATAACAATCAACACGAGGAGCAAGAGAATGAGCCAATCATGTTTGTGTGTTCTCGCAACTGCATATCCATGAGAACTCACAGTATGTGAACCAAGTTGGACTTCCCTCGTCCTGAATTCCTACAGCACACAAAAACCACAATTTAGATTAGGAGTTGTCAGGAAAGATGTTCAATTCTTCTTTCACAAACACCTGCAGATGTCCAACTTGTCTACATAACAAAACAATCAAATTCAATAAGAGTCATCCTTTTGAAAATTTTCATTCTTGTTACCATGCTGTATATCTCATACTAATAATACGAGGGTCAAGGGTAATGCAATTAACAACAGACAACCTAGTAGATATGTTTCATCAAAATAATGTGAATAATAGCATTTAAAGAAAATACAGAAGTCCATCAGCTCATGAGCAAGAGAAAAGACAGTATAAATGTATGATGGTGTTAAATGGGGGAATTCCATCTCTATTAAAAATCAATATGCATTTTGCTTAATTCCTATCTCTGTGGCAAGGAGCTCAAATGACATTATGAACAGCCTGATTCAACTATAAACTGGTAATTTACAACAGTTAACTGCTGACAGAAAGCTGTGTAGAGAAGAGACTGTTAAATGCCAGTTATACAGACATATGTGATATGAGAACATGTATTCTTATTCTTAAATGATCATTAAATATTACTTCAATCCCTCCACCTCATTTTATTGTTTAAGAAAATACTTGAAACATATCATGTACTCATAATATCTTCAGAGCCAATATCGTAATGGCCAAGCCTGAAGAATCTCCTTCAGTTATTAAGAAAAATCTTATTAAATTGTATACCTCTTCATTCTTTGTGTCTATCAATGGAAAATTAATGGATGAATAGTGAGCACCAGTAACAGAAGAGATCCCCAGCCTCCTGCCTGATAAATTCTAGGTCACTCCAAAGAAAGCAATATCAGGGACAAATACCATGAAAATACCCTGATTTGCTTTGTCTCTTGAAACTTTTGGCCCCCTTTTTTTTTGTTCATAGACACAACAGATATATGTTAAAGTTAAACAAAGCTGCAAAATGTCCAAATCAGAAACCTGGAAAATCTTATATGTCTAACACATAAACATTTTAAATATTACCGAATTTTTAAATATATTTATTCAGCAGGAATGTCAGCATCTCTGGCTACATGTATGCAAGAGCACTTGTTCATCACAAGAATGTAAACATCAATCAAACACAAAGACCAATAATTTTAGGATTCTGGAAAATCACCACAAAACAAAATCTACAATAGTAATAAAAAACAAATTACACAGCCTGCTTTAGTACAAATGAACCAGAAGGCACAATGCAACTATCTAAAGAGAAAAAAAAGGGATTAAGTGAGGGTGAAGCATTGGTTAACATGAAAGAGATAAGTTCAAGAGTTACGAGCCAAAGACAAGAGAGTTCATTTGTCAAATCAGACGCAATAAATTAAATGAACTGATATGATCCAAAAAACAGCAAGCCAGCATTAGCCTAAATCATTCATGGCCTTCCTATGGTCCAATTCCTAGAAGTTGTAACTGTGACCTTTTTTCCCAGTCTACTACTATAGAATATCTGCCTATGTGTCCAAGGCACTAAGCAGGGCATAGAATTTCCAAAAAAAAAAAACATTAATACCAAATACAAATGATGGGTATGGGCATGGCTGTAATCACAAGTAGAACACACAAATAGTTGACTAAATTAGCATATCTAAATCTACATGTTCTGTTTTGGAAGACAAACATTATGCCACCAACTTAACTTAGAAGCAAAGAACAAGAACATTGTGCGCATTTAACTTGATTTCTGATCAAGAGAAGAAAGGATAAAAGCTCTACAAATATGAATAAAATCCATTACCTTTATCTTGGGAATCAATTAAATGGTTTAAAAACTTCAATTATCATACAGATCCATCCATCAATTCAAAACTTTATTACCATTAATACAGCTTCAAAAGTTTAATTTTTGAGCTTCAAAGCAGTATCCAGAGTTAAAGGAGTAGGTAGTAAAAAAGCGCAGACCTGAAATCGGGTCCTAACAGACTGAAAACGAAAGAAGGGTCTTAAATCCCACCAAGAAGCCATAGTGTGAAGCAAGGAAAACCATTCAAATAAATAGAGACAGAAAGATTGGGAATATCAAATGAGAGCTAGAAAAGAAGTGAAAAGGGAAGGGTTTGCAGAGAATAATAGCAATTTGTGTCTACACGACAAAATATGAAGTGACAGAGAAACTGGGTTAGATAAACTTATACGAATCACATTATACAAATTACTATTCTATGGATGATGTGAAAAAATAAGACAAACAAAGCGAAGGTGGTGGAAATTAAAGCGGCTCCTAAATTATTGCATTTTTTGGTGTTTAGATAAACTTATACGAATCACCCAGGTGTTAAGGACTCTATTTTTGGCATATGGAAACATGTATTTGTCTGTTTATTCGTCAAACTTTCTAACTTTCGAGTATTACTTTAACATAGTACATATACATTTTAAGGAGTTTCTTTTCAAGTCTTAACTGCCTAAAGTTACTTTTATTAATGAAAAAGTTACAATAGAGAGGGGAATGGTTTCCATACATTTACACAGTAACACAGCGATCGTTAGGGCTTCTTAGAGGGAAATTTAGGAAATAAGAACTTATTTTTATGAGTTTCTATTATTAGAGTTTATTCAAGTAACTGTTAAGAGTAGAATTGGATTTTATATAAAAACTGAATTATAAATGTTAAATATTATTTTATTTGTTATAATCAACAAAATAATACTATAGGCAAGGTGGCATCTTCTTATGGTGTCATATCTATGAGGAGGCCACCCAAGTGGCCGACTCATTGGCTAAGTACGGGTTCATCCTTCTTGGTAAATGGTAGTAATAACAGGGTTTTTTTTTATTTTACTCCTTCCTTTATTTTGTTGCAAGATTTAGTCTATGAAGCCTTGATATACTAAAATGACAAATTTTAAAGATGTCATATTTGTGTCGGACACCGATACGGTTTTAATACATGGCCGATACGAATATAAGAAGTATCAATTTTATTTTATGTAGTATTTTAAAAAAAAAAAATACAAGACATTACTTGGATCCAACAGCAATATGGTTTAAGGTGAAGGGAAAACTGAAGCTGTTTTGGGATAAGACTCCACTACAGCTTCAATCATTTTTTAATTTTAAACTTTTAAATTAAGAATTTTGAAATCAGAAAAGCTTAAAAGTAGAGAATACGCGGCATCCCTTCTCTCAAGCAAAACACACAAAAATTCGTGATCCAGCAAGCAGCACGACAAGTGATCATGTGTATAAACAGTAAAATCTAAAATGAGATTGAGTATGCTGTATTCCATAATATAAAAGAAAAGAACTAAAATTATTATAAAAAAAAACACAAGTAACTATCATGTTTGTTTATATGGCTTTTGACCAGGAGGATGCATTTAAGTACAGAACAATATCATTGTTTACTCAGTTCTCCTCCTTAATTTTGGTTAAAAAGTGGCTGAAACCAGTTGTTATGGCTGATGTTGAGGTCAGAGATGCTTGTAGTATGCTGATACCCTGCACCAACATGGTAAAACTAAAGCAATCTAAGGTAATACTACTGCAAATTTAAAGCAAACAAAATAAAAAAATAAAGAGTTGAGTAACAGGAATTTTCATACGGTTTAGTAAATATAAAACACAATCCGATGACATAGGCGTCACAACCAAATCATCAGTTGGCATGCGCATTGTTGGTCCTTTTACAAATCCTTTACTTTTTCCTAACTCAAATATGGGATCAACCAACTCCTCAGTTGTCCATGTTTCATCGCCTCTGTTTACTTTCCTAAATGTGCAAGTTAAATACCATGAAGTAAGTTCTATTTTATAATTGCTGTTGATTCTTTGCTTAGTTTCACAAAAATAATTCTGGAATGGGGGCATGGTAAATTGTGAGTGGCTGAATGCTTAATTTGAATTGTGGAGCAACCACAGGATTAACAAGTTTATTCTTTATTTCCTGTGTTGTCCAATAATCTTCGTCTAAATCAACAATACTCTTATACAACCCATCAACATCAGCTCTAACAACTGGTCTCAGACACTTGTTAACCAAAGTTGCAGGGGAGAACTGAGTAATCAATGATATTATTCTGTACTTAGGATACATCATGGACAAAAGCCATATAATCAACATGATAGTTACTTTTGGTTCTTATGCTTAGTTTTTTTTTTTGTTTTAAGGTGATGAGGTTAAGGCTTGACTTAAAACATTTTACATACACATTGCCTTTAGGATTGAACAAATGGAACAACAAAAGATATCTCACTTTTGATGTAAAAGAAAGAAAATCCTATACTTAGCATTCCAAGTTGAACAAATGGAACTGCTCTTTGCTTTCAAAACACATAATAAAACCCCTTTGTAACATTGAGATGATGGCTCATTGGTATTAAGTTCTTACAAATAGCTAGTTGGATATTTTGGATTCTATATTCTATCCTTCCCTTTTCCTCGAAGGACAAAAAAAAATATTTGCATTCTAAATAGCACCACACATGCACCAATAATCAATTATCAGTTATTTTTTACAATTCCAAAATAAAAATATAAAAATTGTTTTAGTAGTAAAATCCTTTATCGTTGTTATGGATGGGACAATGATGAAAAACACTCGAGCCAGGTGGGAATGATAATATTAAAAGGAAGGGAAGAAGGGACATAGTGAGAACATGGGTTCTGTGATGGGAATTACATGACACTCACTAATAGATATGTTGCCTCACACACACTCTTCCCTGCTTCTAAATTTTAGCAGTGATAAATATCAAGAGCCATAATTATCACTTTTTCTATTTAATTTCACTATGTATCCCTAGTGTTTTTCTTCCCCTAAAAAGCTTTGTCAAATTTGGTATTACCTTCTTTCTCTTCTTAATAGTAAAAGGACTGATATGCCGAGCTGCAGGTGAAGCAGTCTTCTGAAACTTTGCTCCCCTTGCAGGAGTTATAGTGCCATTAAGTTTGATGCTCTTTCTAGACATGGCTCTCTGGAAGTTCTTGGATGAACTCTTCTCGCGTTTTCTTGGCCAATTGTCAAACTCCTCACTACTACTAACTACTCTTCTTGAAAGCATCTTCTCTTTCGTGTAAACCTCCTGTTCTTGCTCCAGTTTTGTTTCTTTGAGTTCTCTTTGAGCTATTTTTGTTTCCATCAGTATTTCCTTCTCGCTGGCCTTGAGAGCTTCAATCCATGCCTCAGCCGCTGCTACTTTTTTATCAGCAATTTCTTGTGCTGAGGCTGCATGATTTGTTAGATACTCATACTCAAATTTTGAGATAGTGATCATGGAACTATGCTGTGTTGTTAAAGCTCTTTCTCTCATGGTGGTCTCAGTAAGAGTTTTCAGCTTCTCTAAGGCTAGAGCTTCTGATGCTTTGGCTACTTCCAGCTCTTGCATGATGCCTTGCAATCTTTCCTCTGTCATGTCTATCTCAAACTCAACTTTTTGAATCTCTTCCTTGCTGGCTGCAACCTCTTGGCTTACATCCTCATTTTCCTTTTTTGCATCTGCTGTTTCTGTCTTCAGCTTTTCAAGAGTATGAGACAGGCTCATGACTATAGATCTCACCTTTTCCTCTGCAGCAGACACAGCTTCTAATTTAGATTTTGCTCTCAAAATCTTGGAATTGAGATTTTGAACTGTTGAGTCCACTTTCCCTTCCTTCTTCTTCAACCGATCTGTCTCAGCAGTGACATGCTTCAACTCATTTCTTATGACATCCATAGAGGCCATAAACTGAAAACCTTCTTCTCTAACCAAAGCTAATTCTTTCCTAGCTGCCTCCAATTCTTCCGTTATAGTTTGTAACACTATAGAGTATTCTGATTCCTCCCCTTTCCTGAAAATTCCTTCCAATTGCTTTACACTCCCATCTCCTTGAACCCTTTTATTCATATCCTTAACTGACTTTAACTCGTTCTGCAAGAAATCAACATCTGATATTGTCACAGCCAATTTCATTTCAAGCTCCTTTGACTCATCAATCTCTTCAATGGCCTCCTTCAACTTTCTCCTCGCAATTTCCAAATTGAATGAAAATTGATTTGCTTCCTTTTCTCTCTGGGCCTCAATATCTGCAAGTTCTTTCGAAGCCTCGATCCTAGCTAGTTCAGCAAGTACTTGCTCCTCATTGGCCTCCTCAATCTCCCTTCTAAGCTCTTCTGCAGTTGTTAAACATGATAACATCTTAGAGTTCGATGCTTCAATTTCCTTCTCTGCCCTGGATTTCTGATCCATCACAGAAGCCACATCAAGCTTAAGCTTGAACAATTCCTTTTTGAGATATTCCAACTCTCTCATGACTTGTGCATACTCATAATTCTCATTTCTCTTTGCAACAACAATTGCCCCGTGTTGGCTCTTCCCCCTCTTCTCTAGGCTTTCTACATCTATCATTTGTGTTTTTGCCTTGTAACTTGACTCCTCAATCATAGAAGAAAGATGTTCTGCTGTCTTCTTCGCATTCGAAAGCTCAGGTTCTGCTTGAGCTGTTACAGATTCTGCAGTCCATTTGCTCTCTTTGTACCTTCCAATATCCCTTCTTGCTCTGTGGAGTTCCCTTGTTCTTGAAGAGGGCTTCTGAGGATATTGAGAGAAAAAAAATAAAGATTTACTAAAAGAATGCCTCAATAGTTCACAAATTTTAAATACACAAGAGAGGGTTGCTTCTGTTATCTGAAAGCTAAACATACCTTATCATCATAGAAGTTAACAGCAGCTTTAACTGATCCAACTCTTTTGCTACCAAGCTCTGCACCATCCATCTGATTTTTCTAAGGTATTAACAAATGTTGCCAATACTATCTATAAGCTTAATTCAGATAATCAGAATTGTTCTTTTTTAGTTTATCCTAAGACATCAGTTTCAATTAAACACCAACATGTAACAAATTCTGTTACCTGAACTAAAACATTATGTGACATGACTTCTAAACAGTGATATATATGAAAACATCACAAAGGAAGCAAGTGCATACCTGGGAGTGTGCTTGATGGCTGGTTAGCTGGTAAAATTAAAAAAAAAAAAGTAAGATTAAAATTGTGATTGAGAATTCTATGCTCAAATGGCCTAAACAAGAACTTATGTAACAAGAAGAGGGAGGGAGTATCGATGACTGGCTGGTATTGGAAGTGGACACATCGCTTCTTGTCCCTTTCTTATTTTTTATAATTTTTTTCCTTACATTCTCAGGTCCCAATTTTTTGATTTTTCAAATATTTCTTGGGACCACATACTTTTCATTTTCACTGGTTTGTCTGTTTCATAGTAGTTGTAAACTTCCTTGCTAGTAAAAAATTGAAAATTGTGCTATCATTAAGACTTGTCCTTCAACACTAGAGCAATTAATTCTATTCGAATATCTCTTCACTCCCTAAATTTCTTTTATAGATTATAAGTATTTCTCTTAATATAAAACTTTTATTTTAAGTATTTAATGCATCAATATACTTAGAACCAAAAACCCAGACTACTAGTTAATTTGAAATAATCTTACATTAATTAATCTATATTTCAATACTATTTAAACTTTTTTAATTATGTTCTTCTATTTTAGAAGTTTGTAATTAAGTTTATAAACTTGAAAATTGTTCTTGATTGTGTTGATTAGAACTAGACTCAAACATACTATTTAAGGAAAAATATATGATTGAAAGAAGAACTTCTATTAAAAATAATCACCCTAAAATTCTTTGATGAAGTACATACTTTATATACCTACCACACGATAAAAAAAAAAATCCAGTAAAAAGCTAGTAAGTATAAGTAATAAAGGGAATGTCAGAAAATGAACATCAGATTTAAATGAATGCTGTCAAAACCATTAACCGCATTGAAGATTAATGAAACGACAATAATCTGCAATAGAAGAGTTTCACTTTTTGTCATAGCTTTAGGCTCTCTCTTGTATCAATCTGTCACATGTTCTAAAGTCGTTTCTAGCTATAAAGGTAATAGCTTTGCCACAAGAAATCATTGGCCCAATTATCGGCCACATCTTCAGATGCAAGACCATCAAACTGGGTCTCTTAAGTGGCTAAAATTAATATTTAAAGATGACCTATCCCAACCAACACGATATGTTACTGGAAAATCTCTTCTTTATACTTGGTGTAAATCATATCATTGTTTTAGTTTTTCGATATACATTGATACTTAAATTCACGTATAATTTTGTATTATTTTACATAAAACTACAATATATCATTTTTTTAATAACTTAGACTATATAAATTATATAGACCAAGTTTATAAACAAAAGTCTCCTGCTAGAATGGAATAATAAAATAAAATAAAAATAATAAAGGACTTAACGTAGTTTAGATAATGACCATTTATTGTTAAGATCGACAAGTTTGTCTTTCTTTTAAGTTTTAACTACTCTATATTGACTTGAACAAAATATACACTACGAGAATACATAACTAATATTTAATATTTTTTATTTAACAAATAAGAGAATTAATGAAGAAATGTGATAAGCCATCACGAGATCCATTTTAATGTTAATTACCCCATTGTGGTCCTTTCTTTGTTTTCATATTGAGAAGAGATATTTCGCAATTGCTATGTTGTTTGAGCTATGTCTCTCCGGTACAAAATTGCTTTGATTTAAACTCATATGGGCCTTCAGATATCAGGCAATCATTCTCGTTAACACTATTATAGACCACATTATAGAGGTTTATGGATCAATATTGTTCAAATGTGTTGGGTTATCAACTTTAGGGATAAAGACTAAAGGATGTTATTTTGCACATTCACTTTTGTTTTCTGTTGCATTTCATTGTATTATGAAAAGTTTTAAATAAGGTCTTTTTTTATTATTGAAAGAGTTATCTAAAATACTATAAAATGAAAAAATAAAATAAATATGATTTGCAAGAACTAAAAATAAAATATAAATATAAATTTGTAAGGATAAAAAACAAAAAACACTAAATTGGTATTTAAACATCTCTTAAATTAAAAATATATTTTTACTTTTTTAAGTGATTTTATTAGACTAAAATAGCCTTTCCATTAATTTTTTGCACTAATGAGATGTGGTAAATGTTCATAGTCATATTATGTATCACCAAGTATGCCACGTGTTTATTTTAGTTTAATCGATAATTTCAAATTCAAGTCTTAAATATATAATTACATTAAATATTAAAAAAATTAATAATTTCTCCCTAATACAAAATACATGTGATATATGACAAGATGACCAACCAAATTAGTGTAACATATGGATGAAAAGATTAACTGAATTTAATAAAAACATTTGAAAATATCAAAGTAAAAACTTTTTAAAATTTAGTAAAATCGAAAGGACGATGAAATCTATTTTTACGCGGGTGTACTGCTTTGGACACAGGAGAGCATGGTATTCAGCAATTTAATCTTATAAAGAAAAAAAGTAAACATGTAAGATGGCACCTAACTAGCTAGCACAGTCTTGAAAGTTGAAACCACGATCTGACTGAGAGTGTTCTCTTCTCTTCTCTTCTCTTCTCTTGTCTTGTCTTGAATGAATGGCTTAAGATCAGAGACAGAGAGAGAAAATGGACGTGGAGAGATCTTCGCTGTGCAATTGCGTGGTGAACTTTCTGTTGGAAGAGAACTACCTTCTCACCGCATTCGAGCTTCTTCACGAACTTCTCGACGATGGCCGCGACGACCAGGCCATTCGCCTCAAACAGTTCTTCTCCGATCCCAATCTCTTCCCTCCCGATCTCATCTCTCGCCTCAACTCTCTCCGAGGTACTCTTCTTTCTCTTCACCGTTCCAATTTGTGTTTTCTATTTGGCGCCTCCTTGTACTTCTGCCAACTATATATAATAGGAATGGATATATGAATTGTTCGTATGCCAGTGAATTTTGCCATAACCTTTAGAATTTAAAACGAGGATATGCTTTGTTGATCACAAGATTAAGAAATTCTGAGGGAGATTACAATACGAAATTAAGCCTTTCTCTAGTACTTGGACTCCAATTTAATGCTTAGGGTTGTTTATGAGTTATGACATTTAGGTGTGGATTAATGTTATTTATATCGACTGTATTGGCTTCCTAGATATGGGCATTGTTTTTGTCGGTTATGTAATCTATGGGGACTTTAGCTCCATATAGGGAGTAAGAGTAGCTATATAAGAAATATCAAAGTGCAAGGTGGTTTGATTTAGAAGGCATGTATACTGTATCCTATCCTATGCTTGTGATATATTCTCTTCTTTATTTTCATTCTTGCAATGCAGTGGCTGATCCTCAAACTTTGCTGGAAGAGAAAGAAGCAGCAGAAGAAAAGTTAGCTATTAGTGATTATGAATTGCGTTTGGCTCAAGAAGATATCTCAAAACTCAAGAGTGAATTGCAGAAGAAAGCAGAAAATCATAATGAACTAAAGGGTATTTTTCTTGTTTTTTAAGACAATGTTTTTTTTCTCTTGTCAATTTGGCCTTCTATGTCATACATTTTTTACATTAATATGTATGGTTATGTTGAAGGCCTTTACTTATGGCAATTTTTCGGCTTTTTGCCATCTGCCATTAATTACATAATCCAGCATTGAAAGAGTATTCAACTGAGTTACTTAATGGATTGTTTTCATATAGTGTAAGAAACGGTAGTCTACATTCAAAAGATTGTAACATATGACTTGTGAAACAAATGACAGTGGGCTGGTGCAAGCTTTGGAAGAACAAATGAAATTTTCACAAGGCTTAGTGACTTGCAATTCCCCCAAATATTTTTTTCTGTTGCAAATGATACTGCCATACTTCTGAGTATCTGTTCTAGTTTAATCTTGTTTAATATATTCCCAAAATCTAAATATTGTGCAGAATCAAACCCATTTATAGTTTGTTGACACCCACTACCTTTTGGCTAATAATGCAATTTGGTTTTGTAGAAGGATATTTTACATGCTCTGCTCCTGCACTTCTTTCTTTTTCCTCTTTTGGAAATTCTTCTTCTTTTATACTACTTAAAAGTAGTACAGCACTACAGCTTGGAATACTTAAGATTTTCTCCAGTGGTTACTTCTTTATGCCCAATATTGTAATTCTTATGTGCTTCTATTTTTTGATGCAGCTGAAAAGATAAGTGGAGATGTTTCAGTGAATGATGGGCAGCAAATTCAGCAAAAGAAGAATTCTTCCTTCACCGATTTGGGTCCATTAAAAGAAACAGAACGTCGAGATCTTAATTGTGCTGTAAAGGAATATTTGCTTATAGCTGGCTATCGTCTTACTGCAATGACATTTTATGAAGAGGTTGGTACATCTGTATTGGCTTTCGTTCCCCTTTCCTGCCCCCTCTTTCTGTGACTATGCTTTTCCATCATTTGTTTTCTCTCCTTTTTTTTCATGTTATCTTGTTGGAGGTGGGGGGTAGACTCTTTTACTTTTTAAGAAGCCAATGGCTACATTCTTATTTGAAAACAGACTTTGCTGTCAACTCTTCCAGTTTTCGATTTTTTTGTCCTTTACCTTTTTTGGTTTGTGCTTGGGAAATAAAGTAGTTACACTCAGAAGCTGTAGTAGCTTCATGTATGCATCAAGAACCACTCTAATATGAAGAAGACATACATGGAATATATGAATTATATTATGCTATTTTACTTTTTTTATTTTGGGAATGGGATGATGGGACTTGGATAGTATTATCTAAGGTTGTTAAACTCAAGATTTTACTCCGACTTGGGAAGGGGTAATAGAATTGTAAATCATGGAGTTGTAACACGAAGCACAAGATTCTACAAGTTTCATAAAATTCTTACATATGCATATAAATTCATATATATGCCACATCTTATTGGCCTGGGCATTTCTTGTGCTTAATTTTAGCACTATTTTGATCTGCTACAATTGTTGCTATAGGTTACAGACCAGAACTTGGACAGTTGGCACAACACACCTGCATCTGTACCTGATGCCTTACGTCATTATTATTATCAATATCTTTCATCAACTTCAGAGGCTGCTGAGGTGATTTTTTTTTATTTTGATTGTATCAGCATGTTTCTCATTGCATACTACCTAAACTAGTGCTGAGATTGTACTCAAGAAACAAAGGTGCTGAGAAATTGTTTGACTATATGGTTTTGCTCCACATGACTCTGTAAGCTTACACCGTTTTGTGGATTTTACATATTGCACTATGCATTTGTAGGTTTTTATCTGCTTTTCCTTCTGCTATCATTATGTTAGTTTCTGCTGATGATTGATGTTTGAGTGATAGAATTGATATTAGTTTATGGGCTTATCTGTTTAGGTTATATGGGCTTCGTGTACTTATCTTGATGATCAGTCTGAGTTTGGAAACTATAATCCAACCTTCCAAACTTCTCTTTCACAGACATTTTTCTTTATCACATGGTTTCTATATGTTATTTGTCACAAACCAACTATCCCAAAAGCTGTTAGGTCTTCAATGGCACATCGATATCATGGCCATGGTTCTATATTATGTCTAACAATATTTGATTGACGTACGTAACTGCTCAGCTAACTAGTTCATTGGTTTTCAAGTTGAATTGGTCAGTCTATGTAGGTTTTAGAACTACTGAACAGGTTTGAAAATGTTGTATGGCATTATCTTCAAATCTTTCAGCGACGTGGATAGAAACTGAGTTTACTGTGGATTAATACTAACACAGAAAACCTCAGAGAACATTGCTCTGATTGCAAGGCTAATATGGCATTGGTTGTTTTGAATTGATTTTTAGTTGTTATTTTGAAGTTTTAGGTAAATACTTTTACCAAATTAATCCTATAATTTTCATTTCGTATACTGTTTCTGCTGAATCACACATGATGCTAATGCAGGAAAAATTTTCCCTACTTAGAGAAAATGAAACTTTGCTGAATGCAAATAAGAGGCTGAATCAAGAAAAGGAGAACTTGTTGAAGAACAAAGACATGGCGGATGCTCAAATAGTCACATTAACTAAGTCCTTGGATGCAATGCAGAAAGATCTTAAAGACAAAGAAAACCTGGTACTTCCTTCTTATGTTTAAAAGACGCTAACAAACAATATGCATATTTTCAAATTTATGATGTACTAGTTTAATTTTCAGGTGCAAGTTTTGAAGCAATCCTTGGAGCACCAAAGAAAGGAACTCAATGATTGCAGAGCTGAGATCACTTCCCTGAAAGTGCATATTGAAGGGTCTCACTTGGGAAATAATCTGGTTATCAGTGATGTTAATAATGTTCAATCTGAATCTCTTGAAAAATATAAGGAAGAAATGAAGAAATTGCAGATGGAAAATGAATGGTTGAAGGAAAAGAATATAAGATCTCCTGAACCTGGAAATTTTGTTGGTTCTGAAAAGGAAAATTTGCAGATAAATGATAAAGTGATTGAGATTCATGAAGACCAAGGTGCAATCTCTGACCCTATTGATGTGGCTTTGGGTGCTGTACACAATGAAGATGCTCAATCACCAGTTGTTCAAACTCTTGCTCAGTATGCTGATAAACATGAGGATACATTGCCTGAGTTATTTAATCCTGCAAATACAAATAATGCTTTTAAAAATATAAAAAATGTCTCTGAACAAAATGTTGGGCAACAAGCAGAGGATAGCAGCTTGCTTGTAAAATCAGACAGTGTGAATGATGGAGCAATATCTGAGAGGACGGCAAGTTCTTTGTACTCTTGGCTTGAGGAAATCCTTAAACATTATTACTTGTTGGTTTCATATTGGCGTATTGCTTACCTTTTTGAATCAATGAAACTGAAAAAATGATGCTAGTTTTAGTCCAGACATTCTTGTGTTAAAAACGGTGATCTATAAGTACTGTTGCTGATTTTCATTGCCAGTCATATAGCATGTCTGAAAATTATAAAGATAAAAAATTTCTCCCTTCTTTATCCAAAAGAAATGAGAAGAGTCAGAATGACTAAATTTTAACACAAGAGGTCTTTGTCTACATCGTTATGTAATTTTATTATTTTATTCTTATATACCTGTATATTTTAACAGGGGTTAGGAACCATTCAGATACTTGCAGATGCTTTGCCTAAAATTGTTCCCTATGTCTTGATCAACCATCGAGAGGTTTGCTTCTCAATAAATTTATTTATCCTGTTCACTTTCCTATATTGGCTGCATCAGTTTTGTTTGGTTGCAGGAGCTCCTTCCCTTAATAATGTGTGCAATCGAGCGCCACCCAGATAGCAGCACTCGAGATTCTTTGACCCACACATTGTTTAATTTAATAAAGCGACCTGATGAACAACAAAGACGAATAATAATGGATGTGAGTTATCATATTTTCTTAACTTTTTCTAATGAATGGTTTAGAGTGCAGCTTTGAATTTCCCTGTTGTCGTTTCAGGCATGTGTGAACCTTGCAAAGAATGTTGGAGAGATGAGAACAGAAACAGAATTGCTTCCTCAGTGTTGGGAACAAGTATATTCTAGCCTCAATTTTAAACCTTCTCTTTGCCATTCTAATTTTGGAGCAAGGTTTTCAATTTGTTAAATGTTATGATTTTTAGATCAGTCACATGTACGAGGAGCGTAGACTGCTTGTTGCTCAATCATGTGGAGAGCTTGCAGATTTTGTACGGCTGGAGATTCGCAATTCTCTTATTTTGTCTATTGTGCAGCAACTAATAGAAGATTCTGCCAGTGTTGTTCGAGAGGCTGCTGCCCGTAATCTGGCCATGCTTCTTCCACTTTTCCCGAACATGGATAAATATTTCAAGGTCAGCCTCACTATATTTGCTTCGAGGCGAGAAGGTTTCTGACTTGAGACTTGGCTACAATGTAAGCTCTAGAACAGGTTGACAAGACATGGTCTAGGGAATGGAGCCTTTTACCCTTACTATAATATGGCAGCATTTTTCTTAAAAGAATAATAATAAATATTAAGAGTTGCTCCAAGTCATTGTTTTTTCTGTTGACAGGTGGAGGATATGATGTTCCAATTGGTATGTGACCCATCAGGAGTGGTGGTGGAAACTACTCTCAAGGAATTGGTTCCAGCAGTTATTAAGTGGGGGAACAAATTAGATCATGTTTTGAGAGTTTTGCTTTCTCATATTGTAAACTCTGCCCTGGTATTTGTTGTCTTTGTACTGTCACTGCTCCATTGTGATTGAGAATTTCATTCTGACAAATATTTTTTTTTCTAAGTGGAAATTCTTGCCCCATTCTGCAGCGTTGTCCACCTCTTTCTGGGGTTGAAGGATCCATTGAGTCAAATCTCCGTGTCTTGGGTGAAAGAGAGCGCTGGAATATAGATATTCTGTTGAGAATGCTGGCAGAATTGCTTTCTTGGGTGCACCAGAAAGTAATTGAGACATGCCCCTTTTCATCCACCACAGAAACTACCCAAGCTGTGTTATCTACGGCTTTGCTTGAATTGTATGCTAGGTAAGCTTAGCAAGAATGGTTTATGGCAATGACCTTAGTCTTTATGTCACATGCTTCCCTCTGAAACTTGTTGATTCATGTTGCAATCTATATGCATTCCACTGGACATGCATAGCACATTTACATACACTGCTGAATGATAAACTGTTTGACTGCTCTGTCAAAGCTGTTAATGATCTTTAATGGTTTCCATTTTGATAGGGGGCAAGTTGAATGGGGTGCCTTTGAATGGATGCATGTTGAGTGCTTTCCTAATTTGATACAGCTGGCTTGTTTGTTACCTCAGAAAGAAGATAACTTACGAAGTCGAATTTCAAAGGTCACTTGTCTATCAGTTGAAGTTTTTTATTTAATTATTTTATGACTTCTTATCATAGTTTTTTCCTAGCTTTTGCTGACATAAGTCATTTAAATGCAGTTTTTGTTATCTGTTTCTGAAAGTTTTGGGGATTCCTACGTGACATGCATAATGCTTCCAGTATTTTTAATAGCAGTTGGGGATGATGCCGATCTGACATTTTTTCCTACTTCCATCCATTCAAGAATTAAAGGTAATCAATTCTTCAATATTTCTGTGATTTTTTCACATAATTACTTTGTATTTGACTTTTCACTTATAGGTTTGAGACCAAGGTCTGCTGTTGCTGATAGGCTCTCTACAATGTGTGTCCTTCCGCTTCTATTGGCTGGGGTTTTGAGTGCTCCTGGAAAACATGAACAATTAGCAGAATATTTGAGGAAGCTGCTACTAGAAGAAAATTCGATGCAGAATCAATCAACCAAGCACACTCCTGAGATTATTAATGCTATCCGCTTCATTTGGTATGATTAGCATTTAGCATCATAAACATTCTTAAAATATATTGTATTTTTCTCCAATATTCATAATGAGAATTCTTTGTAATGCAGCATATATGAAGAAAACCATGGTATGATATTTAATATACTATGGGAAATGGTTGTCAGCTCTAATGCGAGCATGAAAATAAATGCTGCTAAGTTGCTGAAAGTTATTGTAAGCTTATTGTTTCCTTTTTTTCCGTGTTGCATCTCTTAGATATGCCAAAACTAACACGGGTGTTCATTAATAGGTGCCACACATTGATGCAAAGGTTGCTTCAACTCATGTTTTGCCTGCCCTTGTTACTCTTGGATCTGACCAAAACCTGACTGTAAAGTATGGTAGCATAGATGCATTTGGTGCTGTGGCTCAACACTTCAAAAATGAGATGGTATCTATCTCTAATATTTCTCCCTGTTTTCTGATTAAATTTTGATGCTAATGCAGCTCCACATTTCAAATTGCTGATCAAATAAAATATCTTCCAGATTGTTGACAAGATACGTGTTCAAATGGATGCTTTTCTTGAAGATGGTTCCCATGAAGCTACTATTGCTGTTATTCGTGCATTGGTGGTTGCGGTACCACATACGACAGAAAGACTTAGAGAATATATCCTTAACCTTGTTTCTGAATAAAATATGTTTATAAAAGTTCTTAATGTCTTGACCATTTTGTCTGATTTACTTAGTTATTCGTATTTTCTTGGCTTTCAAGATCTCTAAAATTTTGCTGTTTGTTTCTTTAACTTGACATACATCTTTTGTCCAAGATTTCCCAACTTACAGCTATGCCAAATTCATCAAGTGATTTGATGCGTCGACGAGAACGAGCCAATGCATTTTGTGAGGCAATCCGTGCTCTGGATGCTACAGGTTTACTCATTTAAAACTTATATTAATCTTGTGTCCACAAATCCTATTGTGCTCTTTTTTTTGTTGTTGAAATTATAGTGTTTTAGGTATAGAGATAATAATCTTAAGAGATCATCTCTAAGATAGTCTAAATTATTTCAAGACTATGAGATACTTTTCATATACTACCTCGGTTATTTTGTTTGATGATTTAGCACTTTTTTTGCCTCCATTTTGATTTTCATTTTACAATATCAATGAAGCATGATTTTTTTCTTTCTATTATATCCTTTCCCATTTATTGTGGAATGAGAAAATAAAAAAGAAGTATAGATAGGAGAGAATATAATTAAATATGAAAGACAAGGGATACATTACAAAATTGCATAATAATTTTTACGAAATCTAAAATGCTAACTGTATTTCTTAATTCTTGTGCCAAAACCTTTAAATATGGCTTGTTTAAATGAGTCAAACTTAAGCAGCCTTGTTTTTCTACAAGCCAAGCCTAAACTTATAAGTTCAACTCAACTCATTTACACCCTTAAGCTAGAGTCTAAAATTGCAACATGAGATATAAAAGTCAGTATACGAGTTTTAATTTCCCATGGAGAATTTGTTTTGCTGATTTTTAACATTTCATTTCCGTTCTCTTGTAGATCTTCCTGCAAATAGCGTTCGGGACTTGTTCCTGCCTGCTATACAGAATCTCTTGAAAGACTTGGATGCATTGGATCCAGCACACAAAGAAGCCCTTGAAATTATTATGAAGGAAAGATCAGGAGGAACTTTTGAGTCTTTTAGTAAGGTGATGGGTGCTCATATTGGCCTTCCATCATCAGTGACCAGCTTCTTTGGTGAGAGTGGATTGCTTGGAAAGAAAGAAACCACAGAGCCACCATCAGAAGCAACAGTGTCTCCCAAAGCTGCTGCACCATCACCAGCAGAAGACACAAGATTCAAGCGCATCATGCTGGGAAATTTTAGCGAGATGCTTCGTGGCAAGGCAAAAGCCCCAGAGGAAGGTCAGAACCAATAAGATGCATTTCTGCATGGTAAGATTTTGCTCGTTCAGATACATCTGGTGAAGGTCATTGTTGTGTCGCATATTTACAACAACGAAGACTTGTCCAATAGGTGAGATTGGCCACTGTTGTTTCCCAAATATTATAGACATTTTTTTTTTAAATCATTAGTGATTTTTCATAGATAGAAGAGGAAAGTATAGATAAATATTTCATTGTAGTTTTGTCGTATTTTTGGCGTGTATGATCTATTATCAGGCCTTGTGTCGGGGACAGGAGAGATTTGAATGAGGAGCACGGTAGAATCTGTTAATTGTAAAATGATTTATCGTATGCCCTGCATTTGGTGCTGTATTGACTTTTATGGATCGGGATATTTTAGGACTTAAGAACACAATTGGGGAATCGAGCGATTTAGTGCAGACAAGTCTGTCACTACTTTCTTAAAAGATAATAAACCAACTGATTGAATCAAAAATATTTGGTAAAATTAGTGATTGAAGTGTTTGGTTAGGGGGAAAAGAAAAAAAAATTATAATACCGTAATGAGGATAAAAATAATAAAAAAGGTTTATAAGTTAAAATGGTAAATGTCACATGATTAGCCTTAGAGAAAATGTTAGAAACTGATTGAGGTGACCTGCCTTGAGGTGTCCATATGATCATCCTTTCTACCTCCATGTCCGTATTGATGTTCAGAATTGATAGTTGTTAGAAACTGAACCTTAGCTAAATCTGTCTATAGTCCATGTGCATATTATGGCAGAGCCATTAATTTTGTCTGAGCCAAATAACCCACAACATAACGAAAATATACATAACTGCGGTTGGATAGTTAGAGAGTTTTTACTTTCTCAGAAATTTTATATTGAAAAATTATGATTTTCATATTTGTTATGTAATAAATTAAAAAGATTATCAGAAAATTATAATTATAATTCTTTGGAAATTAATTTTAATTAATTTTCTCGAAAAACATTTTTAAGGGGATTCAAATTTTTTGAATGGAAAAAAGTTTTAATTACATAAAATGATTACATTATCCTTTTCACAATTACAAACAAGATTGTTCTTTATCCAAAAGCTTCTGGCTCTACTATTGTTGCATTGTATTTATGATACATTTTAATTTTTATATTTCTACACTTTCATGTGTTTCTCATTGTCTAAAGTTTTTTATATTTGATATTGTCATTGTTAAGCATTATGTGATATAGATCACTTGTCTTTATTTTTTTATTGGCATACCAATTTTGACAATAGCAGTCAATCATTGACTTCCATAATGTGATTCTATGAATACAAAGCCAAAAAAATAAAATGTCAAAGTTGTTGAGAAGATGATTCAATCATTAAGATGTATTTTCTTTTAATGAAGGGTATATTTATAAAAAAAATATTATATGCCCAAGAAAGTTATAATGTAACCAAATGTGAAAATCTTTATTTCCGAGAAAATATATTAAGACTACTCAAACATATTTTGCACATTTCTTTGAATTCATGATTTCCAATCATCATGTTTCTCACAAATCATGATTCCCATGTATATAAAAATTTTCGAACTACCAAATGCCCCCTAAAGGACACATCAATATGGAAGAACATATTCCCAATGAACTTAATAGTGAAAGTTGGAGAATAACCTCTCATATTCTCCTTTCCCAAAAAATAAAAAAACTTCTAATATTCTTATGGGAATATCACTTTCCATCTCTATTTATGAAAATAAAAATATAGAAAAATATGATAAAAAAGAGAGTTATAATATTTTCAAAAATAAATAATACTCTAAGTGATTTAATTTTTTAAAAAAATAGTATTTGTTTAGGATGGTTGTATTTTTGGGTTTCAAATGCAATTTTAAAAACAAATTTGTGACAAAAATGGAGGTGGAATCGTTTCTAAATCATTTTTGAAACACTTTTACACCCATTCTCAAAACTAAGAAAAAATATTTTGAAATTGGTTTAGTTAAAAAAAAAGCACACATTTCTCACATTTGACCATGACACTTTTTGTTATCATCACGGTTACCACAATTACTATCACCATCATTGTCATTATCGACACTACCATTGTCGTCACTACCAATATAACCTCCATCATTGTCATCACCTCAACCACTACCATCGTCGTTACCGATATTATCATCATCACCATCACCACCACTATTCGTGTCACTGTCACTATCATTATCATTATCACTACCACCACTATAAGTGCTACCAAATCCACCACCAATGTTGTTGCAACTACCACTTGGTGCCACTATCAACACCACTATCAACTACCATCATCACCGCCACCGGCATCATCATCACTATCGGCATTACTATCACCACCATCAATGTTACCACCATCGTCATTGTACCACCACAATCACTACCAACAATACCACTTTTGTCATCGCCACCACATTCACCACCACATCCTCACCACTTTTTGCCACCATTACCACCGACATTGCTACAACCACCACCACTAATACCACATTTGTCATTGCCACCACTAATACCACCGTCACCACCACCACCAACGTTGCCACCATCAACACCACCACCACATTGTCACTATCACCATCATTTACATTGTCACCACCATCAATGCCACCTCTACCACCATTGTCGCTATCACCGCCACCTCTACCACCATTGTCGCTATCACCGCAATTATCACTGATAAGTTGTCATTACTGCTAACATCACCATCATCGTTATTACCACACAAAAATATTCTTAAACTAATTGCGGGTCTAAAAATTTTTGAAACTAAAACTAAAAAGAGTTGCTAATTTTAAAAAAAAAAAAATCAATACTCAAAACTAAAAACCACCCCAACCAGCCCTTAAACGATGAAAGATGCAATTAAAGAAGTTTAACTCAGTGACGGACCTACAACCAGTCGAGGGTGTGTACTTGCATCCTTCATTTTTTAAAATTCATCAAATTTGTAAATAAAATCTTATATTTTTATATTTTATTTCATTTATATTTATATAATTGAACTCATTGATTTTATTTTTTGTAATTTGCACCTACTAATTTAAGGTCTTGGATCACTGGTTTAACTACTTAGTTGATTTTTAAATTATTTGAATTTTTAAAATAAATCCTTAAACTTAAAAAAGTTTTTAATTAAGTACTTGACGAAACTTATGAGTCTTGTATCAAAATGGTGTATTTTTTTTATAAATTATCAAAATGGGTAGATTTTTTAAAAATTACGAAAAAATGAGTAAATCGTGCTTCCAAAGAATAATATCAACGTTAAGAAATCATTCTTCCAAAGACGATTCACTTTTTAAATTTTTGTTATTTTTCTTTTAAAAATTTGTGGTGGTTAAAAACTAACACAAATTGTTTGTTCTGCTGCCCCACAAAATGTGCCGTATCTTTTTATTTAAATATGTAACAAAAACTAGAAAAGCGAAATCATCTCTGGAACCACGGTACGGTTTATTCGTTTCTGTATTTTTTTTAAATTTACCCATTTTGATAAGTTATGAAAAAATTGTATCATTTCGATACAAAAGCTAGACACTGACAACAGATCGATGATGAAACAAAAGTCATTCACTCAATTAAAAAATTTATATGATCAAGGACTTTTTTTTTTCTTTCAAAATTTGGAAGTTATTTGAATTAAACAATTTAGAAATCAATTAAATAATTTAATCTAAAAAACAATAAATATATAAGAAGAATAAAATACTTGAAATAGTAAATTTAAATCTATAAAAATAGAGAAAACAAAATACAAAACTCAAAATTTTTGTTTATAGTTTTATGATTAAATTATTTTTTCATTCTCTAATTTGATCTGGGCATCAAATTTTGTAGATTTAATTTGATTATCTAATTTTAAAAACATTGAAAAATATGTATTTTTGACAATTTAAAATTAGTTAGTAACGATTTTAAGTTATTATAAATTAAATGTCATTTTTTATTATCGTTAATCTAATTTAGATGGTATGATCAAATTAAATCATTTTAAAAAAATTAGAAAACCAAATTAAAATTTAAAAAATATTAAAAATCAAATTAAATTTAAAAATAAATTAGAGAATAAAAAACTAATTTAAATCAAAATTATCAGAAAATACATTTGCACACGAATGAAGTTCCACCACAGCACAGGCAGGGCCGTGTCTACCAATTCTAGGTTCTTGGGCAAATTTTATGTTGAGTCTATTATAATATAATTTATGAATCTATTTTTGTTTTATTTTGCCAAAATCTTAATTTTCTTTTCCTATTTTTTAAAAATTTACAATTTTAATTTTTATATTTTTTAATTGAGACATTGTTTTCATTTTTTAAAAAAATCATCATTTTAGTTCCTATATCTAAATTATTAGTCATGTGACATAATTTTTTTAAAATTATTTAATCACTAATAAGTTTAATTTATTAAAAAAAATAATTAAAAAATATATAGTCAAAGTTTGAAATTATTCACGGAAATTAAAATTATGATTTTTTTTTAAGTTGGGGGACAAAATTTCTCAAATAAAAATTAAAATTATGAATTTTTTAAAATTAAAAGACAAAAAAATTCAATTAAAAAATAAGAAATTAAAATTACTTATTTAAAAAAACAGGAATATGAAAATTATATTTATTATTTTTAATTAAGATTTAATAATGAAATAATTTTAATATCTCATTCTATGATGATTCATTCCATCATTGTCTTAATATTGTTGATATCAAATTGAAAATAAAAATAATTTTAAAAATTTTCTCTTGACAATTATAACAATATTTATGTATATAAATATTTTTAAATTATGTAACTTCACTAATAATGTAAGTACTTATAATATAGTAAAATTTATTATCAAATAAAGTAAAAAATAATAAACCTACACGCAAAAACTAAAACATCAACCACATAAATTTGTGGCTGCCTCATTGGCCTTGCGGCAACACCGCTGGTTAACACAAGTATCGGTATCACTCATGTAGATATATATATATATATATATATTCATGCATTTATTGTTATGACTTGTTATATACTTGAATTAGTTGAATACATGCATTTGTACCAACTATGCTGGTTTCCGATAAACCAATGGTTGAATAGTCATGACAAAAACATCTAACAGCTTCGGTGTCTACGCATAGTTCTCCCCTGACAGCGATCACATTAGGCACTACAATTTTTTATATTATTTTTATAATTTTCATAATAAATACTTATTTTTTTAATTAATATTTTTAAAATATTAGTTAACAAAACAGATTACAAACCATATGTTTTTGTTAATTAAAGAGATAAAAAATATATGTTAAATAATGTATTGTTAACCATACTTAGGTGAAGATTTACTTGTTACACTCAATTATATCATCGTATAGTCACACTCTATCTATATGTCTTTCTTTTTTTGTTTTACATTCGTGACACCTAAGTATATTTATTATTTTATGTGACACTAATGTTATAAATAGAGATCTTATATGTGTATTTTGCAATATTCATCATGTGGAAAATTAAACTGAAACAGATTTCATTCTTCATATTCTGTATCTTCTTCGTCAATTAATTTTTTCTTACCTTTAGGCTTTTATTTATGGTTTCTTATAATAATGAGCTTGTTTTTTACTTTTCTTTTTCTTGAAGTAGTATCTCTAATCACATTTAAGAAACAAAGAACCTCATTAATGAAGAAAATTCAAGACTTAGAAGTTATATTAATTATGTTAAACGTTCCACGAATGCTTTTATTTATATTTTTTTCTTTCTTCATATCACGTTATAAAAACAATTTTATTTTATGCATATTTTTTTTTCTCTCACTAATATTATGGATGTCTATGATACGTTTTTGGTTACTAGTACTACCACGTGGGTAGCTGGTAGGTAACACGACCCTGATTAAACATTTTGGGTGGTCCATTAATTAAGTCCAGATGATAGTAGCCACTAGAGTTAATGCCACAACTTCGCGGTGTTGTTAATTCAAAATAATAATTGCAGCCCAACGCTCGTTCGATAGTGGGGACATTGGCCATTTACTTCCCACCCATAGAAAGCATTATTATTAATTGAAACCAAACCACTAACCAGACCCACTTATTATATATATAAACGTGCCACAATTGCACATTTTCATCACTTATTAATTGTGTTAAGAAATTTAAGTGAGGAGCTAGAGAATGATGATGAAGTCTGCTATGTGTGCAGTGGTGGTTGTAGCACTTCTTCTTCTGGCGGAGGTGGGGCCCATGGCTGAGGCTGTGACATGCACCCCAACAGAGTTGAGTCCGTGTCTTCCAGCAATCACTTCCGGTGCTAAACCTTCCAATGCTTGTTGCACGAAGCTGAAGCAGCAAAAACCATGCTTATGTGGCTACCTCAAAAACGCTAGCTTGAAGCAGTATGTTAACTCTCCTAATGCCCGAAAAACCGTTGCTTCTTGTGGGATTCCCTTTCCAACTTGTTAATTAATTAAGCCTTCTTATAATTAAAGTGTGGGATATATATATATATATAGATAAACAGTTTAATTTATACACACTTTGATCCTACAAAGCATCTTGACACAAGCATTCAATAGGATTTCACCACTTTATCGCAACATTTTAACATGATGCGGTAATAAAGTAAATTCTTGTTGAATATTTGGATAACGATGTTATATACTCATAGTTTGTGTGTATAAATTAAACTTATATTTATTATTTACTCTATATATGTCACTCTACGTTTGTGTGATATATTATACAGTTAAGTATTTAGCTATCTTTGAATATGTTAAGGATGATCATATCAGATAAAGCTCTCTAGAGTTGAATATGACCAGTATACATGTTGTATCCAGGGAATTATATGTGTTAAGAGCTATAAATAAATAAATAAATAAATAAATAATGATGTTCTAGAGTGGCGTATATGTCCTCTCATGTGTCGGCGTTGTTAACAAATTTATAGTTCGTTTGACATGAGTACTCGTTTCACGATTTTACGAGGGTGAACGTACCTTAAAAATATGTTGGAGGAAGGATCATCTTTGTAACTTTTAAGTTAAAAGTAATTTTGAGAGGTTAAAACGGTAATCCAAACACAGGTTTAGTTATAAAAAAATTAATTACATGTTTAACTTTCTTAAAAAAATTAAAAAATTAAAAATTAAATTTATAACATGTCTAGATGAAGGTAATCATCTAGATGCACGTTATAACATACTGTATGTTGTACCAAACAGAGAATTAATATTAGACAGGATTATCAATTTGTTATATAGGAAATAGTAAAACAATAAAGAATATGGAGATAATTACCTTTTTTTACGGTAATGTTTTAACATGTACTAAAAAAATTGTCAAATACGGAGTAACTTTTGTAGCTACATTAAATGACTGTAAAATATTTTCAAAAGACAGCATATAAGCGGTTTAATCCATCAAGAGGGGAAAAAAATCAATTTCATCTAAATAAATAATATTATTTTTTTATATAATTAATCGCTTGGTTGAATAACAATATTGTTAAACTATTAATGTTAAGAAAGTATGAACAAAATATAAATTAAATTAATATGGTCAAAGAATTACCAAACTTATGGATCAAGGTGTAAAATTATTCTAAAAAGTCTTGAGTTCATCACGCCTTCAATTAATAAAAGATATTCATTATTTATATATGATCAAACACGTGGTAATTAATCATCTGATAATATTTAAAGCAAATAAAGTACATCTTAAAACACATGGGTGACAAATCATTTATTTCCAGCTTCACATTGCCTTTGTCATTCATCAAAGGTGTCACTTTGACCCTTTTAATTAAGCGGATGTGAGCTTTGATGATGCAATCTTACCTCACAAAGGCATTGGATAGAAGACTCCAAGTAGATTGGGTCAGAGACCCATGGGAAAACCCTAGGATTCTCATAAGTCTTAGGGTAGATTTCGAGCCCATTGGCTAAGTATGAACTCGTTTATCTTTGTAAATATTAGAATAGGTTTTTCCTTCATTTAGACCTTGTATTTTGACCATTCTAGTAGTATAGGGTTTTAGCCTTGTATTTCGAGGCATTTTGAGTAGTCTTTGTAGTATGAATTTTTTTTGTATTTTCATGTATTTTGTCATGGGGGTGAGCTTAACTATTATAGGGGGTGTGTAGCTAATTAAGCTCTATCTTCTCATCTCAAGGAGGTGAACTTAGCTATTACAGAGGTATGTATAGCTAAGCTCTAGCTTCTTTAGGAATCTTCTTAAGGAAGCTTCTCAAGGAGGTGAGCTTAGTTATGAGAGGGTGTGTATAGCTAAGCTCTAGCTTCTCAAGGAAGTTTTCTCAAAGAAGTTTTCTCAAGAAAGCTTCTCAAGGAAGCTACCTAGTCTATAAATAGAAGCATGTGTAACACTTGTTGTAACTTTGATGAATGAGAGTCTTGTGAGACATAACTCAAAGTTCAACTTCTCTCCCTTTTTCTTCCTTCAATTTCGTGCTCCCCCCTCTCTCTTTCTCTCCCTCTTTCTTTTCCTCCATTGAAGCATCCTCTCCAAGCTTCTTATCCAAGGCTCATCTTGGTGGTGAAGCTCTTTCTTTCATGGCTTATTCCCTAGTGGATGACACCTCCTCTCACATCTTCTCCTTTGTCTTCCACTGCATTTCCATGGTGGAAAATCACCATTAAAGGACCTCATTGAAACTCAAAGATCCAGCCTCCGTAGAAGCCCCACAAGCAAGCTTCCATCAAGTGGTATCAGAGCACAAGAGCTTCAAGTAGGTGCTCCTTAAACCTCTATTAATTTTTTTGCTTTACCTTCTCTTCCATTGTTGTTTCTTCATTTTTCTCCATGTATCTCCTCACATGTCTTGTGCTAAATGTTGTTAATATAATTCTTTAGAGTTTCCACCAATTAAACTTCCTATAGAAGCTAGATTTGATTTTCTATGGTTCAAATTTCTTGTTCTTGTTCTTGAACCATGAATTGTGTTGAGTTTAGGTTCCTTTGAGTTTTGTCTTGTTATTTTTTGTGGCTGAAACATAAACCATAAAATTCTTACAAAAATATTAAAGTAGAAGAAAACCTCAAAAATCTAGAGTGACTTGTTCACCTATTATAATTTTATCATAGAAGTCATGTCTAGTCATGAAACTTGTCATATAAGATTTCTTATGTTGTGCTGAATTTTATTTTCTTGTTTCTTTGTCTAACTCATTTGTTCATGAGTGTATGAAATTCTTTTAGCCTATTATTTGATTTGAGTCAAATCTTTCATGTTAATTAGTCCTTAACATGTTCATGCAAAATTCTTAGAGAGTCTTTGATTGTGAAACTTTTCTTGAACTTTTAGGTTTCCTTATGATTGTGTCTATTGTGAATTCGAGTTTTGGTGATTGAATTGTTGGCTGAAATGTTGATCCTAAGTGAATATTGAACTCCTAAAACTGTGGTAAACAATACTAGTGAGTTCAACACACATAGGAAGGTTGAAAGTAAGTCCAAGGCAATCAATATACCATGCTAAAAAAAATCGCTGGTGCTGGAAGCTTGGACATACAAACTTGTAAAAATTATTGAGAATTGGTTACTTTGAATTTTGAGATGAAATGTTTACTGAATTTTCTAGACATATGGGAAAAATTTATAAAAAAAGAACCAAGTGATTTGGATAAAAGGAAAAAATACTAAAAATCACACAAGTTGGCAGAAAAATCAGTATCCAGGAAAAAAAAGTGAAAGAGAAGTGTGCTTGTTGTTTTGCCTCAAAATTTATTCTATAATTGGTGCCTATGTTATACCAATCTTAGTTCCAAAATTTCAATTGAAAATTACTGTGAAAGCAAGTGCCAAAGCTAGAGGTTTGTTGAGTCTTTTTTTTTAATAGTTTTACTCTACTTTAGAACCATTCTAAGTTTCTCTTTGAGTCCTAGCTTGCTTCTATGTCCTTTTCATTGCTTTAACTGTTGAGTAATCCTTGAAAAATTGTCTTGTTAAAACTCCATCGGCTTAGCTTTCATTTCATTTTTTTTGGTCTTTGGTTATTGCTTGTCTCTTTGTTTCCTTGTTTGTGGGTTGCCATATAGGGAATTGGAAGGAGGATTGGTGCCATCCCTTGAAGAATTTGAGTCAAGAAGAAATGGGTCAACCACTTTAAGAGCTATTAGACTAAGAAACACTCCAAATTGAGTGAATTACCAAAGAGAGAACAAACACCAAAATTGAGGACCGTTTTGTAATTTTGTAATTTGCAATTTACTTACCTTCATTGCTTTCAAGTTTTGTAACAAAAAGGTCTTTCATTGGAAGTGTGTTGGGAGCCTCCAATAGGTTACCAAACTTTCATTTTTGTGTAATAATTTTAGGCAATTTTTCCTTAGGATAGTGAGTGTTTTTGTTGGAAACCTTGAATGTGGTCATCCAAACACTCTTAGGATTCGCCTAGTTTACAATTCTTGCTTGCTTTCATAGCTTATTTTCTTTACCTTCCATTGTCAAACCGCCTAGATAGTTTTCCTTTTACCAATTAGTTTTTTACCTTATCTTTCACACTTCTTTCAGTTTCAACCATAGTTTCTTTTACCTTTTGTTTTCAAACCTCCAACAAGAAATAACTACAACTTAGGAACCAACATGAGTCATCATTCATCTAGTGTTAATGGAGAGGGTACTAGTCATAAAGACCCTTTATTTAGAATCTTAGATGAGTTGAGTTCCCTCAAGTTATGGAAAGAAAAACAAGAGAGAAAAGAAAAAGGAAAAAAAGAGTGGAAGAAATAAGTCAAGATGAAAGAAAGAAAATAAGAGAGGAAGAAAGAAGAAAAATAATGAAAGAAATGAAAAGAGAAAAACATGCCTCCTATAGTAGTCATAACTCTTGCAAGAGCCTAAGTGAAGAACTTCATGACTATTACGAAGGAAGGCATAGGTCACATCTTAGACCTCACTCCCATAGAAGAGAAAAGGAAAGAAAGCCTAAAGAGGCTAACATTAACCTCTCATACTTCCATGGGAAGGACAATGTAGAGGCTAACTTAATTTGGAAAATAAAGGTAGAGCAACAACTTAAAAAGAAGTCTACATCAAAATCTTATGACTCTCACTCTTATCTAAAGAAAGATCAAGGTCAAGGCATCTTAGGGGTGACACCTTCTAAGCCCAAAGATGATAAGGGGAAGACAATAGAAAAGCAAGCCCCTAAGGCTAGTACGCAAGAGAAAACTAGCTCTATAAAGTGCTTTAAATGTCTTGGAAGAGGACACATTACTTCTCAATGCCCCACTACAAAAACCATGATTATGAGGGGCCAAGACATTTATAGTAGCCAAGATAAGGCTACTACTTCACCTTCCTCTAGTGAAAGTGAAAAAGTAAAAGGAGAAGAATCTAGTGAAGAAATCTACCCCCAAGAAGAAGGACAACCATTAGTGGTTAAAGAGAAGTGTAAGGAGGTAAGTGTCTCCTCCAAGAGGTTAGCTAAGAAGGAAACTCATTTTACAATAAAGACAAACATTAAAGAAACTTTTCCTCTTAGACAACCTCCACATTTTCTTTTTTGTAAAAAGGCACTTGCTAGCATTGTCACACCTCTTGGGCTTGAGTTTATTCCTCAAGTAAAGAAGTTGTTGGATGAATGTTTGGTTTGCAAGAGCTTAAATCCTTGTGCTTTGTTGGTGCCCAAAATAGGTATTATTAGGCACCAAGTCCCTAAAATAGGTGGTATGATGAATGTTTTGAGTGGTGCAACCCTCTTTTGTAAAATCACTCGTGCAACTAACATCTTCATGGTGTGTGTATATAGGGACCCATTAGGTAGGTTTGTTCTTATTTTTAGTTTCAATACAAACTTAGGTACTCATATGGGACACCTTAGATTTGTCATACTTTTTGGTAGGAATAATCAATATGAAAATACAGAAAAAGGTATGTTTTATTGCGTTACTTTTCTTAATTTTTCAAATAGTGATCAAGGGGTTCCCAT
Organism: Glycine max; assembly: GCF_000004515.6. Lineage (NCBI taxonomy): Eukaryota > Viridiplantae > Streptophyta > Magnoliopsida > Fabales > Fabaceae > Glycine > Glycine max. Next base: position 7,778,204 of record NC_016089.4, on the reverse strand, counting down.
GAACCCTAAGAGAATAAAGGTCATTCCTGAGTGGCCCACTCCACCAAGTATAAGAAAAATTTGGGGCTTCCATGACTTAACAAACTTTTACAAAAGGTTTGTCCCATATTTTTCTATACTTGTAGCATCACTCATTGAGTTGGTGAGAAACCATGTTCCTTCATAGGAAGATGCCCAGGAAATGGGTTTTCAGACCTTACCTTACTTCAACATACCAAACACCACTAATACATATGTTTTTGTTCTTTTTACAGGTGTTGAAGGAAGGAGCCCAGAGTATAAAGAACCTCAAGATTTGAGGTCAAATCCTCTCCAAGGTGGAGGGAATGATGCAATCTTACCCTGCAAAGGCATTGGATAGAAGACTCCAAGTAGATTGGACCAGAGATCCAAGGGAAGGCCCTAGGGTTCTCATGAGCCTTAAGGTAGATTTCGAGTCCATGGGCTAAGTATGAACCCGCTTATATTTGTAAATATTAGAATAGGTTTTTCCTTTGTTTGAGCCTTGTATTTTGACCATTCTAGTAGTATAGGGTTTTAGCCTTGTATTTCGAGGCATTTTGAGTAGTCTTTGTAGTAGAGATTTTTTTTTTGTATTTTCATGTATTTTGTCATGGGGGTGAGCTTAGCTATTATAGGGGGTGTGTAGCTAAACTCTAGCTTTTCATCTCATGGAGGTGAACTTAACTATTAGAGAGGTATGTATAGCTAAGCTCTAACTTCTTTAGGAATCTTCTTAAGGAAGCTTCTCAAGGAGGTGAGCTTAGTTATGAGAGGGGTGTGTGTAGCTAAGCTCTAGCTTCTCAAGGAAGTTTTCTCAAGAAAGCTTCTCAAGGAAGCTACCTAGTCTATAAATAGAAGCATGTGTAACACTTGTTGTAACTTTGATGAATGAGAGTCTTGTGAGACACAACTCAAAGTTCAACTTCTCTCCCTCTTTCTTCCTTCAATCTCGTGCTCCCCCCTCTCTCTTTCTCTCCCTCTTTCTTTTCCTCCATTGAAGCATCCTCTCCAAGCTTCTTATCCAAGGCTCATCTTGGTGGTGAAGCTCTTTCTTTCATGGCTTATTTCCTAGTGGATGACACCTCCTCTCACCTCTTCTCCTTTGTCTTCCACTGCATTTCCATGGTGGAAAATCACCATTAAAGGACCTCATTGAAGCTCAAAGATCCAGTCTCTGTAGAAGCCCCACAAGCAAGCTTCCATCATTTGAGGTGGCAAAACAGGTCACCATGTATTACTAATAATCCACAAAAATATTTTTTTATATAAAGTTATAATTAATATAAAATTATAATTACGTAAAATATATTGTTTATAAAAAAATTATATCAAAATTATATAATGGATTTCTAGTTATAAACTTTAAATTATAATTTGAGTAGAGACTTCTGACTTATAATTTTGGCTTAAATCATAATTTAAAAATTTCTATCTAAAATTCAAACTGAGTATAAGTAGTTATGTAGTTATGATAGGCAAGAACGAGATATCCAATCCAAGTATACCCTTCAATTGTTTTTTTGTATTGAATAGTAGATTAAAAAAATTACTATAACTAGAATATGATGTGATTGTAAATATTTTTTACATTAGTAGTCAGTTGATTATAAATTTTTGCACAATTAAAAATTATTATTCTTAAGAATTTATAATTTCTAGCTACTTCCAATAAGCAGCTTGAATTGATCCAAAAATATATCCAAAGTTTGTAACATTTTGTTAATATATTTGTAGCTACTTCTCTTGTATCATTTCCAATCTATCGTACAATAAAATATGAATAGTCTATTTTCAAAATATACAATTTTAGGATGATAGCAGTAAGAGAAAATTTTGAATTATTCCTCAGAAGTTATCTCAAAGGCTTTTAGACACCATAGTTGTTCGAGTTCACAATAGACTAGACTATTAGACAATACATCATATCTAGCTATTTATTTAATTAGTAGCAGATTAGCATATTCTAACCAAACACAATTACATGCCTGAAAATCCAATAACTAAAGTCTCACAATACAATCAACAATTTTCCCAATTGTGAAGCAGGAGGGGTCTCATGGAAGAGAAAATTTCAGGACCACAATATACGAAAATATGATTTGTATATTAATTGTTTTACGGCAACTGCATACAAGACTCCATCTGTCTGGGTGGTGTAGTTGGTTATCACGCTAGTCTCACACACTAGAGGTCCCCGGTTCGAACCCGGGCTCAGACATTTCTTTTAAAATGTATTTTGTATGACCTTGTTCCCATCATCTAATATCAAGATGAGGAGTATAATAATAAACCTTTTATTATTAGTTATTAGACATTATAAAATTTTATATTTTTTTATAAATTTCAATTAATAATAAAGATTTTGTTAAAAAAATATGCATTAGATAAGTATATTGCTAACATTTCTTTTTGAAGATTGATTGTTTGTCTTTGAAGTTTGGGTAAAAGAAGGTGAAGAATCTCAAGTTTGTATTGTAGCTTTTTTTTTAATACTTTTGAATTATTATTGGTTAAAGTATTTAAAATATCAAATAAAATTGAGTAAATTTAAAATAAATAGAAAAAATAATTTAACCTTTTATTTATTTTTTATCTCTTTCTTAAATACTATTTATTTTCTCTTTAACCCAAAAAAGAGGAGTTTATTAAGTGTTGAAGGATCCTTCATAAAACACAGTTTCTATTTGTTATAAGGTTCAATCATAGGAAGAAACTTCATCGTGCCCAACTCCGATCACCTTCATATTTATGTTAGTGCTAGACTTACTAATTTTCTTCTGGTGCAGCTTAACTGATTTTCTTTTATTTGAGAAAATATTTACAAAAAGACTTTAAAAATAAAATTCAATTTTTTATCTCTTATCTTATTCGATCTTGTCTTTATACTAACAAAAAAAAAATTATACTGATAGACAATTTTGTTTATATAGTATTGCTGTTATATATCAAATGTGTAAGTATGTGTATAATACATTATATTGCTGCCGTTTTTTTTTTTTTTAAAAAAACATCACATTGTTGTTATAAACTCAAAATACCTATACGCTTATGTTTAATTTCTACTAAGCAGAAATTGTGCTAATACAAAGAATCTTAATGTTTATATAATACCCTTTTGTCTATTAATTTTTTTTTAAAATGCATTATTAAAAATACTATTAATTTCATTCAATAATTTTTCATAAAGTATTAGAAATACGTGGCTCGCTAATAAGTGTTTCAAGAACACTAGTTAAGTAGTCATTGATATAATTTTTTTTTATCGAGTTTAATAATTATGCAATGAGTTAAAAATTTTGTACATTGTCAAATAATAAAAAAAATTCATTGATATAACTATTAAAATAATTATTAAAATCAGCAAATTTATCATACATAATAATTTATAATTTAATGATAGTATAAAATTATTTTATATTGGTGTATTTTATTTTATTATTAATTATTTATTGGAAATCCCATTTTGAATATATTAAAATTACTGTGGAGTACATAAATAAGATTTTTAAACAAAATTTCCACTTTTAATTTCTTAAGTAGTTTCAAAACATTTGCTTTTAAAAAATACTATTACTATAATGACACCGCACTCTCTAATCTTCTTGAATTATGTAAACAGTATTATTATTTTCATTATCATTATTATATCATCACTTACAAATCAGTCTTTAATTAATTAGAAACTTTTATATGAAATTAATTGCTAATTGGATGAAGTTATTGCGTAGGCAGTGACAAATCAAAAGGTATCCTATTCCGATTAATTTGCACTTGCCAACGTATCCTCGGTGTTTTCCCACTCTTAATTGCATATATATATATAGTGTTCAATGCTCAAATTGCAATAAATAAAGCAAATACTAAAAAAGGGAAATTTTATTTGAATCTAACAAAACTGGATAAGTTCAAACAAAACTTCATTTGTCTCCATAATAGTATTAAGGGATTTTCTTCTAATCCCGGAAGAAAATCTTCACCAACACGTTTTGAAATATTTCAGAATTATTTATCTACGTAAGAATTCTCAATCCGTATTAATCATATAAATTATAAATTTGTATAATCTAATTTTTTTTAAAATAAAAATATTTTAAATATTTTTAAATAAATTTAGTTATAATTTTTATAATATTTATATAAATATTATTATATTAAGTAGATTGTCAAATAATAAAAAAATTTCATTGATATAACTATTAAAATAATTATTAAAATCAGCAAATTTATCATACATAATAATTTATAATTTAATGATTGTATAAAATTATTTTATATTGGTGTATTTTATTATTAATTATTTATTGGAAATCCCATTTTGAATATATTAAAATTACTGTGGAGTACATAAATAAGATTTTTAAACAAAATCTTATTGATCTATTTTTGATCTTATTATATTAATTTTGATTTAATAATATTATATATATATATATATATAAATTTTAAATAAAAATTATAAGTTTAATAAAAATTTATATATATATAAAAAATTAATTATTAAATCAAAATTAATTATCACAATGTAAATTTATATATATTTAAAATTTTAGTATTATATATAATAATATTAATTATTTTATAATTTAATTAACTTATTAACGTTAGAATGTTAACACCAAAGTCACATGTTTCTAACCTACATGAAATATTATTAATTGCGCATATATGCCCATCCAACGTTTGCAATATTGTATGCCCCCCTCTCCCCTTTACTCTACTCAGTACTCATTCATTATTGTCACAGGATGATAAAAATCAAATTATTTTGTTTTTAAGGTTTATATTCAACTATTCTTCTTTTTATTTATTGATATCCAAGTTTTTTTCTTTAACCTTGACTGTTAGCATACAATATTTATTTTGTATCTTTCTATTGACATTTACAATGCCATCCATTATTAGGTTTGGAATAGACTAAACTCCTTTACCATTAAATTGTTCTTCATTATTTTTTTTAAAAATAATTTTTTAAATTATCAACTCACACAACATATGACCATGGACTATTAATAATATTTTATATAATATATGGGATGAATTATTAATCATGCAGAATAGTATGATATGTTTTTTACGATATAAATATATACACGCGCGAGGCCAATATTGTTTTGATTAGTATACATATATTAATACCGATAACAAATGTCATTAACAAATCAAATCCAATTAATTAATAGCCGGCACCACCCTGTGAAACAGGTTAATTATGAATTTAGATTCTCTAATTAATAAATAAAAAATATATACAAAAAATGAACGAAATCAATAGAATAGATGATATCTGGGAAAGGGCCGGAGTATCTTTTTTTCTCTTTTTTTTTTTTATAGAAATCTTTTTTTCTCTTTTACAAGGTGATAAAATGATTAAATTAATATGTTTGGATCATGATCTGTAAACTAATTAGGAGTGATTTGATATGTTTGCTCTTGTCTTAGTTTGAGTACTCCTTGTGCTGAAACTAAGTCTTTTAATATATTTTAATCTTTTTCCCTTTAAAAAATATTAGGAGTGATTTGAATTATTTTTAATTTTTTATTTTATAGAAAACATTTTTTATTAAAAATTATTTATTATGCATTCATATTTTCCATGTAATAAATTTTTTTCCTTAATGAATATTTTCTTTTAAATACTGAAAATCAATTTTTAAGAATGAGTTGACAAAGTCATGAAAATTAATTTCGTATGTAATTAATACCATACATATTTATGCTTATCTCTTATATTTTTATCAGTATCTGTTTATATATATATATGCACAGCTTAATTAAGAATACATCCCAAACAAAATAATTAAGAGTTAAATATATATATATGATTAATGTAAGTAAATAATTATTATAAAAATTAACAACCTAATCTTAAACTTATAAAAAAACTTATCATAAACAATTTTCTTGAAAATTAAACCGAGGATCCATTTTCGCATCATCAAATGCACAGCATCCGAAGTTAAATATTTTTGTGTATAACCTTTTCAAAAGCAATAAAACGAAAACGAAAACGAAACTGTAAGCTATGAAAACGTGGATCATACGCGGAGCCACGAAAATGTTTGCTAGTTTTTCTGTGTCTCTGCGACTCCAACGTTGTTTGGCTCAATATATATCCCTTTGCAGCTCTCGCTAGGTTGCTGTAATTCACAAAACCCAGGACGGGCTTCCATCATTGCTCACCAATCAATCCCGTATTAATTAATCCTTATCCATCATAATTTATAAATAGTGCCCAAAAAGCCTCATCTCATTCTCAACCTACACAAATACAATACACGCATAGTTTTTCTTCAAATCTCCCCACATACAACAATGTCCACCGATCTCTCTGTCATTCTCCCTCGTGTTCTCATTGTCTCTAGACGAAGCGTTCGCAAAAACAAGTTCGTTGATTTCGTTGGTATGTTATGTTTCCTCCTTTTCTTTCATCTCTTCATTCAAATTTACTTCTAGCGCAATAGTGCAAATATGCTATTGGAAGTGGTAAAAAAACTTTAGTCTTTTAACCGAGTCAAATGATGTCATATAAATAACATTGCCAAAACTTTAGTCTCTAACAAAATCGAATCATGTTATGTGATCTATTTATTCAATCTCACATGAGGGAATAAAACTTTGTTATTGTTGTTGTAGTGCAAATATGTAATTCCTTAATTATTTTCCAATCATGTGCGTGAAATTAACATGGCCCTTTTGATAGAACGTGTTATTATGTGATTTTTTTTTTCAGGTGAATATCACCTAGATCTTATAGTAGGGTATGGCGCGGTGCCCGTGATTGTTCCTCGTGTTTCCGGGGTGCACATGTTGTTGGATAGCTTTGAGCCAATCCACGGCGTGCTTCTGTGTGAAGGTGAAGACATTGATCCTTCTTGGTACGAACAAGATATCGCGGGTCTTTCACAAGAGGAATTGGAAGAGATTAAAAGGCTTCATGCAAGTGACACGGCCATTGACAAAGAGAAAGACTCAATTGAGTTGAGTCTCGCCAAGCTATGTCTCGAGAGGAACATTCCCTACTTGGGAATTTGCAGGGGCTCACAGATTCTTAATGTTGCATGTGGGGGTACCCTTTACCAGGACATAGGGAAAGAGCTTTCAATTAAGTGTCTCGATAGCCAAAGGGTTATGCACATAAACTATGACGATTATGATGGGCATAGGCACGATGTGGAAGTGGTTGAAAACACCCCTTTGCATCATTGGTTTAAGGATTCTTTGGAAGAAGGAAAAATGAATATTTGTGTTAATAGCTATCACCATCAAGGGGTCAAGAGATTGGCACAACGTTTTGTGCCAATGGTCTTTGCACCTGATGGCTTGATTGAAGGGTTTTATGACCCAGATGCTTATAATCCAGAGGAGGGTAAGTTCATTATGGGATTGCAGTTTCACCCTGAGCGTATGAGGAAGCCTGATTCGGATGAGTTTGATTACCCAGGATGCCCCTTTGCTTATAAGGTTAGAAAATATATATGGTTTCTTTAGAGATCTATTTTAATGTTATTTATACATTGGCAATTTGAGTTGACATTTGTAATTTTGTGGAAACTCTGCAGGAATTTGTAAAAGCAGTTGTTGCTCATCAGAAGAAGCTGAACAGCTTAACATCCGTACAAAAGCCTATTAAGCTTAATAAGGAAATGGAAATCAAAAGGAAGATTATTGTGCGTAGTTTCTCACTTGCCAAAAACCTATACATTGCTGGCCGTGGAACTAATTCCCCCAAAGAGACTGAACTCGAAGCTGGAGCAGAATTTCTTGAGGTACTAACTTGCACAACTAGGAAACTTAAACTAATTTGACAATTTTTCATATTTGTTTAGAATAGGGACAAAACTTAGATATAAAGCTAATTCTAATTGAAGAATATTATTAAAAGTACTTCAGTTTTGTTCTTTATTTAAGTTTTGTCATTAGAGTAATATTTTTTGACACTTCAACTAATAGGAGATAAGGATAAGCAAAAACATAACATCATGTTGTATTCTGTGCTATCAAATTTGAATAAGGCATACAGTTGTAACAGCTCAAATTATCCCTTAACTTTATCTTGTTTATTAGCATCCTTAATATAAACACTTTATTGGCAGCTTCTTTTTCTCTCTTAGCATGTGGTGTACATGCATCATTTTCCTTTGTTTAAGGAACACAACACGACGTTATCAATTTTTTTTTCTTTCTCTGTATTGATTTATGTATAAATTTGCAGTCCAACACAGCCTTGAGTGTGCAACAAGAGAATAGGTTAAAGCAAATGGGTGCAACGGTTAGGAATGCAGGCTCCTACATAGAGAGACTGAAGCTAAACGAGGAAAGAGAAAAAATGGCAAGAAATGTGATGGCGAAAATGACCGTGGAACAGTTGTCTGATCTCTTGTCTTTCTATCACACTATGGGACAAATTTGTTCAGAAGTATTGGATATTAAGATACATGGCCTTGTCAATGACTTAGGTTCATGATTTTGTTCCTTAATTTCTTGGCCTTTGGTTGACTATGCAACGTTTGTTTGTTGGTAGTTAGATGCATGTGCTCCTTTGTGGGACTCAGTGATTGTTAGGGGAAAGGGCTCTCTGTTTGTTCCTTTTGTTTGAGTCTGTTACTAAATTCCTTACGACTTGGGTATATCAATCACCTGTGTAAAGAACAGATAACCACTGGCTTTTGGAAAAAGTTTCAAAAGGCAAATGTTAATCCGTGCAGTGATTAAGGAAATAAAATTGATTTTTTTATAATGCTATTACTGTATATTATTGTAATTTTTAATATAATTTTAGTGTAATTTCTATAATTTTTTAATTAATTTTTTAACTAATATCCTAAAAATATTGGTTAGTAGAATTCTTAATGCTTCATTTATTGTATGATTTTTAATATTATTCAAATTATTTTGATTAATATATAACATTTTTTATTCAATTTAGTCTTACGCATCTAGAAATCTTATAAAAAGGTTGAAAATTTTCTTCTTCCTTTATAATTATTTAAATATCTAACTTTTTAATAAACAGTATTTTTAAAAATAATTATTATTTTTACAGATAAAATTAAAACTAATTTTTATATTAAATGATCATAATCTTAATTGTTATTATAATAATAAAAAACATATATTTAGTTTTATACAATTTTATACTGATTATCACTTTAGTCATTATAATAAAGTAACATTAACATTAATATATATATATATATATATATATATATATATATATATATATATATATATATATATATATATGAAAAGTTCTAAAAGAGAGGGGAAGAGGGTGTCTAGATCATGTTGTTATATTCAATTTGTTGGTATGAAGTATTTTTTTTAATTTTAATTAATTTTTATCGGAAAATTTTGTTAGCTAATCACCTTTGGTAGATCTTTTCTCTCAAGTCTCAATTCTCACCTATATTTTTTTCATTCAAATAACTCAAACTTAAAATATTACTTAAAGAAAAATCAAATTAAGTATCATTTAAATTAATAGAAACAAATACTTTAAGTTTATTATCTTAATTTTTTTATTTGTAAGAATCAGAGATGATATCAAAAATATATTCTATCCAATCAATTTAGTTATCCATATTTAGTATATCATCATAGAAAGTTACATATTAATATATTATAGTAAATTAAAAATCCGTTCAATGTGAACTTATAAATGTAACGTATAACTAAAAACTAACAATTAAAACAGTATTATTTTTTAATCACATATTACATGTTATTTTAAATAAAAAAGTATGAAATAAAATAACAATTTCAATGTTTATAAAAATAATATAGAAAAAATTTATTTCATAATTATATATATTTTAGAAAACTTTTGGAACCTTTGTACGTAATCATAGACCATGTGCCTAATTTAACCATACTTAATAAATAATTAGATTACAAGTAGAAATTATAATTATAACTGGTTATTATTTTTAAAATATGAGTATATAATTAGTTATATAATCAATTATATAATGAGTTATATCTAAAATTAATTACATAACTAATTATGGACGAACAAAAATAAGTTGTTTGGAATATTTATTTTTATAAAACAGTTATAATTTTATAACCAAAATGAATTTAGCACAGTATTGAATATGTATTTCTTACATGTACTTACACGAATTTGATTTACTTTGGCACCCTTTTCCTTTCAAAAATAAATTATATCTTTATAACTATTATTGTTTTTTAAATATAGAAATAAATTATTTGAAATACTCCTAACTATAAAATTAGTTATAATTTTTTTACCTACTTTTATATAATTAGTTATAATTATTTTTTTAAAACTATTTTTTAGTATTATACATGTAACGTGACACCTTTAGACAAGTCACAAGCATTCCTAAGCATGTACGTTAGCTAGGGTTTCCTACAAACACGTTGATGTTTCATGCATTGAGGGTGGACGGAGGCTAGGGTGCGAAAGTAAAACTTATTAGGCACCATAAACAAGTTTATTTTTACACTTTTCATCATTTATTTTCCATTATACCCTTTCTCTTCCTTCCTTTCTCTTGTTTCTCCCCCTTCCTCTTATCATCTCTGCAAAATCTTAAGGTTAAGAACAAAATCACGACGCTTAATTCAACAACTATGATCTCAATACTACAATTATACAAGGTTTCAATACAGCAAATGCTCATTTCCCATTCCATTGCAGCCACTCCCAAAACACTACAACAGCAACACAACTACCGTCTCCATGAATAGCAATAACAAACCCTCAACCACAAACCAAAATAGCAAACCATGCAAACAACAATGTGAATAGAAACATAATCTCATTGGGGACCTGCAACCGTGAGTAGAGTTTGTGTGTGTCGTAATCGAAGGTGACCCATTGCCGTCACACACAACGGTGCCCCTCTTCTAAACATGCATATTCTCATTTTTCTCCTTTTGGTCTGATCTCACCCCTCACTTGTGCACAAATTTATTTACTCATAGTTGTGCGGTCAAATTAAGAAACTCCTCTTCCCAGCGGCGGCAAGCATCAACCTCCTCAATGAATTGTTGTTGTGTATACAACCGACTCCTTTTACTTTTGAGTGTGTTGGTGGTAAAAATATTTATTAAGGTTTAGGCTTATAAGTCTTTTTTTGATTTATATGGTGTTCAACTTCTTTTCTTTTACTCGATGTGAGACTTCACCTCACATTGTAGTTGCATCACCGCTCCACCCACGGGATATGCTGCCAGATATCAATTGTTGGGTAATTGAGGGGAGAAAACACCGAAAAGATTTACACCAATGAGTCATGTGCAACCATATGAGGGAACCTGACACTACACTTTAGTTCAAAGCTTAAAACTTGTTTTCTCCTCACTTATATGGTGCTCAATTTTTTCATTTCTTCTCGATGTGAGATTTTACCTCACACATATACTCCAACATCTACTGCACTCCCTTAACTTCAACTTGTTTGTACGAGGCGCCTTGCAAGATTGTGGTGATTCCCTTTTGTCAAAACTACAAAACTTCACTTGAATCTCAAAATGGAATCAGCCAAGCGTTACAAGGCGGTTTTGAGATTGAATGGATGGGGAATTATGAGGAGTGCGAGAAATGTTCTGGTTCCGGTGGAGAGTGTGGAGTCGCTGATGGTAAATTCCAATGTTTCTGCAAGGATGGATGCAAAGGTATGCTTCCTAGCTAGCTTGTTCATTGCTCGGACTCTCTTGTGTCTATTAATTCAATTTCTAGTTTAGTTAGTAAACTTGGTTTCTTTTTTAGTATTCAAGAAGCCGTGTTATATTATAACAACAAAAGAAAGCGTTTTTCTAATTAACAATGACATGAGAAAAAGGTCGAATATTTTATATCTCTAAACCGCCTTTATGGATCACTTTAACCTTTGCAAGGGAAGGACGGATAGTGTGGCTTCAGTGGAGAATAATTCCCCAAAGCTAGATGGAGCTATGAGAGAATCCTTAAGAAAATAAAGTTGCACACATCAACTATAGTTTTTTATATAATAATAAATGTTTGATCCAATAAATGATATCAAAGTAAGATCACGAGTTCAATCTTCTTCTCGGTGACACTATATACTAACAAATATTGTACATCCTGACCATCAATTACAGTTTTTAGTTTAGTGGTAAAGCGTATCATCTAACATGGAACAAAATTGGTGTGTTAGATATTTTAGTGCAGATTATTTTGCTTGTCAATAGCGTGGTTTAACTGTTACATTGATTCTTCCCCAAAACACCTTAGTTAGCACTTGAAGAAGACCGGGTCAGCAATTGCTTGCTTGCAACAAAAAAAAAAAAAAAACAAAAGCTATGATAATATTTTGACTTATGGAATACGTACAACATATCAAACTCCTGACAAGTTCTCCTGTTGACCATTTTAAAAGTAGTTTTTCTCCAAACCATCAGGTTTATTCTCATGCTAAAGTCACGCTCACACCTCATACTATCATCCTCATGTTTTCACACATATGCAGCAGGTCCAAATTAAACATCATTAATTCTTTGATTTAGATTATGTGGCCTGAGTTTTGGAACCATTAGTAACATAGAAACTTCTTTTGCTTAAAATCCTAGGAACTGAGTCTCGTATATATATATTTTTTTACTTTCATTATTGGTTAAAACGTGCCACACCTTTTTTTGACTTTAATGTGTTCATGTTTCACGACTAAGATTCAGTTGTTTAGAGTAGTTAGACATTAGTAGCCTGAGCTGTTAGACACAGGGCACCAACCCATAAATTTTCTTTAAGAATAGATTAATAGGTGACCTAAATTTACATTTGCATCAAATCAATAGTACTGATGCACTTCAAAACTCATGTTAACCTCAATTGTAATCTCCCTCTTCCATTTATCTATTCCAGTGTCAAATCCTCTGTCTCTCTTCTCTACCAAGCTATTATTCTGAGGATGCAACTTCTTCTACAAGGCATCCTTTTCTCATTCTTGGTCATAACCATCATCCTAAACCAGATTCCAACATCTTGTGCTGATGATGATGTGCAATATCTGAAATGCGGTTCTCCTTTTCATTGTGCAAATCTCAAAAACCTGAGTTATCCTTTCTGGGGATTCAGTAGACCCCTATACTGTGGCCACCCTGCGTTTAAGCTACAATGCACAGATGAAGTAGCAACGGTTACCATTATGTCAGAGAGTTAGAGAGTTCTTGAAGTCAATGACTCTTATCATGGACCCAAACTTGTAAGAACTGACTACTGGAACAATACTTGTCCCACTAGCCTCAGGAACATCGCCATAGGTTGCACTTTCTTCGATTATGGTTCAGATTCTCAGAACCTGACTCTCTACTATGATTGTTCTTCCTCTCCATTTCCTCAACCAGATAGCTTTTCCTCTCAGTTTAATTGCAGTGTAAACGAAACTCAAATGATTAACTATTTTGTGACGGAGAGCATGCTTGAAAATGCTGGGTCAAGTGAAATACTGGGAACATACAAATCTAGAGTAGTTAGTTATGAAAGTTTGAATTTGGTCACAGCTTCCGTAATCAATTTCAAGAGTCTTGATATATTATGGTTCGCAATCAGATATTCAAGTCAAAAGTTCTGGAAGTTTGTTCAAATTTTGGAGTCAGAAGCTGAAGTTCTAGAAACAAATTCAACCGTGGAAAATCTTAAGGCCGCTCTTGAAAATGGTTTTGGCGTGGAGTGGGAAGCAAACAATAGTTTGTGTGGTGAATGCCAAAACTCTGGTGGGCATTGTGGTTATGACCCAATCTCAAGTGAATTCGCTTGCCATTGTAGCGATAGATCTTTTCCATCTACATGTAAATCAGGTGAGTAACAGTAACCTTATGTAAACATCTTGAGTTTTCTTGTCATTCAGAGAAGTGTATCTGATATAGAGTCACGGAAGCCTTTTAAAAACTTACCCTTCAGCTGTCCAGAATCACAAGAACTATATCTCCTTACGCAGTTACGTCCCTATCTGTATTTTCAGCTATTAAACATGATGGGGGGAAGGTGAGAAATAACTCCCTTGTTGCGAATAGGATCGGCAATAACAATACAACTAGAACAACAAGGTCTACACGGAAATCTCCCTTGATGATTTCCTTCAAAGTTTCTTTTGGTCTCCCTCTTCTCCTTTTCACCAAACTAAAAATCATGCAATTCTTTTTTATAATTGGCACTTCTTGTGACCTTCTTTGTACAAGCTCAAACCATCTTTCTGTCATCTAGGATTGGAAATAAGAATAATAATGACAAAGTTTTGTTAGGAACATGTAGATGTGAATGCTTCTTCTAGCTGTAAATTAAAATATCATTCTTTTGATTTTCCCCTTTTTTTGTTTACCTAGTCAATGACTTCCTAGCAGCATTACTGCGTCACCTTTCTTGGAAAATATCGCAGATGGATCGGTAGATATTAGGTAGGAATAAGTAGCATTCAGAAGTGTTCACACATTCATCTTTCTTAAAAATATTTGTTGCCTTCTTTGACTGCAATTAGACTTGACTTCTTTATGGGGTCCAGTTACTCTTATATCTTGTCTGTTCAATAATGCATATTCGTCTAGAAAACTGATCAATAGACAATAGACTGCTTAAAATTCTTGAGTTGCCATTTTAAGTTCAAATCTAGGGATGATTCTCCAGATTTGGAATTTTAGTTAGTTAGATTTAGACCCTATATAACCCTGGATTGAACAGAAACCAATTTCCAAGATTTTGGCAGTTCTTTATCAAATATCTATAAATAATTATTGCTTCCGGACTTTGGATCTCTATTTCTGTTTGCTAATGCAAAATATCTACAAATTCCCATTTGTGGGTTCAAACCCCAAATTACAAAATGTGACAAGATGTCACCTCCTAGTGTTGTAGAACTAGAAAACCTGGGTTTGTCTGATAGTTTTGGAGGATTTCAAAGCAGAACATTTTTTCACACAGCCAACAAAAAGGAGTTCGACATATCAAAACAATTTCAGGCAAAAACATGAGATTTGGGTATGGCGTTAAATATTGCCTTATCTTGTTACAAGTCTTATCTATCTACCATGAAATTATATAAGTCAATAAGTTTTAGTTACGAGTCTTATCTATACAAAATTTTGGGTATAGCATTAAATGTTGTTTCACGTGTTTGATTTAACTTATTTAATTTTTAAGAAATAATTACTTAAATTGACTAATCTTTTAAGAAACTTAAAAAAAAAGTCATTATTTCCCTTAAAATAAGTTGCGTCAGACATGTTTGGCTTCTATAAGAAAACTCATGCAAATTAGGGTAGTAAAGAAGGTTGAATTCGCTTACCAAAGCCTCTTGTTCATAGAAATTAATATTACTTAGCTACTTGCTCAGCAAGGCAAGACTCTTCATTATTTTTCCGAAACGTGTAATGGGTTAAGAAATAGGTGATTCATGGTTGGGAACTACAAGTAAAAGACATGCTTAAACAAATAAGACAGATGGAAATATCTTGACTGGTGACAAATCCGGAGAAGATCATCACCGTTGAAATGGTCTTGGCTGGGAAACTCAACCATTAATCATATTATGAAATAATTGCATGAAGCTCCCTCCTAAATCATTAAAGTAACTACACTCTTTCATCCATTTCCAGCGAATAAAAACATTAAGATCGATAATATATATATATATATATATATATATATATATATATATATATATATATTAAAAACTAACATGTTCACATTCTGCAACTACACTCACCTGCCATGGCATTTAAATATATGTTTTGAGACATCATGTTATTAGATTATGCCACCGCATTTGACTCTTTTAACTAATATATTCCAATGTATGAACCATACAAGCAGTTCATCCATCTGAACCAACCAGCCAAAACGTCCAAATTAAACCTTATGTATGTACCATTGATTAAGACCTTTCAGTCATAGTTCTAGATTTTGAACAGCCACCATTCAGCCAAACTATACGAGAGTATTTATATTTTGACCATAAAACAACATCCCTTCAATTTTATATACGCATCACTCACGATCATCCTCATTTCCCAACAAAATAATTTCCATTCCGCAACTATTTAATTGTATTTTAAAGGTACAAAAACAAGAAAAAGAAAATACGCATCAATTACTCGGCTGCTATTGCCAGAACTCTCAGGCTATAATTTTCTTTTTCACTCCTCGTCAAAGTCCAAGTCAAATAAACTCAACTTCATGTTCTATTTTCACACCTCGTCAAAGTCCAAGTCAAATAAACTCAACTTCATGCTCTATTTTCCTCTTCTTTTATTTTCTTTTTCTCCGTTCGTTCAAGCCATGCATAGAGCCATAGTTCACACTATAACCAACAACATTTTTATGGCCTAAACCTCAGGCAAACGAACAACCAAACTATGTTGTCCCTCTCCTCCACTACCACCATCATCACAGCCACCATCCTCGTCTTCTATCTCCACCATACGACGTCATTACCACCCCATGCACAACTCTCTACCTGCCACGTGACCTCCTTCAACTGCGGCACCATCACCAACCTTTCCTACCCTTTCACCGGCGGTGACCGCCCCTCCTTCTGTGGGCCACCACAGTTCCATTTGAACTGCCAAAACGGTATCGTTCCCGAGTTGATCATCTCATCAGTGAGTTACCGAGTCATTCATGTAAACTCGGAGGCTCACACTCTCAACTTAGCAAGACTAGACCTTTGGAACGAGACATGCACCAATGTGTACGTTAACTCAACTTTTGATGGCCCCACATTCAGCTACGGTTCGGGGAACCAGAACCTCACTTTGTTTTACGAGTGCGAAGCCTCTTCACGGATCACCGAAACGCCAGAAAATTTGTTTCACTGTTGGAGTAACGGGGATAAGAATAACTCTTATTCTTTGGTTGGTCCGTTTCCTTTGGACCCTATTCTTGAGGTTGTTGAATGCGATGAACATGTTAAAGTGCCAATTCTTATAGAGCTGGCAGATAGGCTCGTGAAAAACCGGTCTTTGCTTGGGGAGGTTTTGATGAAGGGGTTTAATGTGAACTATATGAATCCTTATGAGACTGAGTGTTTTGAGTGCCTTGCTTCTGGTGGCGTGTGTGGGTTTGACTCTGATAACGATGAACCCATTTGTATTTGTGGGGATCAGTTGTGTGCAACTCCAGGTATTGCAGCTTTTTCTTTTGGTTAATTATTATCTATTTAAGTCCTATGTTTTTTTTTAGAGTCTTCTTTCTCAGTTAGTATACACTTTTTACACTTTTCTCTATCTCTCTTGATACCCTTTTCACCAAACATGTCATTTGGGCTTTGATAGAGAACTAGTTAATTTACACTAGTATGAATCAGGTGACCTCAAAAGAGTGTGAAACACTCATTTCTCATTAGAAAATCCAATTATTAATTATCACTTAATTTGTAGTTATAATTGCAAGTTCAGTACTCATCGATCCAATCGGTTAAGGGAGAAAATAGCTTGATATTAGCTTCCTATTAATATCTGGAACTGAGACTTATTGACTACGTACCTTTTTCTTTTCATCCCTCTTGTGTCCTTATCTGATTCCTTGTTTTGACATCTTTTTTGTTTGGAACATTATTGCAGGTAGCAGCAAAGTAGCTGTTGCAATAGGTAACTTTCTTTTCGTTAATTTTTTGATACATACTTGAATACTTTCATTTCGTTAATAAATTTTACTAATGTCTATCATTGATATTGTTGTCAGGCGCTAGTGTAGGAGCAGTTGGAGCCCTTGTTGTCATTCTTGGATGTGTGTACTTTGTGTTGCAAAGAAGGAGAAAAATTGCTTATAATAAACAAAGAAGCAGCATGGACCTCTTCATGCCTCCTTCAAGCGGAGACACTTTTGCATCTACAACTAACACGTCTCAAAGTCTATCTTCTTACCAATCCTCCAACACTGACCCAATGCCGCCGAGGAGTAACTACTTTGGAGTCCAGGTCTTTACCTATGAGGAACTAGAGGAAGCTACCAAAAACTTTGACTCTTCTAAAGAACTTGGTGAGGGAGGTTTTGGCACTGTCTACAAAGGTAACAAGATATATAACTTCCTGTGTACTAAATTCTCACAATTTCCCTTTGGTTAATTTGATCTGTTTTTATTGATCAATCTTGTGTTTGTTAATCAGGTGAACTCAAAGATGGACGTGTAGTTGCAGTGAAACGCCACTATGAAAGCAACTCTAGACGTATTGAGCAGTTCATGAATGAAGTCCAGATTCTAGCCCGGTTAAGGCACAAGAGCCTGGTGACACTCTTTGGATGCACCCATAGACATAGCAGAGAGCTTCTCCTTGTTTATGAATTCATACCCAACGGAACAGTGGCTGATCATCTTCAAGGAAGAAGCACAAAATCAACTAATTTACTCCCTTGGCCTATAAGATTGAACATTGCAGTTGAAACAGCTGAGGCTCTAGCCTATCTACATGCAAAGGGTGTCATACACCGCGATGTTAAAACCAACAACATTCTCCTGGATGATAACTTCCGCGTCAAGGTTGCTGATTTTGGTCTCTCAAGGGATTTCCCAAACCATGTCACTCATGTGTCAACAGCTCCACAGGGAACACCTGGTTATGTTGACCCTGAGTATTATCAGAGCTACCAGCTCACTGATAAGAGTGATGTTTATAGCTTTGGAGTGGTCTTAGTTGAGCTGATATCATCATTGCAAGCTGTGGACATCAATAGGAATCGCAGTGATGTGAACTTGGCAAACATGGCTATCAATAAAATTCAGAACCAGGAACTGCTTGAGTTTGTTGATCCTTATCTTGGGTTTGAGAGGGATTATGCTATTAGGAGGATGACAACAGGAGTGGCAGAATTGGCCTTTAGGTGTTTGCAGCAGGAAAGAGAGATCAGACCCTCCATGAATGAGGTGGTGGAGATCTTGAGAGGAATCAATAGTAGTGATGGGCTTGGCGCACGGGAAGAGACAAAAGTATTGGAAGTTAGGACAGATGAAGCTATACTTCTGAAGGTTTCCCCGGTTTCACCAGATTCCGTTGTTGATAAATGGGTTAGCGGTTCCTCTGTATCTAATTCCTCATAGCTTCTAAGATTTCCTTTTCTTTTGGTGAAGAACAAGATTAGATAGTGAAACTACTGTACTAGTGTTAATGAGCTAGTTTAGAAGTCATAGCCTTCACATCTATTTCCACTAAAACCTTATGTTTAAACTTTTATTTGCGGCTTGTATGTTATGATGTGAAATATAGTACTATTTATCAGAAGGTGAATTCACTGTTGATTCAAAAATGCAATACCCACAGGGGAGAGAAAAATAATACATATATTTGTGGTGTAAATACTCTTCTATGTTAGTTGCTTTGATGATGTGCTTTTGAGAAGAGGTTTGTTATTCATCTCATACAATATTTTATACAACAATATTTTTCTGTATTTATCTTTCTCTATTGTATCATTTATTGTAAGAATTGTTATACATATAACATTTTTCTTTTGAAAATATACATATATATATATACATACATATATATATATATATATGTATGTATATATATATATGTATATATATATATGTATATTATGCGACTGCTTAATTAAACTTTCTGTTATAATTAAAGGGATTGAAGTTACTGATAGGAATAAAAATAGTTAAGTGAGTAGGTACATGATAACTGCTGAATTTCCCTTATCTTACTACAGCCAAGGGAGATGCTAAGAAGAGCAGTTTAACCTATGCACTGCCAGAGAGTTCTTAATCAAGATTGAGAAGAATCAGAACAACATTGACTGGTAGGTTCGGTTTCTGTATAATGCATATCCACATACATGTGTAGTGGAGAACGTGTAGGCCATTTTATTCAGTTGGTCTTGTTCTAATTACCAAACAAAGCAGGGGCTCTTGTTAAATATTTATTAGATTATTCGGTTAGAGTAGTCCATACATATGTGAGTATGGTCTGTTGGATTTGGATTACTCGCGTTATTCTTTCATGTTGTCTCATGTTGCCATAGACAAAGACACAATAATTAGTTCAATAGACTCTACACAAATAATAATAGCATGCATATGCATCTGTTACTGTAATTAGTTTTTGTATCTTTCTTATATCGAGAGAAAACATGAGGGACCTTTATGTTTCCTCCCACAACTCATGAGAAAAATATTAATAAGAACGGATATTAATAAACAAATAATAGTAAGTTCTATTGTAATTATTTGAGAAATATTTGTTATATATTCTTTTTAATATTTTTTTTTGTTATTTAGTAAAATTTCTGTTATTACATGTCCTTCGCTTAATAAGAATAAAAAATGTTAAAGTTTGCCAAAAAGTGTGTAGTTAATATTTCTTTTCTTTTTCTAGCTGTATATTTTTTCTCATAAAATGTCATAAACAGAATTAATAAAATAATACAATAAGACTGAATATTGTTATTTTAATGTAAATGAACTTTTCATTAGTTGTATCTATAATAAGCAATATGTTTATATACACCAGATGAATAATCTAATCATCTTTCCTCTTCACCATATATAATGTCTTGTTAATCTAATCTAGGTAACCAAATGTCTAAAGTCTTTTTTTCCAAAATACCTATCCATGATGGCATCATTAACACTTCTCTTAGCCATATATATAGTTAAATATTTGTAAAGAAAGAAAGGTCCAGGTAGTATACATCTTAATAAAAGAGTATTTAAATTCGGACATCAACCTGATAACTATGATGAAATATTATAAGTTTTTGCAGTGCTCAATGAATCATTGGACTGGACTGGACCACTCACTGAATAAATTTCACTTGGGTCCACCGGTCCACAGTCCAGTGCTTTTGAAGGCTTACTTTACCGTGTTTTTCCGGGCAATACCTTTGCTTCAGACTTCTGAGGCTAAATTAACCAGAAACAACATAAGATAACTGCACTTGACCTGCAGAATGTTTAATGTCATTGTGATAATATAAATTCCAGTGTAATACGTTAGTATCATAACAAAATGCACAAAACAGACAACTTCTTTTTTATATATTTGGTTTAGCCAATTTAAATAAATAATTGGAGCAATACTTTTACCAATCTCAACCTAGCTCATAACTTAATGTTCCTTATTCTAAAGTTTGATATAATAAATTTTGAACTGTGGACGTAACTAAGATATATGTTTAAAATAATTATAATCATGGATTTACATTAGACTATATGCTTTTGATTAGAAAGTGAGGAAATGAATTTTCTGACACCAAAGAAATACGAACTTATACTATCAACATGCACGCAGCCATCGTTTAATTATCTTAACTTTAGAAGAAATATTGCCTAAAAAATATGATGTAAAGATACTGTATGACAAGTTCTTCTGATTGTTTTAAACTGTGTTAAGAAAATCGAATCAAGCCAGCCGGTCGAACAAAAAAAATCGATAAACTAATTAGGTGATTGGTTCAAGTAAAATACAAAATTGACCTGAAGAAAAGTCTATCAAAAAAAGACAAAAAACGGGTTTATATCATGTCAATGAAAATGCTTAGTACAATAACATTATGTTAACTTTTTAAATTATTTTAAATATATATATTTGTTATTATTAACAAATACAGTATTAATGTTCATATAATTAAAACTTTGACTTAAGTATTATAACATGTTTAATTTGTGTGAATAATATATCAATGCGTATTATAATGCATACAAAGAAAGGTATAATTGCACCCTAAGTAGCCAATCTTCCATAGCTTGTTATATTGGAAATTGGTAACCCGACGTCAAACTTGTACTTTAATCTATTAGACTTTTGCTATTTGGAATGCATTAATTGATTCATGCGTATATTTCTTCGGAGGCTGCCTGCCAACGAAATTGAATCTTCTGGACCATGCTCGTTAGTTGTATTTAATATAGGTTTAGATCATCTAATTTTTTTAGTATTGTATTATTTTCATAAGATTTTTGAGTCATTTATTATTATAAATCTTAACTCATTTCTCATTTGATCACAGTTTTTCCATTTATTACAAAACTAGGATTAGGGCATGCATCTTCTTTTATCACTGGCCATCTATACAAATACTAACATTATTATCACTATTATCATCAAAGTTATTATCATTATGTTGTCATCTCAACAACCACTTTTCTTATCATTATTATCATCATCCTTATAAAAATTACAATTATCATTATTATCATCACTAATACAATTGTATCACCATAATTATCTTTATTATCACCATTGTGTTGTAACAACCATAAACATCATCTTTTTCTTCTTCTTTCTTTCTTCCAAAATGATGCACTTCATTTGAAATGTATCTCAAAATCTTTTATCTACAAATATAATTTTTAAATAAAAAGTAATTGTATTCATTTGATTTTAAAATGAATTTAATTTTTTTACATTTCAAATATAATAAATATGTTATTAATTAATTAATTAAAAATCATTATTGTTATAAATTTAAAAATAATCATCATAAAATTCAATAAATTTAACTTATACATCAATTTGCTTAAAAAACATATTTTTTTATATATTTTTAATACATACTACTTACTCTTTTTTAGTCATTGTGTGAAATATTTTTAATGCATATGTTATACTGTCAGAATAAATTTAAACGATTTTGAATTAAAACTTAAGAAAAAGCTATTAAATAAAAGTTGAAAAAAAGAGAAGGATAAAAAAAGGAGGCAATAGGGAAATAGCATAGTAGTGTTGTCAAGTAGTAGTAGAATTTAGGGGCGAAGAAAAAAGGCAGCTTTTATATTCCCCCGATAAAGTCCTCTTGCCTTCCTAATTCCTAAATCCAATCAATCATATTCTCTCTCTCTTCTCTCAGATCTCACTCTCTCTCCTCAATGCCCACTCTCCACAAATTCAAGTTCCTCGCCACCCAATGCGCCGTCGCCGGCAGCCCCACCCGCAGCCCTACCACCAGCCCCATCATCCACCTCCGCCGCCGCAAGACCCTACGCATGTTCCTCGCCCGCCGCCGCTTCCGTCCCCCGCCGCAAGATCCGCCTCCCCTCCCCGACTCCGAGGCCCGCGTCCGCCACAAGCTCAAGGACCTCTTCGTCTCATCGCCACCGCCTCCTCCCCTCAAGGACGAAAAAACAATCTTCCACCATCAGCAGCAGCAACAACAACAACAACAAGATCAGCACGAAGAATTCCTCCCTAACTCCGCCGTCAGCGTCCGGTTCCGCGCCGGATCTCCCTTCCGGCGCGGCGCCTCCGCTCTCCGGCCGGTATCGTCGGTCTTCCGCTACCGGTTACTGAGAAGAGCGTGGCGACCCGTGCTTGTCACCATCCCTGAGTAGTAGATTTTTCTCTCTACTGTTATAACTGTACGGATGACTTCAATTCCCAATTTTTATTTTTTATTTATTTCATTTTTCTCGGACATATAATAATGGTAATAATAGCTGCTAACTTGCGCGGTGTGCGTTTCCGGTAAAGCTGTGAAAGTAATCAATGCAACTAACGATTGCCGCGTTCTGCAACGAAACGGTTATGATGCGACGTCGTATTATCAAATTTCGTACTTTTCGTCTTCGGTGGATATTATTCTTTCGGAATCATGGAAATTATTAACGAATTATAATTAGTGTGTTTGAACACGATATATTTAACGTGGATTTTTCACGTTTATTTGTAATTTTTTTATAGCGAAAACACTTGCTTATGTAAAACAGTATGAAAATACGGAATGATATTATATTAAAATTTTCAGTCTGGAGTTAGAAATTACTATAACTTTCGCATCGCTCACCAATTCGACGTGATTTTCTTACGTTTTATTGTATTTTCAAACGCTCGAATAATAAGGAAATATTATGGTACTTGTGTGTTTGTTTATTATGATGGATCAAGAGGAAGAGGGATGAGAGATAAGTGGTTGTGAGAAAAAGATTATGATGCTTTCCTACAAGTCTGTCTCTATTTGCAGTTTCGCTTGTGTTACGTTGCTGCTCAGTGATGGATTCTTATTAATTATCGACCTTCTATTTTTGTCCTGTCCCAACCGGATCCAAAGACGTTTTGTTGTCACATTTAAGCAATGCTTTATTGGGGGTGTTGTTACTTACAGAATGTCAAAAAATAATACTAATATTTTCCTAATGTAGCAAAATGATAATGTTGGTTTTGGTTTTAGTTTAATGAAATATAAACCTGTTCAATATGTTCTTTATAGTCTACTTAAAAAGGTAATAATAATACATGCATTATATTAGTATCAAGTCATCACTGAACTAAATTTTGCAAGGATAATGAACATTCCTTTGTACTTGCGTATGGTTTATACTCTTGATAAGGTAGGCCCGTGTACGTGTTGAGTTGATTCAATGCGTAGCGTGTGTTCTGTAACAGGTGTACTTTTTAGAACTTTAGTTAATTAATTAATCGGGTTCTTAAATAATGATGTTGAGCACAATGCGGGCAAGTAATGATGCTAGTTAGATATTTGAGATCCAAGAAGTGTTAAGGGCTTAATTGGATGCGAATAAGTTAGTAAATAGATCTGCGTCTGCCTATTATCGTCGTTTTTATATACTTTAATTGGTAGTTTATCATTTGTCTTTGTTTCAAAGGGACTTGAGACCCATGGAAAATGACAATCTTATACACCCTTCAGAGTTTAGTATTTGTTCAAGCCTTGGAGGAATCTAGGTGTCTCTCTAAGACCAAATGTTCAGCAATTTTGTTTGCATTATATCTTGTTGAAGTCACCTCATTGCATACTAGTATCTCATTAAGTATCTAATCAGGCCCACCATGCGCATTATTGAGGGCATTCTATAGGCTTTTTTTAATACACTTTAAGGGGATGTCAAATAATTTTAAACATCACGACGAAGATCAAATACAAGAAGGGAACAAGATGCTTAATTAATTAGGGTATACTCATTTTTCGTCTTGTATTACAGAATAGAGACATAAAAATCTTTCGGCTTATTGTTGCCAACCCTATATGAATAGAGTATTAATGAGTTCGCTTCAAGTTGTTATTTGTTACTAATAATCTTTTCAAGCTGAAAATGAATATATAACTCACTAAAAAAATTCCTCATACGAATTTGACTTAATAAAACTAACTAAAGGTGGATAGAAATTAGAAAGTGACTAATTATTTCTAGATAACTATAATTTAATGTCTTGTTGGTTGTTGTTTTTCCTATTTGCAGAAAGTGATATGTGTAAATTGGTTTATTGCTTTGCCTTCAAGCCTACTGGTGGTGTGAAATTCTTTTTGACACGTTAGGAGGAATCTCTCTCCCTTCTCGACTAGCTAATGGCAACAAAATCTAATGCCAAAAAAAAAAAAAAACTTCTGGTGCTAAATACGTTTGACTCAAATGTTTCTTTCGCAACAAAATTGAGTTTTAAGATTTTTATAGTTTGTAATAAAAACACGTTGCAAAAGAAAGAACAACATATATTGTCATTACTAATCACCAACGTACGTCACATTCGAATTTGAATGAAAAAATTACATCGGACTATGGTATTTAGACGTAAATTTAATAGGTATTTAGAAAAATTATTCATTGAGTATTAGCATATTGAGTGACAATGTAATAGTTGAGTGTTCAAATTCTCAACCAACCACAACCATTTATAATTTTACTAAATAAGGTTAGGATTGCCTAATTATTATTTTCTTTCATTTATTTATTAAAAAAATGTCTTTATAAAATAACTTAAAAGGCAATACTTATTTTAAGAAAAAATATTTTAACCTATCGGTATTTGCCCTAATAGCATGTGTTATATTGTGCTTTGGGGTGTAGTCATGTAATGATGTACTTTATACCTTCAGTCAAATATATATAGCCGAAAGCAGCTGTTAACGGAAAGCAAATGGTCATCGCATGGAATGCTAATATGTATAGTGTATGGAGGAGGCTATTTTTAGATTTTTTTTTTTTGCTGAAGTGGGGCAATTTTTAGATGACACGAGGAGAAATATTTAATGAAATTCAAAGGAATTTTCAAATTAATTATCGTGTGGAAAAAAAATAAAACAGTGCATAATCAATGTAATTCAGTCTAACCGAAATTATTGCTCACAGCTAAACTAAAAAATGGCATACCATAATTGATTGATATCGAAAAGCTATGTTTCACTCTTCGTATTCCACTTGAGTTGATCAATTAATCTCTTACTTTCTTTCTAGTTGTTACAACTCATAATTACTTTTTACCTAATTCTTTGACGAAACTCATCACAGTGGAATACCAGGGTCTGTCTTATTAATTGATTGCTCACTCGTTACTAGTTTCCCCGCCACCTATGGTTGTTACGTACCATAAGGCAGCATTCGATTTACTATTCATCTCTTTTTTGCATTGCCTATATTATATAGGCAACGACAATAACATGTGGAGGGAAGAGCTGTTTCCATAAGAAAATCTGCATGCAAAAAATAGATAACGATATTGATGATAGGAAATTAATGAATTATTATTATTATTGCTAAATTAGTATTTTAGTTCTATAATTTCATTTAACTGCGTTTTGCTTTGATACTTTAATATCATCTTTATACTTTCCAACAACTTTATCCTTCTTATCATCTGTTAACTGAAAAGATAAAAAAAAAGATAGAAAGGAATAATTTTAAAATTAAATAAGATATAAATAATGATAATTAAGGAAAATTATGAAAGCTTAATTTGAACTGGTTTAATTATTTAAAAATAATTATACACATTTATATCTGGATAGAATCAGTAAAAAAATATCTGGATAGAATAACATCAATATGTATAAATAGAAAACAAATTTAGAGGTAATAACGATGTAAAATTAATATATAACATATGTCTCAATGATTGTTAATAAATTTTACCTTTGTCTTTAAAAAAAATATAGCATATGTCTCGGTGTCAATTCTTATATAACAGTATTTGATTATTTGGTCCTCTAGAAAAAATAGTATTTGGTAAAATTATCAAAGCGATGAAAAAGTTTGTTTCAAAGGTGTGACTCTCAAATAGATGACTCTCAATTAGTCAACAAATGTTTTTTATATTTGTGGGACTAAAATCAAATATCAGTTGTGAGTTTTTTTTTTTTTTTAAGTCAACAACGTTGTGTTTTCGATTTCAATGTACGAGACAAGTCAAAATTTCGGTCCTGTTGTGATCACTAATCAAGATTTTAATTAGTGTGTAAATTATTCAATTCAAATTGTGAAACCTAAATCGGAATATGAAGGTAGCTTTATAATTATAAAGACTTGCAAATAAATCATTGAAAACGATAATTGAATGCAAAATCCAACACTTCTAACCAGAGTCTGAATAAATGCATTGTGAAAGTTTTTTTATGAATAGCTTTTATCTTTAATAATTTTTTTAAAAATATTAAAAAGAAAATATATATCTATTATATTAAAATACATTTAACATATTTTAAGCAATTAAAATTATTATTTTTCATGAAATTAAAATTATTTAATAAAGTAGCTAAATGCCTAAATGCTAGTTAAAATACTTAATTATTAGTAGCCCATGAGTCATGACCTTAGGGGATATAAATCCTACATCTCTCAAGTTGTACCCTGTACTTCCAAACACGTTTAAAAAGACTATAATACCCTAACACCTATCTTAGATTAATCGCAATCCTAAAACTCGTCATAACACCTCCCTCACAAGCATACTCACGTCACGACGACACCTCCTTCACTTGCGACGATTGTGACCTCATCCTCCACATCGCACCACCTCCTTCACCCTCCCGCAACAACAATGACCATGTCCTCCATTGTGCAAACCAACGCACCCTTCTCACGACGCCACTCCACCACCTTCCCCCTCCTTCCTTTGTGCATCACCATCTATGGTTTTGCATGAGTTTCAAGTGTAGGGAGGGACATCTATTGTGGAACAGTAAATCCGAAATGACCATTTTGGAATTGAATTTTTGGCTTATGGAAAGACTATTTTGGAATAGTTTTCGATCACTTTATTTTAGAATGATTATTCCGGAAGGTCATTTTTATCTTCCAGAAAAATTTTGAAATAATTTTGGAATACTTATTTTTTTTATTCCTTAATAACTATTCTAGAAAGTAATTTTTATTTTCTGGAATAGTTTTGTATCATATTCCAAAATGGTCATTTTGAAAGATCTTTTTACTTTTCAGAATGACCATTTCACAATAGAAATAAATGCTCTAAAACTATTCTAAAAGGTAATTTACCTTTTAGAATGATCATTCCAAAAAAAGAGTTCCTTGTGAAAGGGCTATTTTTGTCCACACACATAAAAGGGGAGGTGCAAGATACAAGTTGAAAGGTGCAGAATTAAAATGTCCGACCTTAGATTGTGGCTCCATCTAGCAAGCCCAAGTACATAAGATGGAGTTAACCAAGAGTGCTACTAGGTGCACCCAGCATTATTGTTGGTGCACTCAGCACTAACCATGAAAAGACAGAAATACCCCTTACGGATCAAGTTTATTCGTAAGTTAATTTTTAAGACTTACAGATCAACTTGATCCGTAAGTTTTTTACAGATCAACTTGATCCGTAAGTCTTAAAAATCAACTTACGGATCAACTTGATCCGTAAAGGGAGAAATTAGCAGGAACAGTTTTGTCATTTTCAAAGAATGCTGGATGCACCAGCAATAATGCTAGGTGCACCTAGCAACACTCGTTAACCAAGCTTCTGCAAGGGCATTGTACATTTGTACTTTTTTTACTAGTCTAACTTGTCATGTTGAATAAGAGATTGCTAACAAGAATATAATTTTGATATACTATCATTATAACGATTTTTACACTTTCGTTAATTAGAAATTATTCTCAATTTCACTTTTAAAATTAGAAAAATATGAACAACATACTTTTTAATATACTACTCTTTTAAGCATACGGTTTATTATTAACTGAAATTTATTAAAATTTACAAAAAAAATTTAGTCTCACACTTTATTTAACGTTATAATTTTGAATAAATTTTAACTAATTATCAAAACTGTAAGAACAGGAGTGTCCTAAGATTTTATGTATAAAAAAATTGAAGCAACAATATCTTTAAAATTAACCCATGATCCAACACGCTAGAGCACTGCTACTAACAGAACCATTAAATATTAAATTTGCAACAGTGATGTTGCATGTCTTGGTTCACACGATTTGCCGTTTACAGACTTTGCATCACAACTCATACCAATCGATACAACTAATTCCGAAGCAGAAAACCATGGGTGTTAGTGGCCAGTTTCCCAAACATGAACATATCTAAAGGCTTCCATCGTTTCCTTTTGCATAATTTGTCCTCATTTCTTCAATCAAATCTTCAAAAGCTAGCTTTGATAGATGGTGATTTGTGAGTATTTAGAAAAGTACTAAGCTCATCAACAATAATCTCTCCCTTCATAACTAAAATCCTGCATATAACCAAGATATGGTAAGTAAGCATTTTTTTTTGTTATTATTGCAAGACATGTCAATCTTGTGAGTTGGTAATTGATCGTGATTCGTGATTCATGATTATGGACAGCCACAACAGTAGATAGTGATTTAACACTTCCATTCTTTGAACATTTCACACCGAATTCATACGTTCAAAAAATACATACTAATGAGATTAAAGAAACAATGTTTATTGTGCTACTTTAATGTTCATGAAACATTTTCCTTTAGGGAAAAAAAAGTCCAAGTTGATGAAAAGTAATAAACTATTAAGTGCTCCGAATGAGACAAGACAAGACCCATAACTCATCAAAATTCAAGGGTTTACTTTTCTGACAAACAAAGAAGTAGTGGCATTGACCATTTAGCCACAATATGAGCCTAAACTGTCATCTTATTTTATGGACCATGGTACTTTGCCCACATATTACATCTGCTTTTATTTAATAATAATGTAAAGTTTCAATCATGTTACATAATTCATGTACCCGTTGAGTTTGCAAGCAACATCTGACTCCACAAATTGCTGTGTACTTCGTAGACCTAAACACTTGCAAAGCCTGCACTGCTTCTGGAGAGAGAACTTCTGATGCTGATTCTCTGCCATGTAAAATTCAGATAGATACTAATGGTGTGATTTTTGTCACAATTCTCTTATTGCATTGGTACATATACCAAAGTAAGTAATGATGGTGTGGTTCATTTTACAATATAGTGAGAACTCAAGTATGAACACGTGCACATTTTCCGTGTTGCCGTCTTGAATAAAATATGCAATGTGAAAAGTTTTCATTCATACAGCAGAATGCATTTGTTTCTGATACAAATATGGCTTACAAAACAGAGGAAAAGTTACTTGTACCTAATAGCTTCGTCTGCCCAACTTAATTACAAAGCTTAACTCATTGTACTTTAGTCTGAAAACACATTAACTACCGCATAAATAATAATATAAAAATGAATACATCAGAAATTTCAATGGCTTTAACAAGTTATATACAATACATGTTCGTAATATTAGTAATGTGTCCTTCATCTTATGCAGCTTCTTAAGTGTATGCTAGAGGTAGTCAAGTTTCTCTGTTATAAATGTTATAGAACATTTCACGGAAGGAACAACCTTGTAGAAGTATTTTTGAACTTCTACATGCAAGTTATGCCTCTTCAAAGGATTCAGCTTCAACTTACAGAAAGATGATAGTGGCTGAACATGAGTGAAAAGCGCTTCACTCTCATGAAGCATAAACACTTGATTTCTGCAAAAGGAAAAAAATAAATTTGCACAATATACTCTGCTCAAACTTCCAGATTATTGCAATTTCCTACATGCAGAACTATTGTTTCAAAGTTTTCCAGATCCATACAACAGGTGCTGCTTTGATTCTCTGGAAAGGAAGTTCACATATAACCAATTAATTAAATAAGGGACAGTTTGGACTTTGGACAACTGACTCAAACAATTTTTTTCACAAAACTACAGTGGAAAGCTTACTTGCAAAACATGTTGTGCTTACTATAATGCTTGTCAAATTTCTCATGTCTTGTCTTTTGTCAACAAGCAGAAAACTAGAGAGAAGTTGTAGCATGATAAATGTCTTAGACATGTATGCATTAATTTTCAAATTCTCTCAGCGCAATTTCCTTTTCCTGCTGCAGGTCTTCCTAAAATTGCAAAAAGAATCTCAGTTATACAGTACAACAAATAAAGTGATCACATTGAAGTCTAAGTTTTCTAGTCAAATGAAAAAGACACCTTGACATATTTGTTATTTGTCAATATTGTTATACATGAATGCCAGTTTCAAGCACAGAATGTAGGGATTTACCTGTTTTACCTCTAACTTGGAGATTGCCTGCTCTCTCTGACGAGCAAAAAACTTCAGCGACTGAAACAATATTAAGCAAATCAGTCTTGAATGGAAAATGAAACTTGATCAGTGAAAAATAGAAATAAAGGAATTGGATATGAATTTCCCAAAAGAACTAGGAGAACAATGGATGCAAAAGAAAGCAGTCACTTACTCCAATTCTCTGCATTTCAAGAGATCTACGCAAAGCTTCTCTCTTGGTTAGAAGATTTTTTGCTAACTTTCTTGAAGGCCGTTTATAGTTTTTTCCACGGTAGACAATAACAGCATGGCCCTCTTTCAGTTTATCAACTGAAACTAAAATTCCACCACTTTCTGTCTCCAATAATTTTGCAGTGTTGATTACTTGACTGAATAGTTTCTGCATTGTAATGACTGTAACATTCTAATCTTTCGTAAATAAATTTAAAAAGTTTTTTAGTAAATAAATAAATAAATAAATAAATATAGAGCAAATAATAGGCTTAGTACCCTAGGTATAAATAGCTATGTTAAGTCTGGTGCCTCCTCTTCCCCTCATTTTCGTTTTTCTCTTTTCTCCACTCAAAACTCTTTCTTTTTCTCGCAGTCCACCAAACCTATCTTAGAAAAACAACGATCTCGGACTCATTTACCGTTGGATCATCGTGAAATTCTAGCAGCGCGTTCGCAATCCAATTCCAAACATTCTCACCGTTGGGAATTTTAGAATCATGTCTGAGCTTAGAGGAAAACCCTTCGCATTGTAGCCTTTTATTTTCCCGCAAAAACCCAAAACTGTCTTGGTAAAACTATGATCCCGGTTTCGTTAACCGTTGGATTTTCATGAAATTTGGGTATGTTGTTCGAAATTCAAATTTTCACACTTTTATCGTTGGGATTTAAGAAATAATATTCGTGGGGGGAGAAAAAGAAATCGCTTGAATACAATACAAGTGGAGGCTTCAATCTCTTCTCTGTCTCTCTGACGTTATAGAATTCTATCGGAGCAGTCGGAA
Source organism: Glycine max (assembly GCF_000004515.6). Taxonomy (NCBI): domain Eukaryota; kingdom Viridiplantae; phylum Streptophyta; class Magnoliopsida; order Fabales; family Fabaceae; genus Glycine; species Glycine max. The sequence continues at coordinate 7,745,993 of NC_016089.4, read as the reverse complement.
GAAAAACTGGAGGAATCTTAGGGAACCGCTAGAGATGTCGCTATCGTTGTCAGAAGACACATGAGTCCGCTTAGAGGTAAGGGATGAGTTATTCACAATTGGGGGTTAGTGAGAACATGTGTAGGGATCCTTAGAGAACTAAATTTGGGTTTATTTTGGGATGTTTATTGAATTATAATTTTCTCTTTATGATTATAAATACAATATTATTGTGTTCTATGTACCAATTGATGTCCTGATGAGAATTGATTGATAAATTTTAGTGCTCTTGATGTCTTTGTGTTTGACCCATGATTTTGATACAATTGTGCGAAACTATTTCAGAGGTTTTACATTTCATGTTGTGATAAAATCTTTTGTATAAATTGTCATGTTAAGGTTATGAACTGATGATTCAAACTGTGAGTATGTGATAAATTGAACATGTGACGGATGATGAAATACATGTGTATTGAGATGAGATGTGTGTATTAAGTTGTGAACTATGAACTGTGCAATCACACAATTGTAAGACTCTTTAAGGGCGATGAGTATTGCGATGGGATCCACTGTGGGAATCTGACGAGTTAAAATGATTTTGAAAACAATTGAGTAAATGTGTGTATTGCATAGTTCATAGGTAAAGTGTATATGATTCATGAGGTGTGATAAAATGTTATATTGAGATTATACCATTGTGATTGGGATTAAGTGTATGTGATAAATTGAGTATGTATATGATTGAGATATATATGTGCATTGAGTTGTGAAATATGAATTGTACAATCACGCGATCATAAGTCCCTTCAAGGGCGACGAGTTGATGCTAAGTCCCTTTTTGGGCGACAAGTTAATGTTAAGTCTCTTTAAGGGCGACGAGTTAATGATAAGACCCTTAAAGGGCGACAAGTTAAAATTATTTTGAAAACAATTGAGGAGTCGTGTGTTTTGTACAGTTCATAGATAGAGTCTGTGTGCTAAAATATTTTCTGGGTTGGACCTGAATCTGGAGGGAGAGGCCCTGACGGACTCTTCGGAGTGTAGGCTCTGGGGTCACACGGTTTGAGTGCTCCTTTAAGCCTATGTTGATCCCATATGGTTGGAGCATTCTCGCAAAACACTGTGACCCTGACTGGTCTCCCTATGATATTACCTAGTGAGAGTGACTTGACTTGCTAGTGTGTGGTTTGTCTTGTCATGTACTCCTAGGCGCCTGACGAGGTTTTTCACTGACATGGTACCACATTGTATATAGGCTTGAGTCTTAGCATAACTGTTTCATGCGCTTGCTAATTGTTTATTATGAAATTGATGTGTTATTATGTCTTGATCAGAACGTGTGATTCTTGTGTAATGTGATTGATGATTGAAAAGTGTGATTGATGGATGAAAAGTGAACTTTGAATGACAAAGTGGTGGAATTACGTGAATTACATGTAAGTAAGTTTTATTTGGTTTATATGATATGTATATCTAGCTGTCTTGTTTCTCTATTAGTTAGGAATGTGATAACTCACTCTCTGTGTGTTGTTTGTGTTTGGATCCTGTGATGATCTTGAACTTTGTGTTCGGGGGAGCAGATGACTAGGTGAATTGCTTTAAGGAACATTATGCTGAAGGACATCGAGACACAATGCTCTGATAGAATGTGACAGTGGGACATAAGTTTTTATATTAATTGCATGATGTTAGTCTATTTTATTTTATTTCACTGATCTAATAAAATATCTATGTAAATTTTGACGGCCTTATTTTGAGCCGAATATGTTTTAATAAGTTTTAATGGATAATAGTGAAGTGAATGTGAACCTTTTACCCGTGTGAATTTGGTTACCGATATTTTTATATATTTCGTTTATTTATATATATATATGTCGGGGTAGAGGGTGTCACAATGACCTTCACTACTTCTCTGTGTTTCCAATGCTGATGTAGGCCTTCCAATACACCGGCAAAGATTCCACGCCTGCCTGCATTCATTTGTCAATGTAAATTCTTAGGATCAAGAAAAAGACAATGCAGCTTTTCCAACTAAAAGAGATATCAGTGAGTATTTGAAAACTGAAACTCACTTATACTGCAACCAACCATTGTTGGGTATTTGAAATATAATTTATTATCCAAGTGATTTATAAAATTATTGTTGATTTTGACTCAGTGGAGGATGGGGGGTTAATGACGAAGATAATATTTTACAGAGGAATTCTGAATGACAAGGCTTTCCTCTTCAGTTGAATGTTATGCGAAGCATCCTTATATATAGACTCTTAATAGACTATGTGGGGACTATTTCCTATGCTATGGGTGCAAATTCCTAGATCCATGAGTGGAACACTCACGTACATGAATATGCAATTCCCTAAGTTCATAAATCTACTATTTTCTAAGTACATAAAAGACAGTTATTTCCAACAATTATCATATACAAAGAAACTACCTAACAGAATTTCATCAATGTATAAGTTTTGTAACTGAACGCAACTCTCCTATAAGTTATAACCATGACATTGGTAATGGACTAGGCATAAGTCAACCTCGAAACCTAGCTTAAGAGGAGAGGATTGGCTCACCCAAGACTAAACATTTGCCATAGCCTCTAATACCATATTAGAAATGCACAAAGCCTAATTCAACCCAAAAACCTAGCATAGGGGGAGAGGGGAGGGGGGTTACCTAAGCCTTATTATAAGGAGTACTTTGACCACATTCCCCCTAATTGAGGTGGAACATCTTAACAATTGGATTACTCAGCAATAAATGATAGCTAAAACAACAACAAAAAAAGTCATACAGATTTTGATGGAGAGAGTATGTAAACCCAATTAAAACTGGAGAAGTGGAATTTCTTTACCAAGCAGTAAGGAACTTTTCATCTTCAATCCTATCTTTCGAAAACATTCTCTCTCTTCATCTGTCATTATTTCCAAGTCAATATCCTGCTCACTAGGTGTCCATGCAGCATTTAACTTTGATAATTCCCTCTCTGATCTCTCTATTTTCTTGTTAAGCTGCAAAATCCATACAATTAAAAGAGAGTATCAATATAAGATAATTGACAAATGCAAAAGGAAAACTTCAATTAGCCAAAGCTTACAATGAATGCTCTGCGCTGTTCCTCCTTCAATTCCCTCTCCACTCTACATATTTCTGCTTCCAGTTGAATGTTCAAATCTTTGTTTACATTTTTTGTCTCCTCAAGCTTTGTTTGGATTTTCCTAAATTTTGTTAAAGTTCCACTTGTACTAGTGTCTTGTGTCACTTCACCAATGGGAGAAAAGGCTTGAATTGCTTTCATCCGTGCAACTTCTTCGTGATGTTGGCAACTTTTAAGCTCCAATTCTCTCTTTTCCACCAAAGATGCAACTCTTCTTGGAAGGAAATCATTTCCCCTATAGAGTAATATGTAAAACTTGTTGCGCAACAACAAAACTCCTCCAGTGAGACACTGCATTAAATACACTAAAGTTATTTACACCTGTTTTTGGATACATAAACCAAAGCTGGTACAAGAACTAATATACAAGCTACAAAAGAGCAGCCCAAGTGGCCAAGTCCAGCAGTCTCCCATGACTATTAAACATAGAGCATATTTGCAAGATAATCTGGAAAAACATTGTTGGTGCAACATGTGATTTTTGCTTCCAATAGCCATTTTGAAATCTTTCCCAGTCATTCTAAATTTAATTATTATAGTAGGCCTTGCCGTTGTAGTAATTTACATGTCATTCCCGGAGTAGGCTACATTTCAAGTGAGGACAAACAAAGTGACAAGTTCTTCCCCAAAAAGTGACTCTGTACAATCATTTAACAGTCTCCAAGTCAACGCAGCATGAAAAAGTCAAGTTCAGATACATAATATTGTTGATGAAACCTACACCTAAGGTCTAGGATGTCTTGCATCTCACATATGTGGAACAATTAAATTTATATCAAACTTGCCTTCAGTTCAGTGGCCATCATTTCATTGTCAATATTTGGAATTCCATACTTGATAGCAATTTTTGCTATAAGACTCTTCTCCCACAACTTTAAGATAGCAGCAGCTAATCCCTTGAGTCCTTTGTTCCTTCCTTCATAATACAGAGATAAAAAATGATTTAATTAACTTCAAGCATAAAACTTGTACAAAAGTATTTTTGCTCAACATTTGTTAATTGTAGCTAATGTTAAATTACAACTAATTAATTAAGAATTTCTTTATTGAAGTTAATGATCAGATTCATCATTCTTGAAGCAATTACTTTTTGGTATGGATACTGCTTGACTATGTATATGTATTGGACAAATATTGCATAAAAGAATCAACTGCTTCAGGTATGCTATTTGGCTTTCTAAATCGATACTGATGAGATCATAAGCTTAAGACGTAAGAACTATCACAAATTGAGGCAACTGACTATTATTGAGTAGTGAGCACTGAATTGTATATGAAGTTATTTCGATTAAACCTGACCAACAAACTCTTTGTACGTAGTCTCTACTCTCCAGATATAAAATATTAGTCATAAAAACTAAACATGGTTGTTCATGCTTGTAAAGACATGTTTATGTCAATAAATTGTTGACTATAACCCACCTATAAGCTAGTATGTAGTACAAAACCATGCTTATCGATATTATATTACAATTCATTATAATTGAGGAAAGAAGGATAACAAAATCCAAAACCTGATGTAATAAATAGTCTTGCTCAATTATGGATAGGAAAAATTCACAACATAAATTAATAAAAGAGATCTAATGAAATAAATCTAGAAGATGATGGTGATGATGATGATAGTAAAAAACAAAGATAAATATATATTTTGTTAAGCTGGTTTAAAATGGTAATTCTTTTGTATAAATTGCAGCTATTTAGGAAAAACAACAAAATAAATATGTAGTCTCAGCCTAAAAATGATATTGAAGGATTGCAGGAAGCAGGAGAGTACCAAGGACAAAATGAGTTGGTAAAGGTTGAGCAAGCTTCCTGAAGTATGTTAGTTCATAAGCAGTTTGTTTAGCACTAGAATGAGGTGGACAAAGCCTAAATGGAGGCTGAAATCTAGGAACCTCTACAGGAAGTAAGTCGGCATCTACTGGAAGTGGCTTGTGCATCCACCAATCAATGAAACGAGGGCGTAAGCCATCCAACAATCTATTAGTTTCCCTCTCTTACAGTGACCCATTGACCAGTTGACAATTCACATCTTGGATGCCAGTTGATATAGAATCCTTATGATCAGCATTCCAACTCAGCATCTTACTGGAACTGTTGTTGGATACAACCCAGCAAATATCACCTTTGGTAGCTAATTCCACCCTATTCATTTCAAAACGATTTGTTCTTAGACTAGGAGAACCTTTAGTGGTCAACTGATGATTGCATCCTCGGTAAACCACAAGAAAATCCTTCTTACTCAAAACAACCAAGCCTCCTGTCTTTGTCTATTCATACGGGAAATGAACACTAATGTAGTCACCAGATAACATGGAAGGATAACATGAAACAAATATAGAACATAACAAAAATAATCATCTACAAATCAAAAAAGTTTGATTAACATTAGAACATTCACACAACTAATTCATATATAGCAGCATATATGCATTATATAGCAGTAACAGAACACTCAATATTAGATATCAATAATTACTCAGTTACACCAGCTCATATCAACTTTCAATATTGAACATCTATAAACATACATGCAAATTTGAATCCTTAGCTAAAATTTGGAAATTTTATCAAACGAAGACATATGTTTCACAAGCCAAAACACATTACAGAAAAAGTGTTTTCAACATCAACAAATAGAACTAGATGGTCAGCGGGTATGAAATATGCATATTTTAGACACACAACATGGCCTTCTATAACCCATCTTTCGATCATCTACAACACACTTACAATCTAACATAATGATTCACACATCCATTAATATAACAATTGCAATGCAAGCAGTTTAACAAAATTCTACTTGAAGAAGAAAAGGGACAAACCAAAACCTCAACAATTTCTCGAGCTCTATCCATGTTCCGGCACAAAGGGATATCAAATTTAGTCATGGCAAGCTCATTTCTCCTCCAAGTCCTTTTAATTTGATCCACAACATCTTGTGTAACTCTAGCTTTCTTAACCTTGATCCACGTTCTCATTCTTTCAGCTTCATTCCTCAACTTTCGAAGCAGCACCTTATCAAGAGTCAACTCCGCAGCAGTGACAACCTTTTCCCTTTTCACTTTCACAAAACCAAACTTCTCATCCTTCTCCCATGGCATTCTCCCCCTTAGTTCTAACCTCATCATTTTCCTTCAAATTTTTCAAATATCCTCCAAAGTTTTCAACATTGAGGGAACCAACTCGAGTCTCATATGAATTCTGAGTCTTGTGAAGCTTTTCAACCCTCTCCACAATCTTCTTCATTGCCCTCTTCCCTCTTACCTCCTTTCCCATCAAAGCTTTATCAGAAAGTTCATGTTTTTCCGGCTTGAACTTCTTGGATTTGGGGTTGGAGAGGTGAAAGAGCTCGTGGGGTTGGAGAAGAAGAGGACCCTTCTTCATCCATGGAGGAATGGGGGCTTTGATGGGAACATCAGAAGGTGAAGTTGAAGTGTGTTGATGATTATGGCCATTGTTGGAGTTTGGGGGCAGAGAAGAGGAAATGTGAAAGCGAGAATATGAATATGAATTTGTAGATAGAGAAGGATGAAAGGAAAGAAAGAGCATGATTGTTGCTGCTACCTAGAAACACCATACGAATACGATGATGATTCATGAAGCTTAGCAACCCAACGTTGAGATATTCACCAATATTCTAGTTATTTTGTTTTTTTCCTCCTTTTTATTTATTTTAAAATAATTAAACTTTATATTTGAATTTTAGCTACAATAATTTAGACACATATAATTCTCGTTACTTAAGCAAGTGAATGTTATAAATTTCGTCATATAATTCTTAAAGAAAACTTAAATAGACACATATTATATTCATTATAATAAAGTATGTTTTTTAAATTATATTATTATAACTTTTTATAAACATTTATCTCTATAATTTATATAAATATATTTATGTAAAATTTTATCTCTTGTGATATGTTAAAAGTAATACATATTAAGTAAGTTCTAAAAAAATTATGGATAAAATGTAATATGTGTCTATTTACTGAAAAAAATAGGAAATTTAATAAAATAATAAATTACACCAACACTCTTTCAAAAAAAAATTATTGATTGTACATAGTATTTCTCTTTTTTTATTCTTGTATTAAACCCTTAATTAATGTTACGTAAGAATTGACATGTAAGCTCAGATCGCATCTTCTCCAATGTTTTAGTCTTACTGTTCTTTTCATGTCCTCGTTCCTTCTTAAGATTTTTCCACCAAATGGACATGTGATTTGCAAGCTTCACAATAACAATTTTTACTTTTTACTCCTCAAACGCTCCTTTGTACTCAAACACTTGTTTCAACAGTTTATAGTCAATTTAAAAATTCATTGAGTTGGAGTTTACCTTTTAGATTTTGGAATCTCCATTTTGATGTCACTACTTTGATTTACTTTGGGGGTGAAACAATTACTAGCGAAAGAATAATCATTACTAGAATCATTATTCTCTAGACATCTTTTTTGTTCTTCTATTTGGGCTTATTGGATTTTAATAGTGGTTTGTAATTGTTGGATTCACTACTACAAAATATACATTTAAGATCGTTATTTTAATATCGATTTTTTATAAAATCGATATTAACAAAAATGCAGTGACAAAACTGTAAATAATGTGACTTCGTTAACATCGGTTTTTCGAAAAATCGATGTTAACATGACTGAGTTAACATCGGTTTTTAGTAAAAAAATGACGTTAAAACTTACATTTAAAAGTATTTGAAGTGCCTCTACGAGTCATATTTTCTCTCGCGCGCACTCTTCCTCGCATTCTTGTTTGTTCGTCTCCTCTCGATTCGCCTCCTCGCCTGTTCTCCTCCTCTCACCTCTTCGCCTCTCTACTGTGTTTGCTCTGTTAGTAGGTAAGTTCGTTAACGCATCCTCTTCCTCGCATTCCAATGTTCTGTCATCACCACCTTAGTCGTGTTTCGTCTTCTCCACACCTCGCGACAAATAAGCCCTATTTGGTTTCGAGAAGACAAAACGCGAGTGAGGTGGTGACGGCATCGCAACGCGTTTGCTTTATGTATGAAAATATGCTTTCTGAAATTGATAATGGTGTAAATGTTAGTGTTGTTGTTATTGTGATTCTCTAATGAAGCTTGTGTTCGTAACCTATGGTAGTGTGTTGTTTGTTTTTTTTTTTTTTTGCTTGGTTTGCGGTTATTACCATGGAAGTTAAATTATACATGTGTTTTTAAGCTATGGTAGTGCATCCTGTTGTATATACCTGTGGCCTTCTAGGTCATGTATATGGTAGTAACTTCATGTACACACTACTAGAAAATAGGTTTTGGTTGCACAATTTTGTTTTTGGTTTGCATGGTTCTGTGTGTATGTGCTTGTTAATGGGACTTTGTGCTGGTGTGAGAATTCTGCCACAGCCTTAGGCCCCCAAAATAGGAATATCATATTGGTATGTCAAATGTATCATGCATATTAATGTCATGTTTATATTGTAAATGGAGTTTGGAAACCATGGATGAACATCAAGAAAAATGGAAGGAAATGACTAACATAATGATGAAGATTAACAAAGAATCAGATGAAATATTCAACACTATTCATGTTATTGATCAGGTTATAAATTATTTCAAGACTATTCTACAATAAATATGACTTGATATATAACAGTACTTTTGCTTATATTAATTTATTTGTTAAATGTAGTCTTACGATGAAATGAGTAGGTCATTTGCTATAAGATGGAAAGATAAACCAGAGCCTACGTGGCATCTGCTACATTCTAGTGGCAACATGCACTCTGTCACATATAACCAAGATTTGGTGAGCCCAGTTCTACTTGCTGGATGGATGAAACTTAGAGAGTTCTATGGGCTCACTGGAAATCATTAGGTCACCTTGACCTACTATGGATAGAGTGTTTTCCTCCTCACCATCTTCTAAAGTAGCTATAAACCAAAAGCTTTCTCTAAATGACACTCCTTGTACCACAAAGTTCCTAACTCAGTCACTTTTAAAGTCTTACTCACTGAGTACAAAGTGACTTGCAGCAGTTTGGTAAGTAATTAAGCACTCCTTTCTGTATGTCAAATTTTGATATCATATAGTTATCTAATATGAATTTTCTTTGCATTTCAAGATGTGTCGAGTACCATGTACTCATTTATGAAAGTTGCAAAATTCACTCATCTAAACTTGGAAGGGAAAGAATGTAGAATAGTTTATAATTATCATATGAAGCCCGCAAAAATTGGAAATGGATAGAGGACTTTTGCACAGATGCAACTTATATTTGAGTTCTCAGATGCAACTTTTAACTTTGTTTTATTCTGGCTTTGTTTGTAATTAAAGTATATTACTACTCTAATATATTATCAATTTGTAAATTTTTGTTTGTAATATGTTATTTTGTTTATGAATGTTTATAACTACCCTTGGTGCATGATATATTGATATACTTTGTTTATAACTTTTGGTGCATGGCTGATTTATGCATTTTTATACAACTTTGAACGATAAGTTGTGATCTAAATTAATTACTACAGGTTTCTAATTAAAAAAACAAATATGATATTTAAAATTAAATCATAAAACAACATCAGTTTTTAGGAAAACCGATGTTGTTTTCTTCTTACCACCATCGGTTATTCAAAAAACCGATGTTGTTTTTTGCTATAATAACATCGGTTTTAAACAACCGATGTTAATGTTTATAAATTAACATCAGTAGATTCAACATCGGTTAATAACCGATGTTAAAAGTCCTTAATAATCGATGTTAATAGCATATTTTCAAGTAGTGATTTGATGTTTTTTCTTCCATCACAACAAATCCATGGATGCCTATGTCTTGGAGGCATTTAAAAAAAAATTAAAGGTGGAAAATAAGGATTAAAAGTCGTTAAGGGTGTTTCCATACATAAAGAAATAATATGTTAATGTGGAAATTAGTATTGAAGTGTCCAATTAGTGACTTGTTATTCATTCCTTGTTAAAGATGCCAATGTGGCATTCCTGATGGCCCAAAAAAAGAATTTGACATCCATTTTTTTATTACTTGATGTAAATGACAAAGAGAGGAGTCATATTTATGCTAATTTTACAAGGTTATTTTCATTGAACAAATTAAACAAAGAAATACATGAAAAAACGAATATAAGAGTTACAAAACAATCTCTTTATTGATATTTAATATAATTTTTGTGCTTACATGCAATTAATGGTGACATTCATGATTTTTCACCACTAACACATTGAATATTCTCTAATTTATTACCACCATTTGATGAGCAGGAGAGAAACATTGAGATTATGCTATAGATGCCATGATCTTAAAGTTTTAAGCAATAAAAATAAAATATGTTGTTAGACAATGGATGTCATCAATGCTAGTCTACAACTCATCACATTATCTTATCAATATATTCCTTGTTGGGGTCACAAAGAGTCCCAAAAATCCAATCCATCCATATGGTGTAGTGGCATAATTATGGCGATATGTGGTGTGATGAATGGTGTGATAGCCAACACCCATAATAGGCCACACATTGCCATGAATACAATCATGAATGTTTGTAGTCCAAATGGCCTCAATGAATATGATTAGTAAGTGAGAAGTGAAATGGATTGGGACAATAAATAGAGCAAAGGTATGTAGTAATGCATGAAGTATTCCATCAAGAGGGTGAAACACCAAACCTATAATACACAAAAAAATTAGTCATCCCTTCATCATGGTAAGTGAAAATGATAACCTCAGACAAAAATGTCAACATATAAGAATTTGAAAAATAAAATAAGACTTAAATATGTTTTTTCTACCTAACATATACTCATTTTTTAGATTGCTATTTATCTTAAAAAATTATTTTTCTACTTGATGTTTTCAATTTTTTTGGCTTTGATACCTGTCGTTTGTATTTGTCTGTTAAGTGATAATGTGACAGACAAAATGTCACGTCATCACGGGCACATCATTGATATATCAACCAATGACATGTTTTTTTTTTGTTTTTTTTTAATTGTTGTTGTTAGTGTCGGCTAAGCTGACTCTAACTTTAGATCTGTAGTTGGCACATCAAAGTTGGAAACTGAAATCTCGCATGTCTTTGAGTGCATAACATTCATGATAAAAAAAAAAGAAAGAAAATTGATTCATGAGTGCATAAATACTAATATAAATACTATGTGGTGTGATTCCTTATGTGATGTTGTCAAACATAAGAAAATTTTGTTACCTTAGTTAATAATCTCATATATGAGGTTAACGTCTGCCAAGGCAACACCAACAATAAAAAAAGTTTGTTATTAGTTGACGTGACAACAATATGGCAATCATGATGTGACATTTTGTCTATCTCGTCATCACTTAACGAAAAGACATTAACAATAGATACCAAAACAAAAAAACTTAAAACGTCAAGTAGCAAAATAAAAAAAATTGGATAAGTAACAATCTAAAAATGAGTATATCTCAAGTAGGAAGAACATAGTTAAATCATAAAACAACACATGACATAATGATATAGAATAACATGTAACACATATTTTATCTTAAATAATAATATTTTGATGCCAAAATAAGAAAAATGTGATGAACTCATCCCTATATTGGCAAAAACAAGTCAAATGTATTATGTACTCATCAGCAAATAGGGATATATTGTTCTATTTGTTGTAGATGTGATGAGTAGAAAGAAGATGTTTGTAAAGTGATTTTATGTCATCGAGCCCTTTATGCACCCAATGCCAAACTCCACAATAATAAGGTAAATTGTTACATATACAAGGTAATCAACAATATGATATTAGTCTTCGGAAACATTTTGTCCAACCCGTTTTTTTAATATAGTCTGAAATAGATGGAAGTAAAGTGTGCTAAGGCAAAGCTTTCATTGAAAAAAAAAACTTAAATATATTTTTAGTTTCTATAATTTAGTATTTTTTTTTTTACTTTTCGTCCTTACAAAATTATTTTTTTATTTAGTCATTAGAAATTATGTTTGTTTTGTTTTTAGTCCTTCGGATACTTTAGACAATGTTATTTTTCATGGTTCAAAGTGTTATGTAAAGTACCTTAAGGACTAAAAACAAAACAAACATCATTTGTAAGGACTAAAAAACAAAATAATTTTGTAAGGATGAAAAATAAAAAGTACTAAATTGTATTTAAACTTTGCAAAAAAAAAAATGTTTCAAAAGAGGGAATGACATCTGCAATGGATCAAAGATTTCAATATATCAACAAAGTATGGTCACAAAACATTTATATTTACATAAATACATAAACCACAAGAGACACATAAAAAATAAAAGTGTATGTAGATATATTATATGAAATTTTATATTTTTTATTTTAAATATTGTATGGAAAATGGTAAAAAAAAATCATTATGATTAATATGAAAATAATATGTCATTTTCAGAATTATTAGTAAAAACAAAAATAAAATCATTAAGCTTTTCCTAAAATTAAATTAATACACCCTTGAGCATACTTGGAAAAAAAAATTGATTTGCTTTGTAAATTAAAATTGTCAATGAAAACTCAAAGAAGAGGTTCATGTCGCTCCCTAAGATATACATATATATCAAGAGGTAACTTCGGTCAAGACACACAAATATCAAATTAATTAGGTTAAGTTATTTTTTTCTTTAATTTATTTAGTAGGTTTAATTTGGTCTTATTTTCCTTCCATTTGCTTTGAACACTTTAAAAAATGATACCAAATTTAATTTAAAATGGAATCAAATTAGATCGATTCTAAAAAATAAAGAACCTAATTGAAAGTTTTAAAAATTAAAAAATTAAATTAAATGAATAAATAGATTAAGAGATAAAAAAATAATTTAACCAATAGTATTCAAGCTAATAGTATACTAATAGTATCCAAGCTACTTATATGTAGCTAATGAAAGGAAATCCATTAGGAACAAACATACATATATGCAAAAAATATGTAAAATAGGTGCACAATTTAGAGTAAAAAGTAATAATAGGTGATTAGAAAATGGTACAATCAAAGCATACATATTCACCTTGAGGGATATAGATTGGTTCCTCTTCCAATAGTAAACATAGAAGCACCATAAGTACCCAGATGTCTAGTAGAGAAAGAGTCCTCAAATGTAATTGCATAGCCATGTTTGGCAAAAGTGGGGGAGTGGGACCCACAACTTGTCTGGCAGGAGGCTCCCAAGCATAATGTGATTGTACAAGTTAGAGTCACCCATCAAGAGTTGTAGATAAGTCCATGGAAATGGCCAAGCCACCCATAATTCTCAAACAATTGCACAAAGATGAAGATCTTGTAGATATATGCAAAGAAAGAAAGAATAATGGAAAATCTCTGATCATTTTTTTATGAATTATATATATATGTGTGTGTGTGCGCGCGCGCATCCAAAGCTATATGTTTCCCCTATTGGAATTGTGAAAAAAATTGTAACAGGATTGAAAAAAATAAAAGCAACACTACATAAATGAGATTGCGCAACTTGAACACAATTTACAAGCAAAGTGACAGTGAAGAGTTAAGATATTGAAAACTATTGAACATGCACTGGATCATAATTTTGAATTCACTACATCTTTAATTTTTAAGACATTTTTTTTACGTTATTATAATGTGCCTATAAATAATCTTCCGACCACCCAAAGTCGTGTGAAAAGAATCAACTGAATGTCTTATTTTACATATATCACGTGTTTGAGACCTAAACTCTTTACAAACTGCCAAACATTTACTACATCTTTAAATTTTAAGATATTTGTTTATTTTATTTTAAACATATTACAATAACACTATATCTACTAATTACATGTATACTTTTTTTTTTTATTCTAGAGAAAATCTCATAACTTTTACCTTCTTATTCCAGATGAAACCCTTGCACCACAAATGGTGTTAAATCAGTCAATTTTAGGGGTCATGCCATGCACATGATTGTTGAATATTCTTTTTTCTCGAAAACACCCTTATAGAGTTCGAATAAGTTGGTTGTTTTGCGAAGGAAATGAGATTCGGTGCTGATACCAGTGGCATAAAAAACCATGAAACACAATTAACTCACACGGTGAAAACAAATGAGAAATGAGGAAGGGGGGGTTAAAGACGAGGCATCCAAGCGGTGGGGTTAATTAATGCTTTAATTTAAAGATTCACTTATTTGGTACCCCTATTTGTTACAGAAGATGACTTGGAAAGGTTGATTTGTCTACAGTGTTGCTCGAAGAAGCGAATGAGAATCACCATTTTTGGGCTCTTGCTTCAAAAGTTCCATTAGATGATCTGGAGAAATAAAAGGAAGGGGTTGCAAAACAAGAGGAAAGGTGGCGTTGCCACCGGAGGAGGATTAAAAGATTTAATAGTAAAAGGGAATAACTAGGGGCAAATTTGGAAATGTAGATAAAAAAGAAAAAATAAAATAAAATAACAACATTTTTTGCTGTCTGACATAGTGTCAAAAAAATGTCTAAAAAATGAGAAAATATATATGTAATTAGAATAAAATTAAGAGATTGTCATTATAATTTACTTTTTTTAGATAATTTATTTTATTTTTCTATTGCATAATGGATATGTCTATAAATAAGCTTATTGGACTACCTAAAGTAATGTTAAAAAATAAAGTAAAGAATAAATATGTGTTTTTGTTTTTGAATGTGAAGAAAATGTTTCATTGTACTAAAATATTAGTAAGCTTACAATGAACTAATTTTTCCAATGACCTCAAGTTTCATTTTATTTTAAAGTGAAATATAATTTAATTTTCATCTTTCCTTTTTTTTCTTATCGTTACAAGCATAATATTACAATAAACACTTAAAAAATTAGGGAAACAAACATAATTTAGAAAAAACATAATAATAAACATAAGTTAGAACAAATATATTAATAAATATAATATTAATTAATAAGCATAATCTATCTGTTGCTCTGTAATTTTTATTATGATAATATTAGGTAATGACAAAATCAAATTGAGTCTAATTTTTTTTGTAAGGATTAACTTAATGATTGTACATTTTTTTTTGAGTCTCATTAGAATAATGTATTATCACATTAAAAGTTTTAGAACAACAGACACATTATGCTTATTAATCAATATTATGTTTATTATTATGTTTGTTGTAACTTATGCTTACTTCCCTATTTTTTTGAGTATTTATTGTAATGTTATGCTTACAACAATAAAAAAGGGTAAAGATGAAAATTAAATTATATTTTACCCTTAAATGAAATGAAATTTGGGATTTGACAAATTAATCCAATGGAAACTTAGTGACATTTTAGTTAAATGAAAACTTATTGACATTTTGGTCCAGTTTATTCAACAGTCATGTTGACAATCATTTTTGTGACATTTTCGTTTCTCTATGTCATGTAGGTTCTTTCATTAACAGTAACGGATAAAAGTTAATAGATAGATGAATTTATTGTATTTTTTTCATTTTCAAGAACTAAAATTTAAATTTTTATATTTTGGAAATGAATTTGTTAGCGCTCTACATATTTAGGGACGAAAATGACTATTTACCCTAAATTAAATGTCTTATTTTATACATATCGTGTGTGGGACCTAGATTTTTTTCGAAATTGTCAAGCATTCAGTACATCATTAATTTTTAAGACATTTTATTTTATTGGCCAATAAATGTATATATTAGTAGGCATGTTGGACTACGAACAATCATGTTAAATTAATCAATTGAATGTCCTATTTTACATATATCGCGTATGTAGGACCTATATTATTCTTTATAGTGATATTTTCTATCTAACAAGAATTTTAGTCATCAATCACATTCTCTACCTTCCTTAATAACTATTGCAGAGTGTTAAAATATTTTTCTTTTTTCTCCTTTATTTTATACAAATAAATATGTGACAATGGTTTTGTATGTTTGGTTTGTGATGATATATAGAAAACTTTTGGTGGTCTTAACTTTTACTAACTCCTCTTATATTGTAAGTAAAGTAATTAACTAGGGATTACCATAGTTATGATTTAATTTATCATACCTCAAGGAAGAATATGCATTACATTGTTCATAAGAGGATTTTAACTCAATTTAATGCTTAAAAATGATATGAAAAATACAATTTTGTTAATAAAATTAAAAAGAATACTTAGAGACTATACTACTCGTCTCTAATACATTAAAATTTTGAAATTCATAATTCAAAACGATTTCAAAGATAGATTCGGCTACCATATATTTGACGTGGAACATTTTCATCTAAAATTTCCATCTCTAATACTATTTAACCAACAAAGACAAAATCAGACACAAAATAATATAGAAATGGATATATCAGTCTCTAAGCAATGTCTCTATAACAAAATTTTCATTTCACCTCTGCATGACATTAATATCTATTTTCGTCTCTATTGTTCTTCGTCTCTAAATTTTATCAGTATATCAATTATTCTAGTAATAGGATCTTACATTATTGTGAGGATCCTCTTGATTATTCAACATGTAGCTTTTATTTAAATAAAACTTACAAATCCTTATTTTTACTCAAAATTAGGAGTTTAAGATATATTTAGTATAGATGATTAGTTGAAAGGTTTAGATACCAAATTTGAGTAGAAATTTGAAGATTTTGTAAGAAATGAGGTTAGAAGCTTAAATTTTAGATTTTTAAATTTTGGATGGAATATGATAATATTTATGTAAATGAAATATGAGAGTTTGATTGATGATATTTGAATCAAAGAAAATTTAAAATAATTTAACTAATTCAATTCCTAAAGATTTCAAATTAAAAAAAATGAAGATTTTGGAATTTAGTAAGAAAGAAACTTACGAAAAAACTTAATTATAGTAATTAAAAGTGTTTCGAAGATTAAATTTGAACAACAAATTGTTGAAAGACTAATATTGTCCATAGTTATGTATATACATATAGTCTATAGATGATTAACAATGCGATTAAGTCATCATAATATTTCTTCATTTTTTTGGGTACCAAATGTTGGGTTTTTTGAGCTCCCTTCCTATGAGGAGTAAATGCTCAAATGAGAATGCCCATTTTGTTTCACTTATTTAAGTGGAAAGGGGCTAGATTAAAAAGAGAGAGATACTCATTTGAGAGAAAAAAAAATAGTTACAAAACATTGAGAGAGAAAGGAGAGGGATAATCATTGTGATTTTCGTATACCCATTAGAGAGCATTTTTTAGATTGCAACTGTGAATTCATTCACCGTTGGATTGAGATGATTTTTGGATAGTGGATTGCACACACGTGATAATTGAAATTGTTCGATTGGATCGTAAAAAAGATATCTAGATAGAGATATAAATGTTTCGTATTCTTTACTTTATATTTTAGGATTTCATCTTCTTGTCTCTATTGTACCAATTGAGGGTCTGTTTTGATTTGACTATTTTGTAGCATATTTCAGTGCACTTGTTGGAGACTCTCTTGTATCTCTATTGATTATTATGGAGTTATTTCTTTGGTTTGGACGGCCCGTGGTTTTTACCTTTGCATTGAGGGATTTTTCACGTTAAACAAATTGTGTCTCTTGTGTGTGGTTTTTCTTAATTTCTATTTTGTGATCTATATTTTATTGGTACTCTTCACAGGTTCTTGCAAGTTTGGGGAAATTTATTTCCACTGCCTATTACTCTGTTATTAAGTTTGTTATTGTGTTGGCCTGTTTTCCCCATCAGAGTGGTATCAAAGCTCTTTGGTTAAAGGACTCTTTTTCTACTTGCTTGAATGATGGAGGCACATATGAATATGGTATCCTTAAAGGGATTTTTTTCTACTTGCTTCTAAATCAGGGAGCAACAAATTGTATCTATTGAAGAACTTTTTTGAATTGAAGTACAAGGATGAAACTCAATTTACTGAGCACTTAAGTGAATTTCAAGGACCTTGTGATTAGTTGTCAGCCATAGGTATCAACTTTGATGATGATGTGTTGGGATTGTTCTTATTAATAACTCTACCTGACTCGTGGGAGACATTTCAGGTTTCCATGATTAGTGCTGCCCCCAATGGTGTTGTTCCTTTGCAAATGGCAAAGACTAGTGCTATTAATGAAGAGATGAGAAGAAAGACGCAAGGTACTTCTTCTTAGTCAGAGGTGCTTGTTACTGAAAATAAGGGAAGAAGCCAGAAGAAGATGATGAAGGGTGATAGAGACGAGAGTAGGAGCAAGTCTAGGTCTCGATACAAGAATGTTGAGTGTCATTATTGTCACAAAACGAGCATATCCAGAGGAGTTGTTTCCTATGGAAGAAGGAAAGTAAAGACAAGAAGGGTAAGCAAAAAGAGAAGAATCATGATGATAACCGTGTGACTACTGCTACTAGTGATGATCTTGTTATTTTTCATGGCCCAAATTTGATTAATCTTGTATCTGATGAGAGCATGTGGATAATTGATAATGGTGCTACACTGCATGTTACAGTCAGGAAGGAGTTCTTCACATCTTACATTCCAGGTGATTTTGGAGTCTTGAAGATGGGTAATAATGGCGTGTCAAAGGTGATTGGTGTTGGTGATGTTTGTTTGCAAACCAACATGGGAATGCATTAGCTACTTAGAGGAATGAAACATGTTCCAGATGTCCGCTTTAATTTGATCTCTGTGCAGGTACTTGACGATGCTGGTTATGATAGCCACTTTGGTTCTGAAAAGTGGAAACTTACCAAGGGTAACTTGGATGTGGCCGAGGGGAAGAAAATTTCAAATTTGTATTGGACAAAAGCTTTGGTTGCTAGAGATAGTGTGAATGCTATGGATATGGAGACATCTTTGTGGCATCGAAGGCTTAGTCATATCAGCGAAAAAGGGCTAAATTGTTTAGCCAAGAAGGATATGCTTCCAGGATTGAAGAATACAGACTTAGAGAAATGTTCTCATTGCATGGTTGGTAAGCAAACCAACTTTAATTTGATCTCTGTGCAGATACTTGATGATGCTGGTTATGATAACCACTTTGGTTCTGGAAAGTGGAAACTCACCAAGGGTAACCTGGTTGTGGCCAAAGGGGAGAAAATTTCAAAGTTGTATTGGACGAAAGCTTTGGTTGCTAAAGATAGTGTGAATGCTATGGATATGGAGGCATCTTTGTGACACCAAAGGCTTAGTCATATCAAAGAAAAAGGGCTGAATTGTTTAGCCAAGAAGGATATGCTTCCAGGATTGAAGAATGCAGACTTAGAGAAATGTTCTCATTGCATGGTTGGTAAGAAAACCAGAGTATCATTCAAGAATCATCCCCCCTCAAAAAAATTTTTAAGTTGCTTGAATTGGTGCATTCAAATATTTGTGGCCCTTTGAAGGTGAAACCCTTTAGTGGTGCACTTTATTTTGTTACCTTCATTGGTGAATGTTCTAGGAAACTTTGGGTCTATGCTTTGAAGACAAAAGACCAAGTTCTTGAAAAATTCAAGGAGTTTCATGTCCTAGTTGAGAGGCAGTCAGACAAGAAGTCAAAACGCATTCGTACTGACAATGATGGTGAGTATTGTGGACCATTTGATGTCTATTGCAAGCTGCATGGTATTGCTCATGATAAAACTCCTCCTAAAACTCCTAAATTGAATGGTTTGGCGGAGAGGATGAACATGACATTGATTGAGAGAGTGAGATGTATGCTCTCTAAAGCAAAGTTACCCAAGCATTTCTAGGGTAAGGCACTGTACACGGTGGTGCATGTTATCAATCTTAGTCCAGCTGTTGCTTTGAATAGTGAAAGGCCGAACAAAATTTGGTTTGGCAAGAATGTGAAGTATGATCACTTAAGAGTTTTTGGCTGCAAGGCTTTTGTGCATGTTCCAAAGGATGAGAGATCCAAGTTGGATGCAAAGTCAAGGTAGTGTATCTTCATTGGTTATGGTGAGAATGAATTTGGTTACAGGTTCTATGATCCTATTGAGAAGAAGCTTGTTAGAAGTCATGATGTGAAATTCATGAACGACCAAACCATTGAAAACATTGATAAGGTGGAGAAGTCTACATCCAAGGAAGACAATGGTGTCGCTGATTTTGAACCAATTCAATCGCCTATTCATAATCTGAATATTGATGTTCCAAATGATGTTGGTGTCCAACAACCTGGAGATGAGCTAGATGTTCCTGCTACTGATGATGAAGAGGAGCATGACATGTCACAAGATGAAAATCTTGGTGATGCTACTGAATCACCTCAAGTTCAACTTAGGAGGTCCAACAGGGAGAAACAACCTTCTAGAAGGTATTCTCCTAATGAGTATGTGATCCTAATAGATGATGCAGAACCTGGGTGCTTTAGAGAGATCATGGAAAGTGAAAAAAAGAGAAAGTGGCTGGATGCAATGAAGTTTGAAGCTTGTTGTGATATCGTCGATTTGATGGTTACCTCCACATAGTTGTGAGGGGGGAGATTTGTTGGGTTTTTTGAGCTCCCTTCTTATGCGGAGTAAATGCCCAAATGAGAATGTCCATTTTGTCTCACTTATTTAAGTGAAGAGGGTCAGATTAGAGAGAGAGACTCATTTGAGAGGGAAAAACATTATAATTTTCGCATACCCACGAGAGAGTGTTTTTCATATTGCAACTGGGGATTCGTTCACTGATGGATCAGGCTGATTTTTGGACAACATGTTCTACATATGTGATACTTTAAATTTTTTGGTTGGATCGTCAAAAAGATATCTCGGGAGAAAGATAAGTGTTTCACATTCTCTACTCTCTACTTTGGGGTTTCATCTTCTTGTCTCTATTGTATCAATTGAGGGTCTGTTTTGATTTGGCTGTTTGTAGCAAGTTTCAGTGCACTTGTTGGAGACTTTTTTATATCATTATTGATTATAGTAAAGTTATTTCTTTGGTCTGGACGACCTGTGGTTTTTACCCTTGCATTGAGGGGTTTTTCACGTTAAACAAATTGTGTCTCTTGTGTGTGATTTTTCTTAATTTCTATTTTGCGCTCTATATTTTATTGGTGTTCCTAACAAGTTCTTGCAAGTTTGGGAAAATTTATTTCCATTGCCTATTACTCAGTTATTGAATTTGTTATTGTGTTGACTTCTTTTTCCATCACCAAAGGGATGCGAGGCTACAATATTGCCACTGCCACACAAATGACAGAAATTGGCAGCAAATACGATCATTTCACATGGATATGATTCAAAGTAAAAGCCCAAGCTAGCTATGACACCTTTAGTAAAACTTTACGTGAACACTATATGAAGATTATTGTACTTACTAAGTCACTAAGTTGTTTAAATTGGAAAATTCGCTAATAAGAAGGTATGGTCTAAAAAACCAAAAAATCAAGTTGTTTTTGCTGTACGTAATTAAAGCCTGTAAACGTTACAAATTAGAAATATATGAAGAGATGAGACGAGTTAAATGATTAACAGGAGAAAGATAGTGGATTTGATTTTCTTTCCTAACAAAACTAACATTCTAACAATCTAAAATTTACTGATAATGAACATAAAGATTAGACATATCTGAGTATAGTTATGCAAATTAATTGTGGAGCATTGAACACATCAGAGTAGAGAATTATCTTCACCCTATAAATTAGTTTTTAAAGTTGAGTTAGATTTAGATTCAAATTCTAAGACTACACATGTAAGTTTTTTTTATTATAAAATTAAGGTGACTATCACTAACATCCCAACTATATTGATACTCTACTTATCATCACTGTAGCCATCCCAAATATCATTACAAATAGAAAAGAACGAAGTCTACAAAATGGGGCCGGGACTAAGCCTAAACTCATCAGAGCAACTATAAAAACCTGTAGTACGTTGGGAAGAACGTTTTAGTTAAGGAGGATTGCGTCCTTGACAAAAAACCAAACAGAGTTCTACCAGGTAAAACTATCTCGGGAGAATACTCCAAAATTCGCTAACGAATGCGCAGAAACATTTCCTTCCCTATATACATGTTCACTTTTTGTAAAGATAATCATATAATCTTACACATGTGAGTAGATTAAAAGCAATTGGAGAAAGCGAAGAAACCACAAACCATAAAATATGGTAGCTAAATCTATAAAAGTTTATGAAAAAAATAAATATAACTAATACTATTATTATAACGAAAGCTCGTTAGAGTGAATTTATTGTGTAAATTAAATTAACATTTTATCATTGAAATTTAAAAATTAAGAAAAAAGACATAAAATCCCGATCCGAAGTACTAAAAGCCTATGAATTTAAAGAGCACTTATAAAAGACTTACATCTTCATAAAATGAGTGAAAAAATGCTATCTAAAATGTTATAAGAACAAAAAATAAAATAAATATAATTTATAATAACTAAAAGAAAAACATAATTTTGCAACAAAAAACAAAAAGGTACTAAATTGACTAAAAAAAGCATTTAAATCTTAATTTTAAAATAAATAATTTAAATTGAGATATAATTAAGTTTACTAATTTTAACTGTTAATAATTCCTTTCAAAACAATTGTTGAACTTATTTAAGAAATATAAATAAAAGATGATAGATCGAAAGAGACAAATTATTAAGAAGATCATCAATTATACAAATAAAGATAAAAAGAAATAGTTTATAATAATTGAGACACATTATTTTAACTAATTGTAAGAGTTTTATGAAATGCATATCCAAAAGAAAGAAAATAGAAATATTAAGAATGTAAAATTAAAAATTATAAATAAAATAAAAGTCTCATTTTTCTTTTTATGGTGTGCATTATAATTAATTAAAAAAGATAAAGAAGAGAAATGATGACTTTTAAACTAATTTATTTTATTTTTATTTTTTCTTTCATTCTTTTCTCTTCTGTGGTTTCTTTTCTCTATCTCACACACAGTTTAACTAAATAATGAATAGAAAACCCTATCAAAATTGTGTGAGTTTACAAAAGAAAAGCACAATATATTCCACAAGAGCCCCACTTCTACAGTCATGCTCTTATATATGCTGATAATGTATTTGATCTTCCATATTTCTCTCATTATATTCGTATATATGTCAACTAAAATCAATATATCTTTTTTTTTTTGTATGGATTAGGAAACTGAAGAAAGCAAGTATGAAAAGCCTATAATTAGTTTATTACAGAGGAAGATACGTATGAGAATTGTACGTAGTGTCTTGTAAACACCGAAGAAAAAGAAGGCAATCATGATTCATGAACGAACAATGTTGTGTGTATAAGTGTGCATGCTAAAGTGGCCAAGGACAGATGGCTGAATATTGTGCTAAAAACAACCAAGGCAGTTTGGAACGCCGTAAAGCTGCGACCACCCCATTAACGCAAGTATATGTTAACTACCAACGGGTGTGCTTGTTTTAATATATCTTATACGTAATACGTGCCTTTATTCAGTGAATGGATTCTGACAATTTGTTTCATGTGTGACATGTTTGGCAGCAGCACGAGTGATGCTCAGGAGTATGCTTCGTCACGTCAAGGTATATCATGTGGTCTATGCTCAATGCTTTTCATTTCTTGATCGATGTTGATAATGATCATCGGTATCCTTCCACGTTTACCACCACAAAAGCCGATAGCATATATAATAAGGAAAAGGATAAAAAGCAATATTAACTGGATGAAATTGTTGTTGCCCTTACCTTAGCCATTCCTTTGGTGCCACGTGCATGGATTGGCCAGTTGCTTCCATGTGTTGTTCAATTATAAAATAGAATAAAATTAGGATCATCAAATCGTTTAGTTTAGTTAATTGAATAATCTTCATGAATTATTATAAATTTTTTAATATTCAAGTTCTTATTACGTATTAATAAAAATTAAAATAAAATTTGTTTATAAAAATATATTAAATTGATCTTTAAATTAAACTTCAAGTATTTTTTATCTTTATATTTTTTCCTAATAGTTTTATGTGTTAATTAACTACATTAACCGATGATATAAAAATTTATGAAATTTATTACATTATTAAGAAGTTTGATGAAATAATCATATCTAATTTTTTTAGTAAATTGTGTTTTTAGGCCTCATATATTTAAAATATTTTATGACGTTAAACTACTTGAAGAGAAATAAAAAAACATAATTTATATTAAAAAAATACACTCTTGTTAGACTCCTTAATGGTGTGTAATAAGTTAGCCAATTGATATCATTGTTACTTCCTTAGTTAACCTTATTATTGGACAAAAAAGACTAAAACTGTTAACAAGAGAAAAAATATATTAAAAAAATGCTAAAAAAATTATTTAGAGACTAAAAGTGAAATTAAAAAAAATAGGAACTAAAAACATAATAAATCCTTTAAAATACTAGTCTAAATTCCTATGAAAACATTTTTTTTAATTTTTATATTTACTCAAAATACATAATTTTTGGTGGAAGATTAAACTAATATTGCTTTTTTATGAATTAAAAATAATATTTGAAATATTTTAAGGGTTCACCAATATAAAGAGTACGTTATCAATATTTTTCATATTGCCAATTTCCTTTGACATTGATCCATATTTATCATAAAAAAATCATCATCCACATATCACATATGTATGTAGGTTTCACACAACTTAATTTTAAGGATTACTACCAGCCAAAACAGAATAAACAAAATTCAAAAGAGAAGTACGGATTTTTGTTTAGTCGATGATAACTTTTTATTGATAAACAAAATTAAAGACAAAGTATAGATAAAAAATATTTGAAAATAATATTAAAAAAAATAAGCGAAAAGCAAAATATCTTGACACACCATATGATGAATGGAAGTGCATCCTGAAATGATCAAATAATTGTTTGGTAGGATTAGAAATAGCCAAACATTTGGGAACGCCCTAAGAACGAAGTCGATCTATAATAGCCGTGGTAGGAATGTTAGTGGTGTCGCTTTTACTTTGGTTTTGGGAGTAATTTTATTGATGTTTTGACAAAACGAATGGCCTTGGTGGGAACGTCAGGTCATGTCCCCTGCTTGGGATGCCACCTTAGGCCTTAGCCTTGCTACATATTAGTAGTCAACAAAATTAAGCGATCTTTAAAGCACCATCCATATATATATATGTATCGAAAGTTCTTGTAATGAACAACAATGTTTATAATATATTCTACAGAATAATACATATGCACAAAGTTTTTACGTTTTACATTTCAACATTTACGATTTGGTCTACAGAATACTACATATGCACAGAGCAGAAGGAATAAACTTTCAAAATAGTAATCTAAATAAGCAAGAGTCTAAAAGTTCACTATATCCTTACGATTTAGTTGCTTGGGTCCCTTGCGTTTTGTCTTTCAATTTGTTATTAGAATAATCATTTTAAAATATAACTTTTGGATTAGTAATCTAAATAATCAGTGTAATTTACTCGAAAACATATATAGCACATTACACCATGAATGAACTTGCCCCCAACTCACTAATTACTTGGAATAAAGTATAAGCACTATTTGGGCTTTTTTGTCATCATATATGGACCACTACATTAAAACCACAAATTCATTTGTCCCTTTTCAGAGGTAAAACATTTAGTCCATATTGTCTTGTTATTGCATGAAATTGTGCCACAAAATGGATAAAGATATAAAGGCAACTTTATTATGTCTTAATCCTTAACTATTATCAATCATGTAGCAGTTGTGAATACTCTATGTATAAACAAAAAAGAGTAATATTTTCAAGTTGCACACAAATTAGTTAATACCTAAGCTTTCATTTCTGGTTATTAACCACTAAAACTTCAATTATGTGGCTGATAATTCATCATTGCTCTTAAAAGGAGGAGTTTTGCGGGTATGACGAGAAAAATATAAGACACCTGAGATGAGGATGTTAGAAGTTACCAACCTGATATTTGGTTGGTTTTTTTATTAATAAATTGTTAGTGCTCTTAAAAGTGGGAATTCTAAGGGGGTGTACACGTGTCGGACAATGTAGAAGTTATCCATCATATATATATGGAAGCTGGCAAGCTTGGTTGAAGTACACATTGTTCTACTCATACCTCAAAAAAGGCAAAGCTTATTCCCCCAAGACTTAGCTAGCACTAGCAAACACCTCTATATCTAAAATGGTTTCAATTTCTGATCATGAACTGGTTTTGATCTTTGGTCTCCTAGGTATTGATTAGACTTATAAGTTATTGTACAACTCTCATTCCAACCGTTTGACAGCATCATTTTAAACTTTGATGTCATCATGAAAATAATTCATATTTATTTTGTCTGTTTCATTCCAACTGACCTAGCAAAAATGATAGGTATCCATCTTTGATTTGTAACTTTTCCATACAGTCTCATTAAGGTTTTTTATCACACAATTGAGTGTAATGCATGGAACAACAGTAACTTCCAATTTTACCTGCTGCTTCTATTTTTTCAAATTTATTCTTTTTTTGTCTTGATCCCTCACTGATGCTCTCTGTTCTCTTCCTTTCTATAGGTAACATTGTGTCATTCATGGTGTTCTTAGCACCCTTGTAAGTCCTGTCTCAAACCATAATACTATCATATATAATTTGGCATGAATGCCACTCATTTACACCTTGAAATGCTTAAAAGCTTGTATCCATTTCTTTCTCTCGCAGGCCAACCTTCTATACAATTTACAAGAAGAAATCATCAGAAGGATTTCAATCAATTCCATATGCGGTTGCACTTCTTAGCGCACTGTTGCTTCTATATTATGGCTTCATAAAGACCAATGCTACTTTGATTATCACCATCAACTGTATTGGATGTGTTATAGAAGTTTCATACCTAACAATGTACATTATATATGCTCCCAGGAAACAGAAGGTGGAACCAACATGACAATCTTTCCTTCTCAACTCTTTTCCATTTTGCTCTAGATAACGATATTTAAAGTAACTGCACAAATTTGTTCATTTTGAAACTAGCTTTATTACTGTTAAGAGAGTTGTAAACTGTAACTTGGTAAGCTTATTACCTTATAAATGTTTGATGGATATTTCAGATATCCACTTTGGTAATGATACTCATTGCCGACATTGGAGGTTTTGGCTTAACCATGTTAATCACCACCTTTGCTGTGAAGGGCATTAACCGTGTCCATGCTGTGGGATGGATTTGTGCCATTTTTAACATTGCAGTGTTTGCTGCTCCCTTAAGCATAATGGTACATTCTATATTCAATTATTCACATAATATAGATCTTGCATAGTTTGATATGCAATCTGAAATATGTAAAATCTGTACATTAATTGCAGAGGAGGGTCATAAAAACCAAAAGTGTAGAGTTCATGCCATTTTCATTGTCCTTATTTCTTACGCTCTGCGCCACCATGTGGTTTTTCTATGGTTTCTTCGACAAGGATGACTTCATTATGGTGAGGAATAACACTTCTATATCTATTACTCATTCTACTCATTTTCTCTTGAAAGCAAACTGATTAGTGTTTTGTTTTGTGGTATTATCAGTTTCCAAATGTGTTAGGATTTATTTTTGGCATCTCTCAAATGATTTTATACATGATATACAAGAATTCTAAGAAGAATGGAGAAACCAATTGTACAGAGCAGCAAGAAAGTGAGGGCACAGTGAACTCCAAACAGCACAGCTGCGATGGAAATAAACTCGATTTTCCTTCACTGGTGGAAATGAAAGAGAATCAACTCAATCAAGTTTGATGTTATGTTGATAAGTGTCTAAGTTCTAGCGTTTGATGGAGGACTATATATAGGCTTAGGATGAATGTTGAATAACTAATGTCTCGTATCTAATTATACATACTGTTGTAATAACAACTGTTGCCACTTGGCATGCATTGACTATATAATAGACTAATGATCATAGTTCTGGTTAAAGTATATGGTTTGGTTCCGAGTGAAATGCAAAAAGTTCTACTTCTACATGTTTAAAGCAGCACTAAATGCTCAATTAATAATGACAAATAGTATTTTGAAAAAATAGTATAGAGCATGGAAAAACTTGGTAATGCATGCTTGAAAGATTTTATTGTGGCAATCTTTTGGGTTTGTTTTACACTTTAGAAAGTAGAACGTGTAAACAGCAATTCTGGTTGTGGTTTGTGTAAATCTATTAATTTCATTAGCTCTCACTCAGTACATACAACGTAACTTTAGGCTTCTTTCACACTCTCCTTAACCTCATAATTGAGTGAAAAAAATAAGTGGTAGGATTTAAGTTCAGGATTTTTTCATTCAGTATTACAAAATCTTCATGTGAGAAACCAAGATTGCAGTTAGACTGAAACTAAAGTTGGCATGTTATTATTTCTTGAAAAAGAAATAATCATCCCAAGTGCTAAAGTCAGCATAATGCCACATGATAAAAAATGGCACATCATCAATATCATGTCAACAATAGTGGCATAACAATAATTATGTTAGAGGACTGAAAATGAAAAAAAAAATTCAAGGAGTAAAAAAAATTCAGAACTTACATGAACTACAAATAAAAAAAAAAGAAAAATTACGTGAACTAAAAATAAATTAATAAAAAATATTTTTGTCTACAAATATATCACATAAAGTTGTGCATATTTCTGTTTTCATATATTTGTGTTGCCAAAAAAAGAATGATGGCATAAAGAGAAAAGTCTCATCTCCTTTCCAAAATACTTAAACGTATATCCTAATTAGTCAAAGTATCCACCACATGATTAGAATCACTTAGCATACATGCATGTGACAAAGTCTAATTGTTTTTTACTAACACTATTATTTCTAGAATCTTAGATGGATGTATTTGTGCATGGAATAAGCATAATTCTACCATGAATAGGTGGATCATATATAAGGTAGATTTGATCAAGGGATCAATGCTGAGTTTAAAAAATTATGTTGTATCTCCACCTAAATGCCCATCAAGTCAACGTGAAGGGTTGTAAATGGTTAGGTGAATAGTTGAGATATTAGTCATGGGGGACATCAAGGTCAAGATTAAGGTATTTGACATAGGTTGGTAAGGGAACATATAGTCCATCAAGATTTCAAGTTTCATTTGGATAAAGGTCAACCCCCTTGAGGTGAAAATCACTAACATGCAACATCATATATATGTAAATAAGGGGACAATAACAAGCTAATATGAAAATTAGACTAAACATTGGTCATTTTCTATATGATGCATGAAGCCATTATGGAGAACATGCATAACTTTAAGGATACTCTGATAGACATAAATCTTTTAATTAGTTCATTCTTACTTATTTTATTTTATATTAATTTTAAATTAAATTTACACATGATATTTAAGACTTAAATATTTGTTTGTGTCTACAAATATGTTACTTTTTCATTTTTAGTCCTTGTAAGTTATGTTTTTCTTTTCCTTTTTAGTTCATGTAATATCTATTTTTTTTTTCATTTTTAGTTCCTCTAATGTTATTGTTGACGTGACAATGATTGGTTAGAGTGACAATGCCACGTCACTTTTCGTTTGTCATGTCAACGATAATTATCAAAAATACTTAAGTGAGACTTGTGGATTTAGGCAATTACCTCATCTTTTCTCTTACTTAGGACTTTGTTTATGTCTTTTTGATGTAAATTGTAAATATGTAGTTTGTTTTCTTTAGCTTGTTATTTTGTTAGATTGCATATGTTTATTGATGGAATATTTTGTAAGATATTGAATTGGATTGAATTTCATTTTTTGGAGCAAGGTTTAACGAAAGCTTGAAGTGAAAATTTTAGCTCAAATGAGCTTAAATTGGATTTTGAGGACCCAAATTGAAGTTCCTTTTTGGAGAAGATGAAAAAGAAAGTTGCAAAGGAAAATTAGCTTTAATAAAACAACTTTTAGCTTAAGTTGAATTTAAACAAAGGTGCAGAACTGCATAATTGTAGTATCTGTTTAAGCTCGAAGTTTTTGGCTTGAGCAAACACTCACTTAAGTGTAGATTTTTTGGGTCTATATAAATAGTTTCTCTCGTTCATTTTGAGAAGGACGCTTTCTCATTTTGTAAAAACATCTCCTTCACTAAAGTTCTTCTCCAGCTCTCTTCTTTCATTGTTCTTCTATCTTTCTTGCTTTTGGATGTTATTCATGGAGATGAGTAGCTAAACCCTTTGTTGTTGGAGTTAGATTGTATCTAAACAATATGCTCTCATGTATTTCTTTTGAAATAGTCTTATATATTCATCTTATTCTTCAATGTTAGTTTTTTAATCTTATGCTTCATGCTTGTTATGGATTGACCACTCATAGCTTGATTTCTTGGATGAGATTGCTATTGGAAAATACTTTCTTTATCTTGAACTGTGGCAAAATGTTCATTAAACCTCAGAGATAGAAATAGGATGAGGGGTAATGGTGATCATTGGGTCATTGAGCTTAAGCAAGTGTCTTTGTTAAATGTACAAATGATTGACATTTAATTGAGGAACTTAAGTCTTTTCACCTAAAGAATTAAGGATTAGAATACCGTTTTTGAATTGTTACTGATATTAGCATTGAATTACAAGTTGAATATCATGTTTTAGCGTAAAAAGAGTTTGGTTCGGTGATATCTAACCCCGACAACCTTTGTCATCTGAAATTCATATTGTTTTATTGTGTGTTTATAAAAAATTCCAAAAATATCATAACTTATAGTGTTTGCTTTATTTTTATTGTTGAATGTTATGCTCAAATCATCATTATTTATTTGTTAGTTTAGTTAGTAAAGACTTGTGATATTAGTTACATATTGTACGAGTCTTTGTGGGAACGATAATTCTTATTTATCAAATACTATTTAACGACTAGGTACATTTGACAACCTCTCAACAGTCAACTATTTTTTAAGAGGAGTTGGCACGGCATAAACATAAACTTAAATTGAAAATGCATCAATATGCCAAGACACTGACAAAACTAAAATCGAAAAATAAATTTACTGGGAACAAAAATGAAATAACCCTAACTTCAATGTACTAATTTGATATTTAAGCCTATCTTAAATTAAAATGTACAAGTATATCTGGACATACCATGATGAGTGGAAGTGAATCCTAAAGTGACCAAATAATTGTGCGGTAAGACTAAAATCAGCCAAACAATTGGGAAACCCCCGAGAACAAAGCCTTGATGTACGTACCACCTTGGCCTTGCAACATTAACATATTATTAGTCAACTAGTCGAATCACAACGAAGGATGAAAACCACTAACCCACACCGGGACGGGACCCATGAGGACATGATTTTCAATCACAACCCCAAAAGCCCGGAATGCCAGTTCTGAGCAAATAATCTAACATAGAGATCTCAGGACTCCTACGGTATTAATTAGTCAACTAGTAGAAACATAAAGAAGGCTGAAAACCACTAACACCCTTGTGAGAATCACAATTGAAGGACATGCAAAAGTCTGACCATTGACCAAATAATATAGCATACACTTTGAGAATCATAATTTAAGGACAAAGTTACTACGTAGATGGACTGTACGAATTCAACAAGTAGAGACTCAACATTCGTATTGGCTGAAAACCACTAACCCTTGTAAGAATCACAATTTTAAGAACGTGCAAAACTCTGACCGAATAATCTAGCATACACTTAACATAGAGGAATCCTATTTATTTAAAGCACCACCCATGCTTTCTAATAAATGACAATATATATGATTGATTTAACCTTCTTCGTATTGAAAGTTCTTGTAATGAATTTTTGGTGTGGAAGTTCTTGTGATGAATAACAATGCTCTTAATATATATTTCACAAAATAATACATATATATGTAAAAAGTTCTTATGTTTTACATTTCAACATTTACCAAACGGGACTTCCAGGGAAAGGAAATCTACATTTCATCGTAGAAACAAAAAAGGGAGGAATGAACTTTCAAAATATACTAGTCTAAATAAGCAAGGATATAAAAGATACGATTTGTACTAGATGCTTGGGTCCTTTGCCTTTTGAGTCTTTCAATTTTTATTAGAATAATCATTTTAAAATACTATTATAACTTTTGGAGCAGTTCATTTTGTTTATGTTTCTCGGCCTCGGGAGCTAAAACTTTAAACAGGAAGAATTAAAAACATATATACCAATTACCACATCCCACCTTGCATGAACTTGCCCCAAATCAACTAATTACTAGGCATAGAGTAGAAGCACTATTGGGGCTATTTTGTCATTATATATGGAACACAATAATATTATATTTATAATCATAAAGAGAAAATTATAATTCAATAAACATCACAAAATAAACTCAAATTTAATTCTCTAAGAATCCTTACACATGTTCATTCTAATCCCCAATAGCGATAAACTCATCCCTTACCTCTAAGCGGACTCACGTGTCTTCAGCCAGCGATAGTAACATCTATAGCGGTTCCCTGAGATTCATTCAGTTATTCTTCCGACTGCTCCGATAGAATTCCCAAATATCAGAGAGACGGAGAAGAGATTGAAACCTCCACTTGTACGGTCTTCATGAGATTTTTTTTTTCTCCCTGCACAAATATTATCTCGAAAATCCCAACGGTGGAAGTGTGAGCAATTGAATTTTGAACAACATATCCAAATTTCATGAAAATCCAACGGTTAAAGAAATCGGGATCGTAGTTTTACCGAGACAGTTTTGGGTTTCTACGGGAAATTGAAATGCTACACTGCGAAGTGTTTTCCTCTAAGCTCAGATATGATTTTGAAATTCCCAACGGTGAGAATGTTCAAAATTGGGTTGCTAACATGATACTCAAATGTTACAACGATCCAACGGTGAACGAGTCCGAGATTGTCGTTTTTCTGAGACTGGGCTGTGGGAAAAAGAAAGGGTTTTGAGAGGAGAAGGGGAAAAACGAAAATGAGGCCAAAAAGAGGCACATGACTTAACATAACTATTTATACCTAGGGTATTCATCCTATTATTTGCTCTATATTTATTTATTTATTTATTTTATAAAAACAAAATCTATTTTATTTTCTATCAAACAAATAAATGAAATATCCTTTTTATTTTCTCTCAAATCATTATTTTAATTAATAATTATATCTCCTTATTTATTTATTTATAAAATCTCATCATTTTTCTAAAACTCTATTTATTTATAAATAAAAATTCTTTTTAATCTAGATTACAAAAATTGGGATGTTACAGGTGTTAATTAAGATTTGCGTTAAATTAGTTATTATGGGTGACATAAGCAACATATTAGCCTTTTTATTAATCATAATCAAAACAGACTAGTGTCACAGAATCCATCTCTGCCATGAATGGAAAGAGAATTGGAAGAGGAAGCTAAAGAGAAAAGAAAATAGAGGAAAATCAAATTAGCATAGAATGAGAATTAGCTTACAAAAGTGTTGACTATTACAGTTCATATAGTTTGTTACAAGAGTAACTAACTTGTAAGTAACGTGTAAGTAACTAAACTAACTAAGCTAACTCTAATTACAATGTGATCAACCTGAATGAGCCATGATCAAAATGATATCTATGCTAATATAGTGAAGAGAAATATAAATTTGATAATAATGGCAAAAAAGATTTGTCTAAACTACAGGAGCTCACTTAAAAAGGGTTTTTTTGATCAATATGTATACTCTCTCTCCAATAAATTCCTACAATACACTACTTTAATTTTTTTCCAATCTACACTTGTTTTGTATACAGGTTGGAAGTTAGGTTTGACTACCCCGACTTCCGTGTTTGAGTTTTTTTTTTAATTTAAATTATTAAAAAATATAAATAATATATTATATAAAAAAATTTAATTGGTTTTAAAATTATTTTTTAAGAGTTGATTAAATTAATTTTTTTAATAAGAAAATGATATTATTAAATATAATTATTTTTTTATATTATTTAATTTATTTAAGACATTTTTTAGGTGAATATTTTTTTTGAATCTGAATTTTGTCTAGTAATATATTTATTTTAGTAAAAAATTAAATTTTTTAATATAATTATTTTATTAAATATAATTTGTTTGTTTATGTCATTAGATTTAATTAAAAATGATAATATTTTTTGTGTAACAATTTATTTATAGAAGAACATTATACTACATTATCAATAAAATATTTGAACAATCACATTTGGCTAAGGAAAAACGTAAGATGAAGATATGTTAGGACAATTGTTTCTGTTATGGTCATGTTGTCAACAAATTTCACATTTTTTTCTACTTTCCTGTTCATTTCCGTCTTCGTCTATCTCAATAGGAATCCAAGTTGAAACGGGACAACCCTTTGCAGTTCTCTTTCTCCTTGGATCAAGACCCCACTGATCTCTTTCATATTCTTGCCACATTGATTCGTGTGGCAGTAAACCAAAGGAGTTTTCGTAGACGTAGCTTTCTCTTTTCCCGCAGAAACCCATAACAGTCTTAGTAAAACTACGATCCTAGTTTCTTTAACCATTGGATTTTCATAAAATTTGGATATGTTGTTCGAAATTCAATTGCGCACACTTTCATCGTTGGGATTTGCGAGATAATATTCTTGGATGGAGAAAAAGGAATCGCATGAAGATAGTATAAGTGGAGGCTTCAATATCTTCTCCGTCTCTCTGACGTTTGAGAATTCTATCGGGACAGTCAGAGGAATAACTGGAGGAATCTCAGGGAACCGCTAGAGATGCTGCTATTGCTGGCTAAAGACACGTGAGCCCGCTCAGAGGTAAGGGATGAGTTATTCACAATTGGAGATTATTGAGAACATGTGTAGGGATCCTTAGAGATATCAATTGGAATGAGTTTTGGGGTGTTTTTGTAATTTTCATTTTATCCTTATAATTATTACAGTGAATTATATATGTTTGACAGACCAATTGTTGGGAAATTGATATGCTATTGTGTTGAGCGTGAACCCTATAAATCGAGCATTTTACTAATTAATATGAATTGATGAAATAAAGTAAAGAAAAATTTAGAGAGAGATATTGATTTTGTATTTTTTCTTTTTCTTGCTTTTTAGGTTTTTATATATAATTTTAAAAAAATTAATATCATAA
The DNA here is from genome assembly GCF_000004515.6 of Glycine max. NCBI lineage: Eukaryota > Viridiplantae > Streptophyta > Magnoliopsida > Fabales > Fabaceae > Glycine > Glycine max. The sequence continues at coordinate 7,711,035 of NC_016089.4, read as the reverse complement.
TTGAAATTGACCAAAGTGTTCATATAATTATTTTAGAATTTGTGCATTGAAAGCTTACTTTGAAATTTGTGATTCAATATGATGTATGCTAGTTTATATATATAAAGGTAGTTATTTATATTAATAATTTATGTAAATAATATTGTAGAGTGTTATAGTATGATTCCAAAAATTATTAAGTGTTGGAGTTTGAGAATATTATGGTTAAATTTGATGAACATGTGTATGCTGTACCTTATGAATATCATTAGGAATGTTATGAGATGGTTGATGTGATATTATGATATATTAAAGTGTGGACATGATATTCGATTGTGAATAAGTGGATGTGTTTAACACTTGATGTTACATTAATTATATTGTGAGCTATGAATTATACAATAACCCGACCAGTGTTTATGCGCAATGTTAAAGAGAAAGTGTAGGTTTCTTTTAAATTGTAGCGCAATTGTGTTAAACATGTTTGAAACATGAGTGTGAGGTCGTGGTATTGTATAATTCATGAGCAGTGCTTATAAATGAAATATGTGATGAATTGTGGAATAATATGTTGCCTTGAGATTATAATATTGTTATTGAGATGGAATAAAAGTGTAAAATAGAACAGGTGTTAAATTGTGAGATGCGTGAAAACAAGTGATGGTGGATTGTGACATTATGAGATGTAAAATTGTGAATGAGTTTTGGTCGTGAATAAGTGTGTGATTAACTCTTGATATGACATTATTGGTGTTGTAAACTGTGAATTGTACAATAACCCGACCAATGTTATCTTGAGAAAAGTGTAAATGCGCAGTGTTAAAGAGAAAGTGTAGGTTTCCTATTTAGGAACCAGTGTTAAATTGTAATGCAATATGTTGTACGTGTTTAACACACGAGTGTGAGGTCGTGGATATTGTATAATTCACGAGCTGTGTCTATGTGCTAAAATGATTTTAGGGGTTGGACCTGAATCAGGAGAGAAAGGCCCTGACGGACTCTTCGGAGTGTAGGCGTTGGGGGTCACCGGGTTTGAGTGTTCCTTTAAGCCTATGCTGATCCCATATGATTGGAGCATTCTCGCAAAACATCATGACCCTGACTGGTCTCCCTATGATCTTACTTAGTGAGAGTGACCTGACAAACCCATTGTGTGGTGTGTCTTGTTATGTACTCCTAAGCGCCCCAGGGTGGTTTTTCACTGACATGGTACCACATTGCATATAGGCTTGAGTCTTAGCATAACTATCTCATGCGCTTGCTAATTGTTTATTATGAAATTGATGTGTTATTATGTCTTGATCAGAGCGTGTGATTCTTGTGTAATGTGATTGATGATTGAAAAGTGTGATTGATGGAAAGTGAACTGTGAATGACAAGGTGGTGGAATTACGTGAATTACGTGTAAGTTTTATTTGGTTTATATGATATGTATATCTAGTTGTCTTGTTTCTCTATTAGTTAGGAATGTGATAACTCACTCCCCGTGTGTTGTTTGTGTTTGGATCCTGTGATGATCTTGAACTTTGTGTTCAGGGGAGCAGATGACTAGGTGAATTGCTTTAAGGAACATTGTGCTGAAGGACGTCGAGACACAACACTCTGATAGGATGTGATAGTGGGACATAAGTTTTTATATTAATTGCATGATGTTAGTCTATTTTATTTTATTTCATTTCACTGATTTAACAAAATATCTATGTAAATTTTGATGGCCTTATTTTGAGCCGAATATATTTTAATAAGTTTTAATTGATAAAAGTGAAGTGAATGTGAACCTTTTACCCGTGTGAATTTGGTTACCGATATTTTTATATATTTTGTTTATTTATATATATGTCGGGGTAGAGGATGTCACATTAGATGGAGAGATGAAGCTTTCGTATTTGTTCTTCTAAGAACATCATAGATAGGGCTAGTGAAAGAAAGAATATAATCAACCTTATCCCACCATTTATCATCCAACAAAGTATCTTTCACAAATTTAGCCTTTGCAACATCATCTTCCTTATAAGAAGATCATCGGTCATTAATGACCATCTCTTGGAGTCCTTTCTTCAATTGCTTGAATCTCTTGAGCATTACAATAATGGAGGAAAATCTTGTTGGAGCAATGGATAGCAATTTCAATGAATTGAAAATTGATAGTCTCATAGAGTGACTCATGACAAAGTTTTTCACAAACATTGCATCATCCTCAATTTGGGTGATCCAAGAACATTCTTCATAAACAACATTGTTTTTTGTGTATCCTTGGCTACACATATGTTCTTCAAAGCAAGATTTAATGTATGGACAACACATGGAGTCCAATAGATGAAAGGAAACTTAGCCTCAATTATTAAACCTGCTGCTTTACAAACGACTGCATTATCTATCACTATTTGCACAACATTTGAGTGCCCAACCTCCATAATTACCTCCCTCATATGTTTGGTAATGAAATCCTTGTCTTTGATCTCATTTGAACAATCGATGGCCTTTAAAAACATAGGTCCACTCTTTGTGACAACCATGAAATTAATAAGAGATCTTCTTTGCAGGTCACTCCATCCATCACTAACAATGCTCACACCCTTTTGGCTCCATACATTTTTAATTGGTTGCAACAAATTCTCCACATGTCTTCTCTTATTTTTGAAGTAATGTTGTCCTTAATTTATTATAACCTGAAGGTTGGTAACCACTGATATGATTGTTGGCAGCATAGGCAAATGCCTTCCTGTAATGAGGATTTCTTGCTAAATGAAAAGGCAACCCCGAAGAGTAAAACATCCTAGCAATTTCATGATCAAGTGTCTCTTTAGCTTGCAAATTAAAGGCATTTTCTACAGTTGATGTCTTTCTCTTTTTTGGATCAACACCAAGAGTGTTTGTATCCATTTGGTGTTGAATAGAAACCGGAGGCAATGACACAAATTTTGTTTTTGACCTCTCCACCCTCAATGTAGCCTCATTGTCTATCTTCTTCAAATCTATAAGTTTGGCAATTGTTATCTTTTGACAACTCTAACTCCCTTTCCAGTCATCTTCAACAAGTGTGCCCTCACTCTAGTGTAGGACCCATTAAAGGTAAAATCACAAATATTGCATTTTATCTCATAATTTCCACCAACACCTACACTTTTTATCTTTGTAACATAGGTCCATAAAGGTTTGGTATCATCATCTTGTTCTTTAGCTTGACTATGACTAGAAGCACTCATCTCTACAGCAATTTAAAAATAATTAAAAATGAATGTAAACAATTTCTAAGTAAAAAAACAAACAACAAAAAGCAATTTCTAATCAATGTTGTTCTTATCTTACTGGCCATGTTGTAGCTTAATTTTATTCAAAACAGGACTATTCAAAATAATTTTAGTTTTTGTAAATTATTTGTTTTATTTTTTATTTTTTAAACAATTTAGATACTTTTTTAGCTAATAATTTTTTTAAGAATAAATAGGAAAATAAAGAAACATTCAAATTCATAGACATGTGTGAAATGCTTATGAACTGAAACATTCAAAATTTGAATTTACAAAAAAAAGTTAATGTAAAGGTGATCTATTACAATTTTTCCCTCTGCAATATATATGTTGTTATTTCTTTAATTACTTAGCAAATAATCTTTTTAAGAATAAATAGAAAAATAAAGAAAATTACAAGAAAGGTAATTTTTTAATGGCATCTGCAGAAGAATGTTACCACAAGATTTACAAAAAAATATAAAAAAATTCTTTTTATATTTTTGTAACAACACAAAGAAAGAGAAAGAGTCAGTGGATAAAATAGAGAAACAGTCAGCGGATAACAAAGAAAGAAAGAGAAATTTTATTTTTACAATAAAATAAAGAATAAATGGTGTTGGGGTACATGCAGCCAGCGGATAACAATTAACAACACAAAGAAAGAGCCAATGGATAACAACACAAAAAGAGAAAGAGAGAGAATGTGTAAAAAGTTTAAATGCATTTGAACAAATGTGGAACCACACTAAACACGGACAAATTAGAGGCAAGGGACCCAAGGCACATCAACCCTTCAAAGGCAGCGAGAAAAATTAGAGAAGAAATAGGGAGCAAGGGCCTACCTGCACGGGGAAGGAAATGGAGGCGACGCGTGTAGCAATGGAGGCACTTGCGGGAACAGCAAGGAGAAGACGTAGAAGAGTTGTTCTTTTGGTAAGCATTTTTTAAATAAATAATAAAAATACCTAAGGCTTGTTGGGTCGCGTCGCGCGTGTCCTACTGTTCAATCATGTCTGGTGACAATGGAAGCAACGGACAACGCGTCGCACCGGAGTCGTACCCGCATGCGTGTCTGGTGCGAGTCCGACGCGGGACATGCCGGTGAAGTGTCACATCCGTGCTTCTTAGCTATAGGGTAGTATCGGTGTCAGATACAATGTGAATGGCAAGCTCACGATGCACCACAAATCATTGAGACCCTTTTCTCCAATCGGTTATGTCAATTATAGGCCCCATTTTTTTGCAGTATCTTCCTCTGGCATTGTATCCTGGGTCATCATTAAAGTCTAAGAAGCTTATGGTTGAGTTCATGAGATAGTCATATATGGTTCTGAAGCCAAATAACGGAATCCAAGATTCTGAAAGCAGAACAAAACGTTGATTGGATAAGTCCATCAGTGCATTTGCTAGAAGACCTTTTCCAGCATCCATCAATGATGGTGCGCCCCAGACCACTAGTTTTCGTTGACAGGAAACATTGATTCACTCATAATCATTTAATTTCATCCATTGACAATGTTTATGCACAAGCACAACCTATCAAAGCTCATGATGCATTAAAGTAATAATAAAGTTTTTTTGGGCTAAAGTTATTTTAATATTACCTCAAGGTTTTAATCAATAGTTAGTTCCAACCTAAAAAAGTTTAACCTATCATCCCACAATTAAAAATCATAATTTTTAAAAATTTGCATTTAAAAGTCAACTAACTTAGTGAAACTCTCCACCATCTTTTGTTAGTCATCGGCTCGTTAGGTATAGACAAAGACTTCCCTTTTTAGCTTTTCGCCTTGGGTATGGTCTGGTCCTTCCAAGTGTTTTGCATTCCTTTTTTCTCAAATCTATATAATTGTAGATGGATCTGTTTGTAGTTGTAGACATGGTTTTCAAACTCTCGAGTTAACTCGCTAACTCTTACTAGTTTACTTACCTTCTGTGAATTGACTCTTGAATAAAATTTGTTTTTAGTAGACTCTGACTAAACTCTATAAATTCTAAGTAAATTCGTTAGACTCTCGAGTTTACTATCAAGTCAACGAGTCAGTAAATAAAAAAATTAGACCAAAATATAAATCATTTTGGGTTGTTTTGTGTTTGTTTTGTGTGTTCAACATACCTTCATTTATTGTATTATTCTCCAATTCCGAGCATTCTCACTGTTGGGAATTTCGATATTATGTCCGAGCTAAGAGAAATACCCCTCACATTGTAGCATTTTCCTTTCCCGCAGAAACCCAGAGTTGTCTCAGAAAAACTGCGATCCCAATTTCGTTAACCGTTGGATTTTCATGAAATTTGGATATGTTGTTCGAAATTCAGTTTAGCACGCTTTCACCGATGGGATTTGCGAGATAATATTATTAGAGGGAGAAAAATAAATCGCATGATGACAGTACAAGTGGAGACTTCAATCCCTTCTTTGTCTCTTTGACGTTTAGGAATTCTATCGGAACAGTTAGAGGAAAAAAATTGGAGGAATCTTAGGGAACCGCTAGAGATGCTGCTATCGCTGGCTGAAGACACGTGAGCCCGCTTAGAGGTAAGGGATGAATTATTCACAATAGGGAATTAGTGAGGACATGTGTAGGGATCCTTAGAGATATCAATTGGAATGAGTTTTGGGGTGTTTTTGCAATTTTCATTTTATCCTTATAATTATTACAATGAATTATATATGTTTGACAGACCAATTTTTGTGAAATTGATATGCTATTGTGTTGAGTGTGAACCCTATAAATCGAGTACTTTTTTCTAATTAATATGAATTGATGAAATAAAGTAAGGAGAAATTTAGAGAGAGATATTGATTTTGTATTTTCTGTTTTTCTTGTTATTTAGGTTTTTATATATAATTTTAAAAAATTAATATCATAATTGAAACTGACCAAAGTGTTCATATAATTATTTAGAATTTGTGCATTGAAAGCTTACTTTGAAATTTGTGATTCAATATGATGTATGCTAGTTTATAGATATAGAGGTAGTTATTTATATTAATAATTTATGTAAATAATATTGTAGAGTGTTATAGTATGATTTCAAAAATTATTAAGTGTTGGAGTTTGAGAATATTATGGTTAAATTTGATGAACATGTGTATGTTGTACCTTATAAATATCATTGGGAATGTTATGAGATGGTTGATGTGATGATATGAGATGTTAAAGTGTGGACATGATATTCGATTGTGAATAAGTGGATGTGTTAACACTTGATGTTACATTAATTATATCGTGAGCTATGAATTATACAATAACCCGACCAGTGTTTATGCATAGTGTTAAAGAGAAAGTGTAGGTTTCTAGTTAGGGACCAGTGTTAAATTGTAGCACAATTGTGTTAAACATGTTTGAAACATGAGTGTGAGGTCGTGGTATTGTATAATTCATGAGCAGTGCTTATAAATGAAATATGTGATGAATTGTGGGATAATATGTTGCCTTGAGATTATAATATTGTTATTAAGATTGAGTAAAAGTGTAAAGTAGAAAAGATGTTGAATTGTGAGATACGTGAAAACATGTGATGGTGGATTGTGACATTATGAGATATGAAATTGTGAATGAGTTTTGGTTGTGAATAAGTGTGTGATTAATTCTTGATATGACATTATTTGTGTTGTAAGCTGTGAATTGTACAATAATCCGACCAGTGTTATCTTGAGAAAAGTGTAAATGCGCAGTGTTAAAGAGAAAGTGTAGGTTTCCTATTTAGGAACCAGTGTTAAAGAGAAAGTATAGGTTCCTATTTAGGAACCAGTGTTAAATTGTAGCGCAATATGTTGTACGTGTTTAAGACACGAGTGTGAGGTCGTGGGTATTGTATAATTCACTAGCAGTGTCTGTGTGCTAAAATGATTTTAGGGGTTGGACCTAAATCAAGAGGGAGAGACCCTGACTGACTCTTCGGAGTGTAGGCCTTGGGGGTCATCGGGTTTGAGTGCTCCTTTAAGCCTATGCTGATTCCATATGGTTGGAACATTCTCGCAAAACATCGTGACCCTGACTGGTCTCCCTATGATCTTACTTAGTGAGAGTGACCTGACAAACCCATTGTGTGGTGTGTCTTGTTATGTACTCCTAAGCGCCCTAGGGTGGTTTTTCACTGACATGGTACCACATAGCATATAGGCTTGAGTCTTAGCATAACTATCTCATGCGCTTGGTAATTGTTCATTATGAAATTGATGTGTTATTATAGTGATGAAATAATGTGAGATATGCTAAGTAAATTGTATTTGGCTACTATATGTTGTTTTGTTTCTCTCTAGTAGTTAGGAATGTGATAACTCACTCCCGGTTTGATGTTTGTGTTTGGATCTTGTGATGATCTTGAACCTTGTGTTCGGGGGAGCAGATAGCTAGGTGAGGTGCTTAAAGGAATCTTGTGCCAAGGGACGTCGGGACACAATGCTTTGATAGGATGTGACAGTGGGGCATAAGTTTTATATTAATTGCATAATGTTAGTCTATTTTATTTTATCTCACTGATTTAACAAAATATTTTTGTAAATTTTGACGGCCTTGTTTCGAGCTGAATATATTTTTAATAAGTTTTAATTGATAATAATGAAGTGAATGTGAACCTTTTACCCGTGTGAATTTGGTTACCGATATTTTTTATATATTTTATTTATTTATATGTCGGGGTAGAGGGTGTCACATCAACGGTGATTTTTAATATGGTTTTGGGTATGGACTATCAACTAATAACTATCTGGTCATTCTTGTGTCAACACCCTAATGAAGCTGCTGCAATGTTGTTGTTCTTCTTCAAAACTTATTCGTGGGACCTACACTATGTTGATATTTCGTATAAGGATTTAAGTTATAAATTTAGATCTAGGTCTCTATTGGACGAGACTCTTCATTGGTTTGTCTTTTCTGAGGATAGGAATGTTCCTGTCATTATTGCTTTTGATCTCATAGATTGGGGTTTCTTCGAGATTCCCCTCTTTGATGAGTTTACTTTGGAAAAAATATGAAGTTTACTGTTTAAGGGTATTGGGAGAATATCTCATTGTCTCTTGCTTGGTCCAAGGCCTTAAAACGGCTGAAACATGGGTGATGAAATAATATAATGTGTCGTCATCTTGGACTAAGTCCATTATTGTACATACTCATGACATTCCTTACACTCACAGTCAAAGTTCCTTTGACAATCATATTTCCCTATATGCATCACTAAAGATGGTGGAATTTTTTTTTATCAAATATCACGACAAGATAAGAGAAACTCAATGACAAAGGAGAGTTGCTTGAGGAACTCACTAATGGTAGATATGAATAGTTATTTTGTGTTAATCTACACACTGCTATGTATAGAGAGTGTCTATTGTCTATCCCCAGTGTCATTGAAGAAACAAGTGAAGATGATTAATAGTAACAGACAAGAAAAATTCAGGGTATGCATGTTCTTCAATCTCTTTCACCATTATATTCTTATTCATATTGCATTATGGGAAATGAAAAATTTTATGCAGAATGTGTGGTATGTTAAAGAAATATGAGGTTTAGTGGTTGTTCTTACCAAAATTTGAAACCATGACACGTTAGGGTGGACATGGTTGAGTAAGGTCCCGAACTCCACACGTCGGCTGGGAGAGGTGCCTTTGACAAGAAGGGAGACCTGCAAAACAAAGGACTCTGACACTCAAGTAAAAATATGTGTAAGGAGAGTAAAGCAAGTAATGCTTAAGTATAACTCGAATGAGCGAAAGAGAGACAAAAAGGCACAAACTTGTTGTCGTGTGATGAGTGTGTGAGTAAGTCGTGTAGAGTGGTTCGATGGAACTTGTATTTATAGTAGTTCGAGCGTGGTTGCTGGTCCTTGTTTGTATGGGCTGTTGTAGTCTTGTAGATAATTCCTGACTTATAGATAATAGTCGAGAGCTTAAAGATAAACATTTGAATTATAGATAAAGATAGAAGATAATCATACCTTATAGATAATGTGACATTATAGATAATTTAATACCTGCGAATAGATAAAATATTCAAACACATTTGAATATTAGTTAGATTAGAGATAACATGTTTGTTGGGGAGCCTAGTTACTAAGGGTCAGGCGTCCGCACTCCTATAGCAGGGCTGACGTGGAGGGTGGGCATGTGTCTCTAGGTGTCACGTGGGATGCCACATAGATTTTGTGGGCCCTTGACAGTACATAATCCCCAAGCTCTAAGCTGGCTTGCGGGCGAAAGAGGTTATCCAGTGTCGAAGTAGATTGTCCCGTGTCGAGGAAGTTTGTTTGATTCATCAGAGAGGGTGAGGACCTCGTGCCAAACTAATGTGGGCACTTATCGCCCTCACGGAAGGGCACAACCTTCTGTTGATGCCAGGGAGCCAGTCCCGGTTACTATGATCCCCCTCTCTTTTATTCTGCTTCTTGGGGTGCAAGGAGAGCCAATGACAATAAAGATATGAGGTCATCTCCCTGCGCATAACCTAGTATGAATGTTGGGTTGTCATCGTCGATCCCAGCCGTTCCTGGCTAGGACTGGGTGAGGGAAGACGTGTTGAAGTACAAGTCCTATCTGACTTTGACGGCGAGTGTCATTGCGCTTCAACGCTAAGTGATGCTGGTGAACCCTGAGGACATTTGCAAGCTGGTCATTCAAGCTTGCAGGAGTGATGACTTCCCGATTTTTAGGGCGGCGCCTAGCCATCCGCCCTTGTTCTTTATGTATAGATGTTTGTTTGAGGTCTTGGGTGTCATTTTGCCCTTGACCGCATTTCAGTGTTCTCTGCCGGAGCACTTGAATGTGGCCCCTTCCTAGCTTCACCTGAACAGTTGGCCAATAGTGTGGACTTTTTAAATTTTGTGTCCTTTCTTCAACATCCGGCCTAGTGTGTCGATCTTCTTGTTTTTCTTTCAAATAAAATTATTTTATAAGATCGGATGGGTCTCCTTGAACAATGTGTCCAAGAAGCTGTTTTAGTTTGACTCAAACGTCTTTCACTATTTCAAGGATCGCTTCTTTAAGGTTCTAGTTACTAATGTCGTGGCTGATGGAATGCCACTCGTGCTCAATAGGGATGGGTTTTTTTTGGCCAACATTGGTTGGGATTATTTTTTGGCTGATGTCATCCAAAGTTTTTCTGGCCAACATCAGTCGAGATTATTTTTTGGTCGACATTAACTAGGGTTTTTTTTTGCAATCTCTATCGAGATTATTTTTTGGTCGACATCAATTAGGTTTTTCGACTGACATCGACCAGGGTTTTTTTTATCGACATCAGACAAGAACTTTTTTTCTAGTGTTGGCTAGGATTTTTTGGCCGACATCGGCAAAAAAACCTAGCTAACGTCAGCCAAAATATTCCCCCAATTGACATCGATAAAAAACACCCTAGTTGATGTCAACAAAAAGTATCTCTAGCCAATGCCAGCCAAAAGAAATAATCATGGTCAATGTTGACCAACAAACTCTAGCTGACGCCAACAAAAAAATAGTTTCAACCAGAGTCAGTATAAAAACCTAGCCAGTGTTGACCAAAATATAGTATCGACTGATGTTGGCCAAAATATCAATGACATCAGCCAAAAAAACCTTACCAATGTCGACCAAAAAAACCCTAACCAACATTGGAAAAAAAAACCAGTCATGGTCAATACTGATTGAAAACCCCTAGTCGATGTTGGCCAAAAAATATTACTGACCGACATTGACTAAAAACCCTAGCCAACCTCAACCATAAATAATCCTACCTAAGATTGACCAAAAACATCCTTGACCAACGTCGACCGAAAATGAACTAACTGACGTCAGCCGAAAAAGAGTCTTGGTTGACGTCATTCTAAAAATGTCTGAGCCGATGTCAGCCCAAATTGCCCTAGTTGAGGTAGGGTGAAAATACCCTAACCAAGATCGATTGAAAATAGTATTGACCAAGGTTGGTTGAAAATAGCTCTTAAATGGATAGGTGGTAAATTTCACTTTTTAGCGTTTAATTACTAAAATTTGTAAAAAATAAAATAAAATCTTTATAACATTTAAGTGGATATAAATTGGATATGACCAAATTCATATCCACTTAAATGGATTGAATCTTGAATCCAAATTATTATTTTTTTTTAAAAAAGTGGTTATAGATTTAAGACCCAATCCATTTAAGTAGATATATATAAATTGCATATGGGTTAGATTCTTCAAAATCCAATCCATACTCACCCCTAATTGTTAGTATGTTACGTCTTGCCCTTGCGGGATTCTTTTTCCATTCAGTTTCAAGGAAAAATAAAATCATGAAAGCTAATTCAATTGATGCCCTTTTTTGATACAAAATTCCATACTTACAGCGAAAAAAATAAAATCCCTAAATTTCATAATTAGGGTTCATGCATAATTGGGAGAAAATAAATCTTTCTTAAATAATCATAAATTTCATAATCCATGTTCTGATACCATGTGTAAATCTTAAGTGTTTCCGAGATTAAAAATTATAGGAAACCAATAAGATCTTGAAATATATGATTCTCACAAATAATAGATAAACACTATGTACATTTCTCCATAATAAAACTTCTCTTCGTTACGCTTTGATTCCTTAAAAGAGAAGAAAAATAAAATTTTGCTCCTTTGATTATTCTTTCTGTCTTTCTACGTTGGTGGTGGCTAGGGTTTTGAGATAACATTTTATTTCAGGAAGAAAACCTTATTTCACATGAGTGGGTATTAACCCTTTTTTAACCACTACTCTCATCAAATAATTATTATTTTTGAAAACTATTACAATTTAACCTAATTACAATTTAACCCTTAATTATTAATTATTTATTTATTAGTTCTTACATAAGTCACATGTCTCTCACATGAGACATTAATTCTTAAAATTGCTTCACATGTTTTGTTCACTTGTAAGTTGGCTAATAGGATATGGAAACATTGTCTCAATTAGGTTTAATGTTGTTAAATATGCAAGATGGAAGGTGGTATGGAGTGCGGTGGTTTGAGGAATATGGAACGCACATAACAAATGTGTGTTTAGAGATGGTGATGCTGAATTTGACAAAATCATACAGGATATAACATATACAGCCTGGTCATGGTTGAAAGTTAAAGATTCTTCCTTCAACATATCATATACACGGTGGGAGGTAAATACTGGAGCATGTCTTCTTATGGATAAGGGCGTGTCAAACATAATGGTGAAGTGATAGGGGGAGCTGGGAATGTGATTCTTTGCACTGGTGCTAATTTGCAGGCTTTTAGTTATAGTTGTGGTGTACATAAGAGAACACTTATTACCTTGTCTCTTATAAGAATCGAGCCTAAGTTTTTGGTCCATTTATGTTGCTAGGCGTTAGGAGACAGAGTGTCTTTATGAGCCTAGGCATGTAAAACGTGGGTGACTATCATATTCTTGGATATAGGCTATTTGTTGGCTGTCAATTAAATAGGATATATCCAGGGAAATATGATTTTTGTATTATGGATTGATCTCTTGGTTTTTGCGGGTTGCTTGGTTCTCATGTATATATATAATTATACATTTATTGCTAATAAAAATAAAAAAACTCCAAACACATTTTAGTGATATATGGTGTTTATTTTCTTTGATTTTCTTCAAAGTTGTACTAAAACTTTCATGGGATTTTTGTTTATGGTTCCTATTTTGACACCTCTTGGGTAAGGTTATGAAAAGATGCATTTAAACAAATCTTGTAAAACATTGGAAAACACCAGCAGGTTGAATTGGGTTTTAATATTGTTTGAGTGTAATTTTTTTTTAAAAAAAAAATTATCGATTGGGGTTATTTTTAAGTTATTATCTATTTTGGAGTAACTCATAACACCACACTTCTGTGTTACGACTTTTTTTATTATTATTTTTAATTGAAGTCGTAAATTTTTTATGATTTTAATTTTTTTAGATTTACGATTTTGATGAAATGTCGTAAATGTCTTTTCTTAACTTTTCTACATCAATTTTTTAAAAAAAAAATGTAAACACTTTTTTTGAGTTAATTTTTAAAAAAATTGTACATATTTATTTATTTATTTATTTCATAAATAAATGTTTTTTCACTTTTTATTTTTATTTAATATTTTGTATATATTTTTTATATGATTTTATTTAATATTTTATATATTTTTTGAATATTGTCTTATTTAATATATTTTATATATTTTTTAATTTGATATACTTAATATTTTTTATATTTAATGTTTATATTTTTTTTATTAATATTAAGGAATTTTATTTATTTTGTAAATGAAAAAAATAATACAGAATACTTAAATATAAAAAGACTAAAGAAATACATAAAAAGATAACATAATACATTAATATAAGTTAACTAAAATTTAAATGAAAATATTAAAAAAATTTGTTACTAATATTAACTTATAATTTATTAAATAATATTAATTTTATTGTACAAATGAATTTAATATTAGAAATAGAAAATAATTTAGTAATAAAAGTTGTTAAAATAAAAATAATAAAATACATTAATATAAAATGAATAATACAAATTAAAGAGAAACATAAAAAGTAAAAATAATATTAATCGTTACTAAATTAATGCATTGTGTTTCTTTTTAATTTGTATTGTTTATTTTATATTAATATATTATATCATTTTCCATTATTTGATTTAAGTATTCTGCATTATTTTTTTCATTTACAAAACAAATCAAATTCTTTAACATTAGTAAGAAAAAACATTAAATATTAAATATGAAAAATATATTAAATAAAACCATATACAAAATATTAAATAAAATTAAAAAAATAGGAAAAAACTATTTATTAAATAATTAAGTAAAAAAATATTTTCAATTTAAAAAAAATCAACTTAAAAAAATACTTACAATTTTAAAAAAAATTAACGTAAAAAAGTAAAAAAGAAAAGAAGACATTTACAACATCAAAGTCGTAAATGTAAAAAACAAAATATTATAATTTTAAAGTTATAAAATAAAAAATAGCTAAAATCCTAACAAAATTTACGATTTCAATTAAAAATAAGAAGAAGAAAAATTATAATAAATGTTATGACTGTTGACACATAAATCATAATAAATATTACGACTTATTCCAAAATAGATAATAATTCAAGAATACTCCTTAATTGATAAGTTGGGAAAAAAACTACATCAAACAGTGTTAGAGTCGGTTGAATTGTTTCAAAACAATTAATGCAAATCTTTTAGAAAGCCTCTGTGTGATCTTTTTATAAGATGATGTAAAGCAATTAAGACAAGCTTAGGTTAAAAACTCATCCAAACTCTTTTGTAAAACAAGCATCAAAGCAAGTTTGATACACAATATTAAAATAGTCTTCGTCCTTACAAAGATCTTTTTAACTAATTGAAATTCTTTAAAAAATTTGATTAATTCAGTTAATGACATCTTGTATTGTTCTTCACACTTATACTTTTAAATTAATCATCTCTTTATCCACTTAGCTGATTAACGATTAACTAAGAAATAAGTGGCTTAATGAAGCTACTAAGTTAAGCTTCTGGATTATTTTAATTCAAAGACGTTGATTTCGTAAAGGATAAACATCATTGTATACTACCATACATGGGATCCATAATTGGGACTTACAACTCCAACGACTCTCAATTCACTTATCACATTAAAATAATGCCTAAAGCAAAAATGATCTCTGATCCAAGTCGGATGAGAAAAAACAGAATTGTTAGAATGAGTTAAAAGTCTAACTCAACTTTACAAAATCAACTTATAAAATAAGAATTATTTTCATTATTTTAGTCTCATCATATCACTATTCGTGCGAGATCTCCAACAAGAATCCATACAAAGATGCCAAGATGGAGCAATCTAATCAGCAAGATAGTACCCATGCACTTCAAGTTCAATAAAACAAAATCCAAATCAAAATATTTGGACTCTTTGCCATCTATACAGTTGTAAACCGAGAAATATAAAGAAATATATAAACCACTCCTAATAGATCATCTAAGATTCTCTTTAGAATATAATCATCCTATCATGAGAAGTTTCTTCGATATTCTAAGATTTATCCACGGGAGAAAGTTTAATAAGCTTTAAACCTGAGAAAATTAGGTGACTCATGGGACTGGAGCTATAGCCAAACTTCATCTAGGACAAAAACAAGGCCAGGCAGGGGATTGAGTGCTAGATTTCATTCGAGACAAAGGCAATGGCCATACTGCATTTTGGACAAAAAGACAGGACAACATAGAAAACCAATGATAATACCAAAAAGAGAGCAAAGCTGAAAATTTAACAAGAACATAAAAATGCTGGAAGAACAAACACCAACAGCATTGACCAAGGGAAAGGCGGTTGAGTCAGTCAAATGGGTCAGAAGACAATTAGACCCAAAAGACAGCCAAACATCTTTCGAAAGGGCATGAACCCGGACCAATGAGGCCGGGGGTCATCATATTGGCCACATCACGGTAAGCAAAAGAGCCAGCAGGAGAAAAGAGAAGAACTTCACAGTGTGAAAATTAGATTCACAAATGAATAGCGATGGGAGGATGATATAGAAGGCCCAGAAAGATAAAAATAAAATAGACTGCGAATGAGATTCCTTTTTGGAATATAACTATGAATAATATTCTATCATTTCTATGTTGTTAAATGAGGCACCGCCACCAACATAGTTATTTCTTGTATCAGAGCGTTGGATTGATAATCCTTCAACACTTATACGGAGTATGAAACTATAAATGTATTGACACTGCTAAATATCCAAATAAAAAAACTTTGCCAACTCAGACACGCACTAGCAATAAGTGGTGTTTTAGGAATCTAGTATGAGTATAGAGGTTAGTAATTACTAATATTCTATTACCACTAATTTTCTAGTTGAACTTGAAGCAAATTCAGAATTCCAATGGTAACAGTTGGATTAATGTTTGCCAACTCAAATACTAATTACTATTCCAATGCAACTTTGCAGCAACAGAAGTTCCAAGTTGGAAGATAAGTATAACAAAAGCATTCATGACAAAAAATATTTGCAAGGTATCGGTATCAATACTTAGACGTAATATATGTTCATAGCACTACACAAGGGTTTAGGATATTATAACACTAATTAAAAAAACTGGCATGAGTCCAGAACACAAAATATAGCGCAATGATTTATGAATAATGACTATACCCATAACATTTAAGATGAAAATTTCTACTGGCTGTTGAGATGAAACCTGAGCATTGCTGAGCATGGAACCAACTTGTTCAAAACCTAACTAGGAAAAAAGCTTAATTTTGTATTTTGAAAGAAGTTACAATTCAAATTCATCTTCAAGCTTCAAGGCCTCTGCAGCAGCCTCTTCCTCTTCATCATCGATGACAAAATAAGGATTGTGAGCCTCAGGCTTGAACTTGTAGCCAGTAAAGACATAGAAAGCAAGTGTGGCCAACTCAGCAGCAACAACACTGGTCCAAGAATAGCGATAGGAGGTAATAGTCTCCAAGGCATAAACGACAACCCTGGTGAAGTAAATGTAACAGATAACGACGACATAGTAGTGCCGGAAGAGAGTAAGCTTCATCAAATTAACAGCAGCCTTGCCGTCGGTCCTAGCGGCCTCACGGAGGTTCTTGATGGACCAGACAATGGGGAAGAGCACAGCGCAACAACAGACGACATCAACAAGGAGGAAGATCTGCTTCCAGGTAACCCAGTCATGGCCAAAGGGCCCACTCTCGTCAATAACGACCTGAGCAATGTTGGCAATGACTTGAAGGGGGATGACAATGATGAGAACCTTCTTTTCCTTATCCTGAAGGAAGGGTTTGAGGAAGGACCAGCCAGTGCCAATCAAGACAATTAGAGTGAAGAGCGAAATGCCCTTGAGGAAGCTGAAAATGTAGAAGACGATATCCCAACCGTGGGCGCTTCCGGTGCGCTTGATGTAGGATTTGTCCTCGGCCTCGCACAAGAGATTCAAGGCCTTAAAGATGACCACGCCCAGCATGAAGTAATGGATGCGGAAGGCGGTTTGGCGCTTCTTGTAGAGGACGCTGATCCAGAGAGCAGCCAGAGCGAAATACACCAACGAGAAGAGCAAATAAACCCTAGGAAGGATGGTTCTGCCCGCAGAGAGGTAATCGCGGACGTTGCTATTCCCTTCTAGGTTGTACATGGCAGATTTAACGTCCATTGTCACCTTGAGTTGCTGCCAGTGGCAGTTGGCGAAGACGAGGTTGTACTGATCGGCGTCGGTTTCCTCTTTGTAGAGCGTGCTGAAAGAGTCCTTGCCGTTTAGAGAATTGAAGGAATAGACGGACTTGACCAGATCGGATTGAAGGGCGCACCGAATCTCACCGTCCTCGAGTTGCTGGAGGACATGAAGCCAGGAATCGAGGGTGCAGAGAAAGAAGCCGACCTTCGAGAGGTCCAAATTGGAATTGGAGAGTGAGATTTTGGAAACGCTGAGCTCAAGGCGACCCTTGTGGGTGAATCCAAACTGATCGAAGGGGATGATGCGGCGATCGTCGTTTCGGATCTCGGAGAAGCGGATCTCGGAGAGCGACGAGGGGAAGAGCGCCACTAAGAGGATGAGGAAGAGGAAGAAGGAGCAACGTGAACACCCCATCTTCATCATCACCGTCGGCGTTTTCGGCTTCAGATAGATCAGATCAGATCAGATCTGTGCGTGTCTGAGCGACCGACTTGCTATTGCTGATAGCGTAAACTAGTCGGCAGGTAATGTAATGTAATGTTTAATGTAAATCAACAACAGACCAAACAGTTCGTCAACTTGAAATTGTCAGGACACCGGTAAAGTTATAGTTAGCGTTTACTAATTAAAGAAACATAATATGGTCAAAATGGATTTTTAAAATACTTTCGTCTAAAAATAATGACATAAACACTCATCAAATGTATAATGGGGAATTTTATTTTTGTTAAACTTGATCAAAATAGACACCATAATTATATCATTGAAAATTTATGAATAACATAACCCCCCCTTTTTTTAGAGGAGAATAACATCACTTAGCATTTACAATCTTAAATTATTTTATGAGATTTTTAATAATTAATTCCTATTAGGAAAGGGATGAAGAGTTTTTAAAGGTGACTAAATTTTACATCAAAGATTAATTTTATAGTCTATTCAAAGGACCGAAATTTGTGGGACCAAGGATTAATCTAGTGTGAACTCTAATCTATTTAGGTTGTTTGATTTAGTTTCTTTTATGCCTGAATGTGTGAGAGCCATGTATAATAGGTTAGAATCCATTTCAATATTCTCTTCATAGGTTTCTAAGCAAGATCCATGGTTTAAAACATGTTAGGATTAAATCTGGCCAAAAATATTTTTAAAAAATCATTAGTTTTTAATACAAAAAACAAAATAGTTAATTACCAAAACATATTAATTGATTATCTCAAGGCTCTGTTTTTCATAACTGCCTAAGGTTCGTAAATAATCAATTTTCCACTTTTAAGATAATCCATTGTTTGGCCCTAAAGCAAAATACATGTTTTTGCAGTTAATTGACTAGATGAAAAATAATCAATTATATTTATCTTTGTGATACCTAGGTGATTTTGTGAACAAAATAATTTATTATCCTTAGTAAACAATTGATTATCTATGTTTGAGGTCTATAAAAACAAAATTTTTGAAGAAACTTTTTTTGTATGTGACACTTGTTTTTCACATTTCACTCAGAATTTTCAAAGAGAGTACTCAGAGATCTTGTGTGTCATCATCCTCTAGATTCATTGGTTGCAAAATCATGTTCTTATCTTGAAGAGCCAATGAATCTTATTTCATGGAACCATGATGTAAAGCTGAAATGTTATAGTATAAGTGTATCATTTTCATATCTTTCACTAATCAATCATGTGAATTCTTTCCTATTTCTTTGCATTTAGTTGTGTTCTAGAGTAGGTTTCTCAAGGGTTTTAGATTGTGTAGTAGGTTTCTACACAAATGTTAGTGTAGACTTGAAGAGGTGAGAAAACTCTATAGAGACTTACAAAGGTGAGAATATTGGGTTGAGAAGTATCTAGGAGAGGCTAAGAAATGATATTGTGAAATCCCGAGGAGCCTTAAGGTGAAAGGATAACCTTAGTAGTCGGTATTTGTCTTAGTGACAAATCCTATAGATGTAGGGACTTGATGTAGCTCAAGGTTTGTAGGGGAACTAATAGATATTATTTGTGTTGTATCCTCTTTACAAACTTCTCATATTTACATGCATGCTTCATATTATATTGATAGGTGAAAGATATTGTTTTAAACTAACTAGCATAACTTAGTTAACTTATTAAAAAAAGTTTTTCATATAGTTTTCAAACTTTAGATGCAACAATAAGATTTTTAACGAATTTAGATATCAAAATTTGTGAATAGAGCAAAATCTTAGAATTCAAAAAACAGGTTTGAGAAGCAACTTCTCATAAAATAAAACTTGGTATTAAGAGAACCTAACGTATATAATTAAGGTAAGAAGAAAAATCTATTTTTTTGCTAGAATGATAAAGTTATCCCTTAAAATTTGAAATTATCTATAATTTGAGGAAAGATAAGATACAATCATATATTTTCCTATTTACATTATCTTATAAGAAAAATTGAGATCTTATCATCCAATTTCATATCTATAAAAGGGGATCATTTTAGGTAAACAAACTTTAATCTAATTTAGATTCATATACTTGCATACCTCTGTAACATCCCATTTTTCGTAAATAAATTAAAAATAATTTTTAGTAAAAATAAATAAATAAATAAATAAAAATAATGCTTTGAAATATATATATATTTGGTTTATTCATTTGATAAGAAATAAAATAGTGTTCTTTTTTATAAAATAATAAAAATAAATAAATAGAGTAAATAATAAGTTGTGAGTACCCTAGGTATAAATGATGATATGTTAGTTCATAGGACCGACGATGTCTCCTCTTTCCCTCATTTTCGTTTTTCTCTCTTCTTCTCCCAAAGCCCTCTCTTTTTCCTGCAGACCACCAAACCTGTCTCAAAAAAATGACGATCTCGAATACATTCACCGTTGGATCGTCGTAAAATTTAAGCACCAGGTCTGAAACTCATTTCCAAGAATTCTTACCGTTGGGAATTACGGAAAGATGTCGGAGCTGAGAGAAATATTGTTCGCATCGTGACATTTTTTTTCTCGCAGAAACCCAGAGCTGTTTCGGTAAAACTATGATCCCGGATTCTTTAACCGTTGGATTTTCACAAAATGTTTATATGTTGTTCGAAATTCAATTGTGCACACCTTTACCGTTGGGATTTACGAGATAATATTCGGGGAGGGAGAAAAAGGAATGGCATGAAGGCAGTACAAATACAGGCTACAATCCGTTCTCATTCTCTCTAACGTTTGGGAACCCTATTAGAGCAACTAGAGGAAAAAATTGAGAAATCTTAGGAACTTGTTAGAGATGCCGCTATCGCTGTCATAAGACACGTGAGCCCGCTTAGAGGTAAGGGATGAGTTTATCACAATTAGGGATTAGAATGAACATGTATAGAGATCCTTAGAGGATTAAATTGGAGTTTATTTTGGGATGTTTATTGACTTATAATTTTTGCTTTATGGTTATAAATACAATATTATTGTATTTTATGTACCAATTGATGTTCTAATAAGAATTGATTGATAAGCTTGAGTGCTCTTGATATTTTTGTGTTTTGACCCATGATTTTGATACAATTGTGTAAAATTATTTGAGGGGTTTTATTCCCCATATTGTGATAATTTGAACTTGTGATTAATGGTGAATGTGTATTGAGATGTTGAGATGTGAGCTATGGACTATGCAATCACACAATTGTAAGACCATTTAAGGGCGACGAGTATTGTGATGAGATCCACTGTGGGAACCCGACAATTAAAATGATTTTGAAAACAATTGAGTAGTTGTGTGTATTGCATGGTTCATAGGTAAAGTGTATGTGATTCATGAAGTGTGTTTAGCACTTGATATGACAATAATTGTAATGTGAGCTGTGAATTATACAATAACCCGACCAATGTTGATGCGTAGTGTTAAAGAAAAAGTATAGGTTTCCTATTTAGGAACTAATGTTAAATTATAGCGCAATGTGTTAAACGTGTTTGAAACACGAGTGTGAGGTCGTGAGTATTGTATAATTCATGAGTAGTTCTTATAAATGAAATATGTGATGAATTGTGGAATAACATGTTGGCTTGAGATTATGATATTGTTATTGAGATTAAGTATAAGTGTAAAGTTGAACATGTGTTAATTTGTGAGATACGTGTAAACATGTAATGGTGGATTGTGACACTATGAGATGTGAAATTGTGAATGAGTTTTGGTTGTGAATAAGTGTGTGATTAATTCTTGATGTGACATTACTTGTGTTGTAAGCTGTGAATTGTACAATAATTCGACCAGTGTTGATGCGCAGTGTTAAAGAGAAAGTGTAGGTTTCCTATTTAGGAACCAGTGTTAAAGAGAAAATGTAGGTTTCCTATTTAGGAACCAGTGTTAAAGAGAAAATGTAGGTTTCCTATTCAGGAACCAGCGTTAAATTGTGGCGCAATTGTGTTTAACGTGTTTAAAACACGAGTGTGAGGTCGTGTGTATTGTATAATTCATGAGCAGTGTCTACATGCAAAAATGATTTTAGGGGTTGGACCTGAATCAGGAGGGAGAGGTCCTGACGGACTCTTCGGAGTGTAGGCCTTGGGGGTCACCCGGTTTGAGTGTTCCTTTAAGCCTATGTTGATCCCATATGATTGGAGCATTCTCGCAAAACACTGTGACCCTGACTGATCTCCATATGATTTTATTTAGTGAGAGTAATCTGACATACCCATTGTGTGGTGTCTCTTGTTATGTACTTCTAAGCGCCCTAGGGTGGTTTTTCACTGACATGGTACCACATTGCATATAGGCTTGAGTCTTAGCATAACTGTTGCATAACGCCTGCTAATTGTTCATTATGAAATTGATGTGTTATTATGTCTTGATCGGATTATGTGATTCATGTGTAATGTGATTGATGATTGAAAAGTGAATTTTAAATGATAAAGTGGTGGAATTACGTGAATTATGTTTAATCAAGTGGTATCTCATTTATATGATATGTATATTTAGTTGTCTTGTTTCTCTATTAGCTAGGAATGTGATAACTCACTCCCCGTGTGTTGTTTGTGTTTGGATCCTGTGATGACTTGAACTTTGTGTTCGGGGGAGCAGATGACTAGGTGAATTGCTTTAAGGAACCTTGTGCGGAAGGATGTTGTGACACAACGCTCTAATAGGATGTGACATTGGGGTATAGAGTTTTATATTAATTGTATGAAATCTTAGACGACCTTGTTTGAGCTAAAATGACTTGATTATTTATTTGGACAAGTTTGAATATGATGTAGAAGAAAGTGAATGTGAGTTTTTTTCCCCTTTGAAAGACTTGTTTCTAAAAATGTTTTAAAAATACTTTTAATTAATATTTGAATTTTTATTCCTTTATTAGTATATATGTAAGGGGTAAAGGGTGTCACAACCTCCATGCCTCTAATTTAAGCGTCAGAGTGTCTTTATAGATACATCTCACCATCGTTCGTAGAGGAGCTCAAGGTCCTTTTTGAGAAGGTTCTGCCAAAGCTAGTAAGAACAATATGTATCTTATTACTATTTTTATTCCTAACTATGAAAGATGATTCCTTGCTCCTAACTAAATTTTGATATCCTTGTCAAAGCTTAAGGAGAAAATTTCAAAAGTTGCTTTTATTTATGTAGAAAAGATCCTTAGTTAGATAAGTATCATTATTTAACTCTCTTTTAATGAGCTTCCAAATCACTTTAGGATAATCCAAACCACATGCTCAGACATGTTGAATTTAGCATAATTTTGCACCATCGTGTAAGGGCATTCTTCCTCATGGAAAGGGTGTGCTTTATCCCTTCAAGGACATCTGATGGCACTTTATGAATAATGGTTCCTATATTCGAGGCCAGGAAATACCTCCAGAAGGAAAGGTTAGAAGATAGTATTTTTAGTGAAAATTCTTGTCCCATTTTCATTAATAACACACATATAAAGACTTACATTAGCTAATAGGATAAGGACAACAACAACAAAATAATGAAAATGAAACAAGCATAACAGAATCATAACAAAATGGTTAGGCACTAGGGGACAACCACTAACATGTATTGATCCACTACACTACTAACAAAATTTTGGTGATGATCTAATAGCATCTAGTGAATAAACTCTTCCCACCTTTGTGGCCTTTTGATAATTCTTTTGGGCATGTGATTAGCCTCTGATTCAGGGTTACTATCATTCCCTATTGCTTCGAGAATCACCTTGTCCTCAAGGTGGTAACTGGCTTGTAACTCAGTCCAATTTTCCCAAATTGAATCTTCTAGTGGCAAGCCCAACCATTAGACAAGGACGCACAACTGAGGTGGGTCTGAATTGTCCCATTTATGGTCCAAGATAGTGAGAGGCTCGATAATGGGCTGATTATCCAAATCTGTTGGTGGTAATGACTAGTCTGAGGCCATAGGACCGCTGTGCGGCTTCAACAACAAGCAATGAAACATAGGGTGGATCTTCGCGGAAGCAGGGAGAGCCAATTTGTACGCTACTAGGCCAACCCTTTCTATGACCTGATATGGTCCATAGTAGCACTTGCCTAACTTTTGATAGTTATTGCCAGCCAAAGAAGTTTGCCGGTATGGTCGTAGTTTCACGTAGACCCAATCATCAACGTGGAAGGAGATGTCCCAGCGGTGGCTACCGACAGAACTCTTCATTTTT
This sequence comes from Glycine max, assembly GCF_000004515.6. Lineage (NCBI taxonomy): Eukaryota > Viridiplantae > Streptophyta > Magnoliopsida > Fabales > Fabaceae > Glycine > Glycine max. The sequence continues at coordinate 7,687,080 of NC_016089.4, read as the reverse complement.
TCCTGGGTGTGCTCAATTTTTCTCTTGAGGTGTATGAACATATCTTGTCGAGAAGTAAGAAGGAAATCGATTGTCTCCATAGATGAGGAGCCTGATATATAATTGGGAATACTCGCTGATGGTTTCCCATAGGTGACCTCGTATGGCAATAAGTTGGTGGTGGAATGGCATGAGGTGTTGTAACACCATTCAACAAGACATGAAAACTTTCCCCACTAGAAAGGTTTCTAGTGCACGAAGCTGCCCAGGTATTGTTACACCACGCGGTTAAGCATCTTGGGCTGGCCGTCACTTTGGGGTGATAGGTCATGCTCATGCGCAATTTAGTGTCGTTGAGCTTGAATAGCTCGCACCAGAAGCGGCTCATGAAGATGGGATCTCTGTCAGAGATCAAGCTCTTAGGAAATCCATGGAGCTTGCAAACGATCTCAATGAAAAGTTGGGCCACCTTATGTGATGTGAAGTGAATGGGAAGCATGCCAAAGTGAGCACTTTCAAAAAATGATCTACAATTGTCAAGATAACAGTGGCGCCCTGGTAATTGGGAAGTCCAGTGATAAAATCGAGGGCCATGTCCTCCCAAGGGCTCGGCGGAGGAGGAATTGGTTGAAGTAAACCTGCTGGCCTTTGTGGGATGTATTTGGTTTGCTGGCAATCTAAACATTGTGTGATGTACTGCCGGATGTCTTGTTTCATGCCTATCCAGAAGAAGTTCTACTGAATTCGACTCAAGGTTTTTGCCAAACCCATGTGGCCACCTAGAGGGGACTTATGATATTCCTTTAGCAATAATGGAGTGAATGAGCTTCATTTGTTTAGCCAAATGTGTCCTTTGTAGAGAAGAAGATCGTCCCTGATTTTGAATTCAGGGTGGTTCTATGGCTCAATACAGACAACATTGAGTAAGGAGATTGATTCCTCCATTTGGAACAGCTCGTGTTTGAGGTCATCAAGGAACTGAAAATGAGGCACATTCATAATCCATAAAGCCTCTGGTGATGGTTCGCGAATGCGCGAAAGGGCATCAGCCACGACATTGCTATGCCCTGCCTTGTATTGGATGGTATAATCATACCCCAATAACTTGGCGATGTAAATATGCTGCTCTGGTGTCTGAATGGGTTGGGTCATTAATTTGCGCAAACTCTTGTGGTCTGTCAAGATGACAAAAGAGTGACCCAATTGATACTAGTGCTAACGCTTCACAGCGATCGTAATCGCGTGTAACTCGCAAATATAGGTGGAAGAACGCAACAACTTTGGGCAAAATTGCTTGCTAAAGTAAGCAATTGGATGACCCATTTGCATTAACACAAAACCTATTCCCATATTGGAAGCGTCTGTCTCCTGAACGAACGAAATATTGAAATCAGGGAAGGATAGTACCGGTGCCTGAGTCATCGCCTTTTGAGGGTATCAAAGGCCGTTTGAGCATCAGGGGACCATGAAAACTGATCCTTGCACAAAAGTTGGGTCAATGGATAAGCGAGTTGGGCATAATTCTTGAAAAAATGGCGGTAGAAGCTCGTAAGGCCTAAGAATCCGCATAATGACTTGGTTATCATGGGGATGGACCAATCCAGCATGGCTTGTATCTTTGACGGTTCTGGCTCAACATCGTTCGTCAAAACGATGTGCCCCAAGTAATCGATACTGTGTTGGCCAAACACGCATTTGGAGAGCTTAAGGTTGAACTCCCCTTGTTGTAGAGTGTGCAAAACTTGGTCCAAGTGGTCGAGGTGTTCATCGAAGTTGTGGCTATATACTAATATGTCGTCGAAGAAGACGTGGATGAATTTTCGTATGAACGGTCGAATTAGGTCATTCATCGTGGCTTGGAATGTGGAAGGGGCATTGCATAACCTGAATGGCATAACCACATACTCATAGTGTCCTTGATGAGTACAAAATGTGGTTTCAGGAATGTCGGATTCCACCATTCGAATCTGATGGAAACCTTGTGCAAGGTCCATCTTTGAGAACCAAGTGGCGTGACCCAGATCATCCAAGAGGTCATCAATGGTAGGGAGAGGAAATCGGTCCTTGATAGTAATTGTGTTCAAAGCATGGTAGTCAACACAGAATCACCATGATTCATCTTTCTTTTTAACGAGCAACACTAGCGACGAGTATGGACTATGACTTGGGTGAATCAGGTGGCGATGAAGCATGTCCTCAACCTGGTTTCCTATTTCCTGCTTTTGAAAGGAAGGATACCGGTATGACCTTACGTTTACTGGTTAGGTGTTGGGTGTGAGGTTAATGGTGTGGCCGTTGGTTCGCGGTGGAGGTAAGCGAGTGGGTGGCCGAAAAAGGGAAGAATATTTGTCAAGGAAGTGACGGAATTTAGGTGGAAGGGGGGTGGTGTCAATGGTGATTGGGCTGGTGGTGTCGTGGAGCTGGAGATAAAAAAGGGCTGCCACCCGAGATGTGTCCAGGAGGCGCTTGACCTGGCCGTTGGTCACCTCTGTTGGGCCAGGTCCTGAATAGCCTTGTAATGTGATGGGCTGGTCTTTCCACACAAAGGACATGGTGAGGTGTGAATAGTTTGTAGTAACTGGGCCTAGAAGTTTAAGCCATGCTACCCCAAACACCATGTTGGCACCCCCTAGAGCCATGACATACAGGTCCAAATGAAAATTGAAGGCCTTGAATCAAAACGAGCACATGCTTGCAAACTTGGTCACACCCAATCTCACTGCCATTGCCAACCATGACTGTGAGGCGAGGAGTGGGTTGAGCCGCTAAATTCATAAAGCAAACCATTTGATCTTGGACAAAATTATGGGTATTGGCCCCATTGACGAGGATCACGACCTCGTGGCCGTGACGGTGCCCGTGACGCGCAAAGTAGCCGAAGCTGGGTGGCTCGAAAGGGCGTGAAGACTTAGTTGAGTCGTGTGTGGATCTTCATGTGGGTTGGAAGAATCACTCTGGTCTAGGCTTGGTGAATCAGAATCGACAAGGTCCTCATTTTCAAAGGCAACGAGGAGGAAAAAATTTGCACGACATTTATGGTTAGGGCCATAGTGTTCGTCGCAATTATAGCACAACCCTTTCTCACAGTGCAACGCCATTTTGGCCGGGGTAAGCTTTTTGAAAGTTGTTTTTGGTGGGGCTGGAAGGAGAGGAAGGAGTTGTGGTGGGGGCAGAGACAAAATGGGAGATGGCAAAAGGGAAGGGGAGGGGTGACGGAGAGAATGACGGTGAAAGTCATTGAACTTGTCCTACTGCAACTTGGAAAGGGTGGCGGCCTACACTAGGGACAACAGTTGAAGGGAGAGGACCTCCCGGCGAATGTCCGTAGACATATTGGAAATAAAGCAGCTAAGGAGGAGTGGCAGAGGGAGGCCGACGACACGATTGGCCAAGGCTTCAAACTCGGAAAGGTAGGCATTAATTGAGCCCTGTTGAGTGAGTTTGAAGAGTGTGTCGCGGGGATTTTCGTAGAAGGAGGGCACAAAACACATCTCCAAGGCTTGAAGAAAACCAGACCAAGAAGGCAGTTGGTCGTTGTAGAACATCCATTGAAACCAGTTGAGGATTGGCCCGTCGAGGTAGAAGGAGGCTACCTGGAGTCGTTCGTTATCAGGGGTACCATGGTAGTAAAAAATTTGACTAATCTTGAATATCCAAAGACATGGCATCAGTCCCGTCGAAGTGAGGAACCTCAAGGTTCATACGAGGAGGTGGGGGCCACAATGAACAAATAGGTGAAGTTGTTTCCAGGGTGTGAAGACGAGAAATAACCTCGTCCAATTTGGAGTGGAGGAAGCTCTGGGTGAAGGTGAGTGCACTCTAGTTCTGAGTCAAGAGGGTCACAACCTCCTGAAGGCGAGACAAGGAGTGAGAACGTGTATTATCGGCCATGGGAAGGGATCAATGAAAGCACCAAATGATGGTGCTCTATGAATAATGGTTCCTATATTTGAGGCAAGGAAATACCTCCAGAAGGAAAGGTTAGAAGATAGTGTTTTTAATTTGCAAATTCTTGTCTCCTTTTCATTGATAACACACTATATATAGACTTACATTAGCTAATAGGATAAGGACAACAACAACAGAATAATGAAAACGAAACAAGCATAATGGAATCATAACAGAATGGTTAGGCACTAGGGGACAACCAATAATAAATACCACTAACAAATACTACTAACAAAAATTTTGTGATGATTTGACATCATTTACTGAATAAACTCTTCCCACCTTTGTGGCCTTTTGATAATTCTTTTGGGCATGCAATTAGCCTTTGATTCAGGTTTGCTATCAACATCCGATAAAATAGGAAAGGGTGTGCTCCAAATTCTAAGCAAACCTCCAAACTCTAGCACAACCACACTCTATTTGATTGTGCTTCATCATTTTTAGCAATTGTGAAGCATGATCGTGCTCCTTGATCTGAAGCACAAAACTTTACTTTTTTTAGTGAGAAAGTTCTTGAAATCCTTACTTTTTCAAACAAGTCCATCTTCCTCTTCAATTTTATGAGAAACAAAAGAAAAGTAGGTGAGGTGTTTTAATACGTAAAACAAGACAAATTGCTCCCCAAAACCCCTATTAAGCATACACAATTATTGTTTACCAAATGCTCAATTATTCACATTACAATACATATTTTAAGTTAGATGTATGGAGATAAATTTGAGCTGTACAATCTGTATTTAACAGTTGCAATGAATCAAATGCCTGAATGTGGGAATTCCTTTACTACAGGGAATCCCGATCCCCTAAACTGGAGGTTGTTCGGGACCAATAAGTGGCCAAGTCTAGTAGAGACGATTCTCTAACATGATAGACTGTGTTTATACTATATCTTTAAGTGGTTATTGTGTGCCTCAATTTAAGTCAATCCTCATTTAAGAACAACTTTTTCTCCTTATTTGCACGAACTCAAGAATGTGGGAGACACATCCTAAACAAGCATTGTAGAGGAAAGAAACATTTTCCTTGATTACTGTTGAAGATATTTTTCTTTTAAATAATCCCAAATTTTAGTAGAAAAAAGAGTGCAATATAGATGTTTAATTAACTAATATAGCCACGTAGTTTGGGTGTTAGTTTTGGCAAAAAAATTGTACAATCTAGCAATACTGATATTTGACACTATAATTACAAATTTACATGAAGTATTTGTAGACAATGCCCTCTCATTTGTGAATGTAATGACTCTATGAAAGAAGTAAAAGCCTAACAAGGCTGGTATAATTACACGCGTGAAAAATGAAATTTTCTGAAGCTAGACCGGTAAGAGCACCTCAGGTCGAAATAGAAGCTTACTAGACACTAGAAAGGAATGCCTTCTCATGCCTGTAGTTTATGACACACACTAGAGCTTGGTTTTGCCATAGAACCTGAAAGTGTTATTACCTTGTTAAAATATGAAAATCTTTTATTTGATTCATTGAACACCCGGGAATCATACTCACATATATTCGCATAACAAGCTTGTTTTGAAACAGGGTCTTCTTCAAATGTAGGTGGGACTTGGCCATACACCATATCACAACTCATGTCTTCAAAATCTATGATTAAGTTCAGATACACGTGAATAAAAGTTTAAAATGATCTGAATTATTTTTTAAATTAAAAAATAATAATAATCCAATAATATTTTTTGGGAAGTTATATATGTAATCAAGAATGTAAACCTTAAATTTTGGCTAGTAATAGCAAGAAGACATACTAGGAGTCATTGTTAACGGAAGTCCAAATTCATTAGTGAAAAAATCTTGGGTAGGAATCTTGCACATATTGACACACATTCCAACACAGCCACTATTCTCCAGGTACCTTCACAAGAATAAATATCAAGGAAACAATGGAAAAATGGTGAAATTGTTACAACGGCCTTAATTAATGCAAGAAGTAAATTTCAAAATAAATACTAGCTATTAATCGTCCTTTTTCAGGTCTCCCAGCCTCAATTGATTGCTGTCATTCATACAAAGATGAATTTATTTTTATTTTTGGTTGATATAAAGGGGTTCAAGACCCCAAAGATGAATCTAATATATACATGTTTGAATTGAAATACAGATGACTTTGCGCAAATGTTCAATTACCAATCTCAAAGACATGAAATCTACCTGCACTTCTTTATATGCACGCCACTTTTTTGCTTCACTCCATTTATCTCTACTTCCATAACCTAGTGCATCTCAAGAATCTAAATATCAATGACAATACTAAGTAATATAGCAGAAAATTAAGGGTAAACAACCAATAACTCCATTAATATTTCAGCCATTTTCCGATCATCATAGATAAAGTTTATTAGACAACAAATCCTATTATGTTTGAGTAAGAATGAAAAACGTTTAATTTTATTCGCTGACATCCCATACTAACCTGGAAAGCGTGTATGTTCAAAAAAGAATGTTAAGTTACTTGCAAGCTGTCTTTGTTTACTTCCAATTGTACATAAAAGGCATTAAGATTTAATTGTAGAGAATTTTACATTTGAACCAAACTTCAGGGGCTTTGTTACAAAATAACTTTTATGTATGAGACTTGAAAATGGCTTGGAATACATAGGAGGTTAGATGCAATTTACTCTTAACATCTTGTGATCCAGTTCTGCAAATCTAAAAACTTGCACAAAATGGAAGCATTTGGGCAATATCACATCACACGGAAATTTAGCTATGCATGATAGAATCACTAGATAATCTGAAATGTTGTTCATTTGACTGCAGTATGTTACTGAAAAGGTTCGAAAAACTGTTTCTGGATGTCTTTGTATAATCAACAATTTAGCACATAAATTTATACAGTTTGATTTTTTCTTGGCAAACATTGCAAGTATTTTGCTTCCCTGGAGGATGCAATGTAATGTGGCGCAAAACAAGTAAAGCAATTATAAACTACATTGACAAATATAAAATTACCTCAGATGGCCCAACTAACCAGTCGAAGAAAGGCACTGTCAAAGCAGCATTAAACTCTGCAGCCCATTTTGTTGGCGGAAATAATTTCCGGAACTGCAATAACATAGCTAATTCAATTCAATACATGCGGTAAGAGACTCAAATTGCACACATACAGGCCCAAGAGCAGGCATCTATATATTATATGTTCACAAGTTAGCCGTCAACTCATCTTTATCATTTTCACTATTAAGTATTTAAAAGCAGGGAAGCAACAGTGAAAATGAACCATCCACCTGGGCAGGCGCACCTGGAGGAAGCATAGACAGGAGAACCTCCCGAACCACTTGTTGTTGCTGGATACGAGACCTACGCTGCATTACTCTCCTTGATACATCCACGAAACTCTCATAGTCATAACCCCAATCCCACCAACCCTTATTCTCTCTGGCTTTTCCTGCTGGTGCTGGTGGATCAGCAAATTTCTCCATCTTACGCGCAAAGAGAGTCATGAAGGCCTTCTCAAAAATGCCATCATTGTACCGTGTCTTTTGTCCTAAAGGAGCAGGTTCACCAGATGGCTCAGCTATCCCACACCGAATTCTGATGACTCCAGCTGCTCTTCCACCACGTGATGATGGGCGTTGGCATTGGGGTTGGGCAGGACTTGCCTGCACACCCTGCAAGCTCAGAGCTACCATCAATTCCCACTGCCGAGTTTCTGAATTAACTAACACACAATAACGTATCAAAAATCCCAGTCCCTTCCTTTTATATATAACTGCTCCATATAGAGGAATAAGTTTGTAACTTTTATTTATCAATTTGATATTAGTTTACAGTGATATATATACAAGTGAATAGCCCTAATATGTAGTGAATCAAGCTACCAATCTCCTAATAATTCTCAACAAATCAGAATTGGAAATAACAGATTTGCACAGATTTGCACGGCTAAATAATTAAAGGAATTGAAAACTAATTATTATGATTGATATCCTCCCGCAAGTTGTATAATCTGGATGAGAGATGCAACTTGGACAGTAGCGATTCGAACCGAGGGCGAAGCAGAGGCTTTGTTAGAATATTAGCAAGTTGATCATCGGTAGACACAAAAGACACTCGAAACTTGCCATGTTGAACATGTTCTCGGACAAAGTGGTAGGCTAAGGCTATATGTTTCATCCGAGAGTGGAAGACAGGATTAGCACTGAGATTTGTGGCACCAAGATTGTCACAGTATATGACTGGATTGGCAGTGGGCATGTGACCAAGTTCTGTGAACAAGGAAAGAACCCATAATAGTTCACTAGCCGTGTCAGCCAAGGCTTTGTATTCTGCTTCAGTTGATGATCGAGCAACAGAACGTTGTTTGCGGGAGCTCTAGGAGATAGGAGTGTTACCGAGATACAACAAGTAACCAGTGGTTGAAACATAATCATCCTTGTCACCAGCCCAATCAGCATCCGAGTAGGCATGAAAGGTCAAAAGAACAGTCGCTGAGATGAAGACTCCTTTGTCACAAGAGCCCGCCAAATATCGGAGCACTCGTTTGAGTGCAGACCAATGCGTCGTTCTTGGATTTTGCATGAACTGTGCGAGTTTGTTAGTGCTGAAGGCGATGTCTGGACGTGTAAGACTCAAGTATTGAAGGCTTCCAACCAGTGTGCGGTACTCCTTTGGAGAGGGTAGGAGATCACCAGAATCCTTAAGTAATTGAACACTCGCTGACAAAGGAGTGGATGCTGGTTTTGTATTTGTCATGCCTGATTTATGTAGCAGATCAATGATATATTTCCTTTGTGAAAGAAACATTCCTGCAGCGGAAGGAATTACTTCGACACCCAAGAAATAACTGAGACGTCCAAGATCTTTTAACGAAAACCGAGCAGCAAGTGTGGCAATGAGTTTGGACAGCTCTGCAGATGAATTTCCAGTCATAATTATATCATCAACATATACTAATAAGTAAAGTGTAACCTCTGGTTTTTTGTAGATGAAAAGAGATGCATCTGCAGTGGAATTGACAAAACCAAGGGAGAGCAGGAATACGCGAAGCTCCGTATACCAGGCGCGGGGTGCTTGCTTCAACCCATAGAGTGCCTTTTTGAGGCGACAAACATGATCAGGAAAGTTTTTGTTGACAAAACCAGGTGGTTGTATCATGAAGACTTCCTCCTTAAGTGTCCCTTGAAGAAATGCATTGTTGACATCAAGCTGACGTATGGGCCACCCTTGACGAACTGCAAGAGTTAGGACAATGCGAATGGTCACCAGTTTAACAACGGGGCTAAAAGTTTCTGTATAGTCCCAACCAAAGTGTTGGTGAAACCCTTTGACGACTAACCGAGCCTTGTAACGATCAATTGATCCGTCTGGATTTCGTTTGATTCGAAATACCCATTTACAACCAACCAAATTTTGATCAGAGGACCGACTGACAAGATCCCAAGTGTTGTTGTGGTGTAAGGCATCAAATTCGGCTTGCATGGCTGAGCGCCAATCAGGGTCGCGAAGGGCCTGGGTGATGGTGTTGGGTTCAATGGGAGAGGAGGCTTGGACATGGAGATTAAGCTTTTGGATGGGTTTGATAATGTTGTTTTTAGACCGAGTGATGATCCCACCTCCATTTGGGTTGACAATGGTTTGGGGTGGTGGAGCAGAGAGTTGCGGGGATGATTGTGAGGTTGGAGGAGGAGATTGAGTGGGGTTTGTGGGTTCGGTGGAGGACTGGGCCATATATGGGGAGTTGGTGATGGATGGGGAGGAAAACAACAGCAGAGTTGGTTTGTTGGGTAAGTTTAGAGACAGAGATTATTTTTTGTTTCATGGAAGGAACACACAAAGCATTAGACAAGGATAAATCATTAAGTAAAAGTGTTCCAGAATGAGTGATGTTTAAACCTGAACCATTACCCATAAACAGTGAGTCAGGACCAGTGTACGGATGATGAAGCGCCAGATTATCGAGATCATTGGTTACGTGATGTGTCGCTCCACTGTCAAACAGAAAATCATGTTGCGATGGGCCGGCAGTTGCAGTATTGACCTGAACCTGTCCAGTGTGAGCCGGAGAGTTACGAGGTGGCGGTGGGACACTAGGATGCTGCTGCTGGAAGGTTTTGCACTCAGAGAGAACATGACCTTTGATGTTGCACCACTGACAGCGGCCGAGAAAAGGTTTGCGAGATGCTTTGGCATAGGTGTTTTTGAGAAGGATCCAGAGATCATGCGAGGTCTTGGTTTGAGACACCAGGGAGGCCACTTCATTAGAGAGAGTGGTGAGGAGAGCACCATATATAAGGCGGTCCTGTCGACGCCAGGTTTGGTAAGCAGGATTCTGAGTTGTTACCGGAAGTGATGCAGTGGTGGGGGTCGTTTCCGACGGAGTCGGCGTCGAAGATGTTGGAGCGGTGAGGATCGTTTCTGACGGCGCAGGAAAAGATCCATCTGGATATTGGAGGAGATCATAGCCATCAAGGAGAGCTTCAACTTGTTGTTTCCAATTAGGATAATTGTTGGGAAGAAGTTTGGTGACATTGGTGAAAGTGATGCAAGCAAGGGGTTTGAATGACTCATGAGGGTTGGGAATGAAGGAGTTGTTGTCGGCCATGGGAGGCAAGAGTGGGGAACGACGTCCTTAATTGAAGAAATAGGGAATGGGTGGATCGTTTAGGCTGATACCATATAGATGAATAAGTTTGTAACTTTTATTTATCAATTTGATATTAGTTTACAGTGATATATATACAAGTGAACAACCCTAATATGTAGTGAATCAAGCTACCAATCTCCTAATAATTTTCAACAAATCAGAATTGGAAATAACAGATTTACACAGATTTGTACGGCTAAATAATTAAAGGAATTGAAAACTAATTATTATGATTGATACTCCAAACGAAGATGCTCAACCAATTGTAGTAATACTAAATAATCAATCACCATACTAATAACCACATACTAAAAATCTCATAATTGTACGTATATATAGAAATATATATTTATAATGCACACGATTCATGTTCCCAGACTAAGAATTTATTTAATCTAAAGTCTCTCCAGAAAATCCAGCAGAGTTTCCTCTGTTTTCAATACTTCCCCTCATGCCCTTTTCAAAAGGTATTGAAACAGATCACAACAGAAACCTGGTCATCATTTCACAGCATAACAGATCATCAAAATCATCCATGATATCAAGCATTCTAAATTTCCTCGTCGTAGCTTTTTGGTTAAATATAGGTAGCTTTCAAGCTTACAATCCATCAATCCATTATCTTTGCCAAAGGCAATAATTCAATATATTTATCCAATATCAACTCAACATAAAAAGCAAACCATTATAAAGTACTCAAGTAAAATCAATTCATAATAATAATAAGGAATTAAATCAAGTTACACCTAATTTTCTCATAAACTTTCATCCTTCCTCACCATCACTCACTCTTGAGCAATTATAATTCATGATCTTATTTTCAATTTTATTATATTTTATGATAAAACTTCACCCTAACTAAACCATTCTAGTTTTGTTCTCTTTTAAGTTTTATGAGAAAACTCATTTTATCCTCATTTTCACTTAATTCAATTTATTGAAACAATTGTTATTATTACTAACTTACTAGCATTAATATTATACTAATTATTAAATAATTTATTATTTTTCCCAATTCTAATGCCTTTTACGTTAGAAACATGTGAATTAAGATTTATGGTTATATCTTTAACATATACCTATATGCCATTAACAATTGTTACATATTTATAAATGTTTTTGTTTTCTCGTAAATACCAGAATCATAAGTCTGAATACATTAATCCAATGTATTGGTTGAATCTATGATAGATCAGTATTTTCTTTTATAATTCTTCTCTAACTCACTTTCGTGTTCTGTTTTATTGTTGCTTGTATCATCATTTTTCATTTTTTTGTACGTTTGCAAACCTGACCCAACTAAAACCACCATTCAACACAAATAAAAATAAAATGTCATATTTTAAAATAAAAATGTCTTATTCTCCAGTTTATTCACACATATATAGGTGCAGATGTTAGCATAACATCTCTTCCATTTCTAGACACTAAATTACACGATTTGTAGTCATCTTCCTAGCACAGAAACAAGATCTTTTTAAACTCTTCTCTTAACCTTCCCAATGCCGAGCATATCAACCAAGACAGAAAAGGGAAAATTTTGTTCCACTATTCAGTACTCTCTTCACACGCACTGCTCCAAAGAAATTTCATTCACCTTAGAACAAGAGAGAAGCATAGATTTTTATAGAAGCTTAAGATTCAAGCGATTAATATCAAAATACATAGAGCAACCGTTCCAGTACTAATATATAATCATCAATAGAAATAAAAACTTCCAGCCAAGCATTGATTCACAGCACCATGAATGCTAAATTTCCATGGAATAGGCTTTTAATTTTTTAAACACAAACTATCTCAGAAATTAAAGAGAGATAAAGGGGTTTCTCTCTACTCTTGACCCACTTTGAGATCAAATTAGTAACTAAGAACCAAATCCCCTGGAAACTTCCCTCAACATGATTAGCAGATATCAGAGTCAAAAGTACACGTGTGCTCAGTGCAGAGACTATAAATGTTTATTATGTCTTATGATTTATTAATTATAAAGTATTGTTTAGAGGAAAACAATTAATTAGGCTTGAGAAGTATGAATACAGATTGCTGCGATTTTGTCCAGTGTCAGTGTGTGCGAAGTTAGCAATATCTGTTGATCTGTGAAGTTGGAATACCACCATTGTGGGAAGGCATTTCTGTTTTATATGCTATTGTTAAGTGGGTTTCTGGGTACCTGTTTTGTAATTGAAACATATGTTTTGTACTCCTGTGATGAAACAGTTTGTGGCATGTCTTGTGCTTTCAAAGTAGTTATTAATAAAGTTATTTTCTTTTGCTCTTCAAAAAAGAAGGGGAAAAAAAAAAACTTACCTCAAGTTGAACTATGCGAAGAGAGGAGAAAAAGAGGTGATGAGTTGCGCCACCCAAGCCTCCTAAAGCTCCCAAGGGAGTTGAAAGAAAGCTAGCTTAATTTCTTGATTTGAAAATGGTGATTAGAAGAAAAGATTTTTGAAACTCAGAGGGTGGTTTTCTGGTGGTGTTTACCTCATATCAGAGAGAGAATGGACGAGGATGAGATATGGTTACGTTGGCTTGTGCCTTTGTGTGGTTATGAAAAAATTCTAATTTTTGTTTATTTGATTAGTAAAATTCTAAATTTTATCTATAACCAACTAATAAAACACTATTTGGGTACTAAAATTTAAATAATAGTCCAAAAGTTTTAGATTTTTTTAATGAAAAGTAGTGATCTCATTTCATTATTAATCAAATGTTCAACATAAAAAAAAATTCATGATCAATAAAATAGGGGCTAGGGAACAATAGTTACCTTTACTAGCTCATGAACAACTTCATTAACTTAATCTAATAACAAATCATATTTCATAAGGAATGAGTAACAAACATCTTTTTATACTCAACAATAATATTTCTTAACTCGGTCAAGTTTCCACATGCATTATTTACTTTGCCGGTCATCATTTTAAAATTTAATTCAAATATTACATTATTATAATTCATTGTAGCTACCAAATGAAGAGTTGTCAATAGACCTCATACTTCACCTTCTTGAACATTCATGTATGATTGTCTCCATGATGTTATATTTTAAACCAATCTCCTTTGATCATCATGAACACACAAATCAGTTTCAATGGTATTATGAATCATATGGAAGCTAAAATTCAAGTTACATTTGAGTCATTCATGTTCTGGTTTTCCCAAACCTTCAATGGCGCAGTTTCGAGTGTCAGTTCTTCCCAAATGATCTTTTTTCATTGCACACTTCCAACTTTGATGAAACTTCTCTCCTCTTCTAACCACAAACTCATTTGGGACATCATTGTTTTTCAAACCTTTCATTCCTCCTCCACTATATGCTCCATAGCAAGACAACCATTTGATCTTTTCTTTCTTCTTGTAGTTCCAATTTATCTCCAATAAAAGATAAGTAAAAAGGGGTAACTGTCATACCCTAATTTCATACGGGAACGATTGTTTGTCAATATTTCGATTTTTGCCAGCCGAGTTGAGCTTCTTAACACCAATTGCCGCGCAATCTATAGGGTTTTATGACATTTCGGAAGGAAATGAGCAAAATACTCAAAATGGGGACAAAAGGGTCAATTTAGGGGCATTCTTTAGTCCCTGGGCCCAAGTGGGCTTACTAGAAAGCTTAGGAGTGAGGTAACTAGTTTGCCTGGGCGAGCAAGTTACTTTAGGAGGAAGCAAGCAGCTCGCCTGACCAAGTTGTTGTGCAACCTCCACCCCTCATTTCTTATAAATAGGCATGAGGGGGGCTGAAGGAAGGGTCCAACACCTGAAATCAACAAGATTTGAGTGAAATTAGTGAAAGAAGATGAAGAATCAAAGTTGAGGTGCTTCCGTAACGTTTTTGTGATCGATTTCGTGATCGTTCTTCATCGTTCATCGTTCGTTAACCATTTATTTTCCTATTTTGAAGCTTTGAATTCATTTTATGCACCCTTAGGAGTTCATCCTTGCTTTGCATGTCTTCATCTTCATTCTTCTACCATTGGTGACCTTTTTCTTTGTTTTAAGCGAGTTTTGACCGATCGTTTAAACTGTAATCTCACTTAATCTCAGTTAAAATGAGTTTCAACCGATCGTTTGTATTATAATCTCGCTTAATCACCGTTCAAATAAAATTCAACCGATCGTTTGTGCTGTAATCTCGATTAATCATTGAAAAAATAAAATTCAACCGGTCATTTACTTTTCAAGTACTTTTTTAATACGTTTGAAAGTAATCAAGTGAAGCCAAAGCTAAAATCAATACATAAATCAAGCTTTCATCCAAGAAAATCGCTTGAATCCGTTCAAAGGTCCAACGCCTTAACGATTTCTTTTACTTTTAATGGTTAAAATGGACCTTTTAAAAGTCTAAAATCAACTATATGCATAATTTTTCTTTCTTTAAAGAACTACGTAGGTCTGAGTTCCTCATCGCAATTGAGGATACATAGGAACGAGAGTCCCGCTCTTGTTAACCCTAAAAAGATAAAAACATGAAAAAAGGAAAATAAAAATAAAGTTTGAAGTCATGATTTTTTGCACATTCGATTAAAGGTTGTCGTCCCTTGTGACGGAAGTGTGGAGTGCTAATACCTTTCTCGCACATAAACAACTCCCGAACCTTTTGTTCTTAAAATTCAAAGACCGATTTTTGGTTTTTCTAACGTTTCCCGTGAGTCTTGCGTCGTCCTCCCTCCGAAGGGTAGGTTGTAACAATTGGCGGCTCCACTGGGGAATAGATGTGATTGGAGCTATTGAGCCCAAGACTTTGAACGGACATCGCTTCATTTTGGTTGCGATCGACTACTTCACCAAATGCATACCCTTCACAACTAGGTTGGGCTTTGACTGTACGAATAACATGGTTGAGTACAAGGCGTGCGCCCTTGGAATCCAAGCAGTAATCGACTTCAAGGTCAAATTGACCAAAGTATATGGAGACTCAGTCTTGGTGATCCATCAGTTGAGAGGAGAATGGAGGATCATAGATCATAAGTTCATACCCTATCAGGCCTACATCAAGAAATTTATAGAGTTCTTTGATGACGTCTCCTTCCACCACATTCACAGAGAGGAGAACCAGATGGTTGATGCCCTTGCCACCCTGACATCCATGTTCCAATTAATTCCGCATGGGGATTTGTCGTATATCGAGTTTAGATGTCACGACAAGTCTGCACATTGTTACTTAATGGAGGAGGAGCAAGATGATAGACCTTGGTACTTCGACATCAAGCTATATATCGAAGACAAGGAGTACTCACGGGAGACAATTAAAGAAGATTGGACGCCAATGATAAGGAAATAAAATGGAATCTAAATATTGGCCAATTCAAGAAGATTGGCCCATTGGCCCTTCTTTTCAAATAATGGCCTTTTTCTGCAGGTACATGGATTAGCTTATGTATTCGTATTGGACGATAGACCTTTCTGCTTTTTTAAACTTTGGTATTGTTTGTTTGCTATTTTAAAACATAATTTAATTTATGCAATGGAAAAAAAAAAAAAAACGCATCCGTTATTAAAATGGAATCTATACATTGGCCTGTTTGCCCTTGTTTCTATAATATTGGCCAATTCAAGAAGATTGGCCCATTGGCACATCTTTTCAAATAATGGCCTATCTGCTTATTTAAACTTTGGTATAGTTTTCAAACATAATTTAATTTACGCAATGGAAAAAAAATAACATCCATTTTTTAATTTGATTGGTCTATGTATTAAAGTTTAAAAAATGAAGTTAAATAGAATTTAAAAGAATGTTTCCACATGGAACCGAGTGTCAGCATTTCTGGGATAGTATTAATTACCTATACCGTGCAGGGAGACGTATTTGTCTCTTGCTTCGACGGGTCGGGTGTTGTTGCTGTTGCTGCTCAACAATTCAAGAAGATTAAAAAAATGAAGTTAAAATAAATTAAATAAAAGGAGAACGAAAAAAAAGGAGAATTAAAAAAAAAACGCTGCACCTCTTCTAAGCCTTCGCTAGTAGCAGCCTGCTGGTGCTCTTCCAAATCATCTGCAGCATCAGGGTGTTCTCCTCCAGGTACTGCTGCATTAGCTCCTCCTGGTGCTGCTGCTGCTCCTCCAAATTTTCAGCAGGCTGCAATTCACAATACTTGAGCAAATCAACCAAGGACAGCAATTAAAATTTAAAATAACAAGAATAAAAAAAGCAGTTTTCACCAAAAGCTAGCTGCTGGATTACCCCCTCCTCCTGGTGCTGCTACTCCTCCAAATTTTCAGCAGGCTGCAGTTCACAATACTTGAGCAAATCAACCAAGGACAACAAAATTAAATATGAAAAAACGATAATAAAAAATTCTTGAAAATCATCAAAAGCTACCAGTTCTAATGCCCCAATGTTGCCTTCTTCATCAGAATCGGGCATTGAAGCAAATGCCTCACAGACAACACTAATTTTCTACTCATGGTCAAAGGGGGACAATGTTTCCACGAGCTGAGATTCATTAAATTTTGACTTCAACTCCTTGTCCGTGAAGTAGGTCTTTTCCAACCAATGCAGTACCCGAGGGAATTTCATAGTCTCTGGCCCATTGGACGCGAATAAATGCTCAAACATCCATACATTTAACACAGCAACACATCCATTCAAATCAATTTTGGTAGGGAAGTGGGTGAGTTTTCTTGATGCATTACTCAGGGAATAAACAAGTTTGGCATGGACAGCTTTTGCCTAGTTAAAATTACCTAGATGATTAAAATCATCTAGATATTTTTAGGGAAAATCAAGCAGTGAAATTCTAAAAAGGAAGCAGCAATATACAAACGACAAAAGTTCTCAACATCTTCATCATTTTTTAATTTTTCCATTACTGACAATTTTTTCATAACAAACTTTTCCATCACATAACTGATGGACAATAGAGTCATCATTTTTCTGTTTAAGATCTATTTCAACACTTGTATGGTGTTTTCTCTTGATTCTAACTCTAGTAGGCTAATAATATAATATTTACCTGTCTTCATATATTTTGCCTTGTTTGTAGGGTCAGGTTCGAATAAGAATGCCTTGCATTGGGGTAAGGTATGTTCATTGAATCATGAGTTATCTCGAGAACAACTCGGCAAAATGGAAAGTACCCCATTTAACTTGATGCTGACTAGGATGGACGGTAAAAACATCCGTGTCAGCAATTTATTGCTGTTAGAGCTTGTGAGGCGGTAAAAATTTATTTCGAATATTTTTTTTTTTGTTTTGAATTTTATTTCTGCTGAATTATTTTATTTTTTTTTGCCTTTTTTTACTGTAGCTGGAATCCAAAAAGCAAATCCTTTCAAATTCAAGACAGGTTGATAAAATTTTCTGTTAAAGAAATCACACTAATACTTGGCTTGTCAAGTACAAGTGTTGAAATAGATCTTAAACAGAAAAATGATGACTCTATTGTCCATCATTTCATTCCACCAGTTCACTTTTGTTAATGTTGACTTATTAAAAATCACAACGCATATAAGTCATCTACAATGCACATAAATGACAGAAATAAAAAATGAGCAATATAGTATCCTTATGATGAGTTTGTACCTAGGTGGTCATGTTCAAATATGGAAAATCATCTATTAGTATTAAAATCCTAAAGAGCACGAAAATAATGCAATAAGTAATTCTAAACATTTATTTGGAAAAAAGTATATTTTTTAAAAAAAATAAAAGAGAGGTATATCAATAAAGGTGGGAGGTGTAAATAACAATTGCCTAAACGTAATTCTTTTAGTAAAGGAGTGAATCCGATTCAATTTATTTAAATACAGACTAAAGCAAGGGTAAAACTTCCTGCACTTTTCATTACATTATGGAAAACTCATTTTGGAATGTAATTTGTATTTTGTAATCAACTTTTCATAATATAATGAAAAGTACAGAAAACAATAGTAGTATGGAGGAAGCAAAAACCCTAAAGTAAACCAGGCTAAACAAATTGGACTAGCCCAAACAACCCTAATGGTTCTAAAATAAACCAGGCTAAACAATTTGGACTATGGCCCATATGGCTTTCTGAATCCTAGTAGGCTAGCTAGTAGCGGAAAACCGCATCACCGCCGTCAATTGTGGCAGCGAATCAACGGCAGCACTTGCTCGTGACGATGACGACACTTCATTAAGCCCACACACTCACATGCCTCCTTTCAATTTGTCAAAACTCCTACCCATCTCAGTATCTCACGCCTTTTCAATCTCTATTTTGGATTATAACAGGTATGCCTCTCTCTCTCTCTCTCTCTCTCTCTCTCTCTCTCTCTCTCTAATTTAACTCTTCTAAAAGAAATATTTAAGAAAATGCATTAATAATTTATTTTATAAATTATTATATACATGTATATATAAGTGTATTTTGTTTTTTTTAAGTGTATTTACTTTAAATCTCTATTTTGGATTATAACAGGTATGCCTCTCTCTCTCTCTCTCTTTAATTTAACTCTTTTAAAAGAAATATTTAAGAAAATGCATTAATAATTTATTTTATAAATTATTATATACATGTATATAAAAGTGTATTTTGTTTTTTAAGTGTATTTACTTTTAAAAAAAGTTGAGTCCTTTATGTTTACCAATGTGACTGAGCATGTAAGACGAAGTTGTGATATTCAAAGTTTTCTGACTTGAGGTCGAATTTAATAAAGTCTTATCAACCTTAGGCCTTAATAATTATAATTATAATTTAAATGAATTTGAATCAGGGGTGGACCTACGTTGGTCCTTGTGGCCTTGCCCCCTAATTTTTTTCTTAAAAAAATATTTTATATATTATTTTACAATTAGAATAATTGTTTTTATTTTGAGATAAATATAATGTCATTTAATTATATTTTATCTCTTTTTTAAAAGTATACTTTTTCACTTTTTAATAATTTTGTTTTTATAATTCATTATTTATATTTTAAATACTAACAATTGCAATCAAACAATTTTATTTGCATTTCCTTTATACTTATTTAATTATAATTTATTTGAAAATTAAAGACTATTTATTAAATTTTACCAAATGAGCGGTTGACAAATACTATATAAAAATTTGACACTTGGTATAGGTAATTAATACTATCCAAGAAATGCTGACACTCGGTTTCATGTGAAAACATTCTTTTAAATTGATTGATTAAATGTCAAATGGTTTCACTATTGTCATCCAAAATTGTTAAGTGATTAAATCAAACAAAACATATACTTTGAGGGAGTCTCCTAAGGGATCTACAAAAGATAGGAAGAGGTTGCACGAATAATCACATCTTTTAGAAGGAGACAGTCAATCTGTGTTTTTAAAAAAAATCACAAAAGAGAGAAAGAATGTCATGAGCATTGCACAATTTTCATGATTCAAAACCTTTTGCATGGCTAGATACAAAGCCTACATTTACTACATTTCGGGACAAAGGTTGCATGCCTCTGCATTCCAAAACTCATGTTTCATATCGGGCTATAAGTGTGTGGATTTCTCTTTATAAGCCAATTTCAAAAATCCAATGTCCTCTTAAAGAGTCAACCTCTTGCTTTCTTATAAGGCAGAGCCCTTGGATATATTGGCATGTTTTCATAAGACTCAACGTCCTTTTGTTTTTTGTTTTGTAGGACTCAACATCCTTTGCTTTATGTTTTCATAGGACTCAACGTCCTCGCCTTTTTGTTTCATAGGACTCAAAGTCCTCTGCTTTATGTTTCTTAGGACTCAATATCCTCGCCTTTATGTCTCACAGGACTCAATGTCCTTTGCTTTTTAGTTTCATAGGACTCAACGTCCTCGTTTTTATGTTTCACAAGACTCAATGTCCTTTGCTTTTTAGTTTCATAGGACTCAATGTTCTTGCCTTTATGTTTCATAGGACTCAATGTCCTTTTCTTAGTTTCATAGGAGTCAATGTCCTCCGCCTTTATGTTTCATAGGACACAAATGTCCTTTCTCTTTATGTTTTCATAAGACTCAATGTCCTCTGTCTTTATATTTTCATAGGACTCAATGTCCTCTATCTTTATGTTTCCATAGGACTCATTGTCCTCTGTCTTTATGTTTCCATAGGATTCAACATCTTGTGTCTCTATGTTTCCATAGGACTCAATATAACGACCCGTCTCATCGCTACGTATCCACACTCTAATATTCGATAATTTCAATTTTTATAAAAAGAACTCCCTTAATTTTTGCTTATGAAAATAGAAGTGATTTTGTCACAACATAAATTCATCCAACAACACGCCATTACTTAAGTGAATATGCATAATTACATAGAAACAATAATTCGGTACATGTCATACACATAACGAAAATTAAATATGTTCATAATATAATTAAAATCCAGTTTTACATCTTTAACTCAACAAAATAAAACTTAAAAACCAACTACGGAGGAGTTGATTACAAAACACAACTCTCTCCCAAAATAACGCCAACGTCATCACGTCGGCTCGGCGGCTCCTCACCAGAATCTTACTCCCTGCACCCTGCCACTGTCATTCTGCTCCCACGAACAAGGTTCGTGATCATCACAGGTATCAACCACACGATACAAAATTGCAAGGGTGAGTTCATTATAAAAGAACCAATACCAATTCCAAATAACCACAATTAGCAAGGAACATAGGCAAACATGATGAGCATACACAACAATCATTATTCAACACTCATATCCAACAAATATTCATCATCCACATCCAACAATTACTCATCATCCATCCATGGACCCAATCAAGACTGCACAGAATGATGCATGCACCTGACTCAACACTCAGATGCAATGTGGTACGTACCAACAACAACCAAATCTCAGGAAATAGCCTAAGCGTGTCCACACGACACTCTCACTTAGGGAACTGTGCTGAGTTTGTCGAGACCACCCGGTTGTGCACGTAACAGCCCCCTCCCATAGGTGATCAGCCTGGGAGCCCAAAGGTGTTCCCTACCAGGTGACAGCCCCCTAGTACAAAGTACACTTGGCCACAGTTACTCTATTTCCTGTGTCGTATGAGCTATGATCACGCCAAAAGTAAGTGCCAAAGACCATGGACCAATTAAAGCGCCTAAGCATCCCCTCAGAAATGCTTAGATTCTCTAACCACGCTAGTTACCCACGTCTGGGCCATCCGACAAGGTCAGTGCACTCTACCCCCCATGACATACACTCATACGACGTATGATCGTGGCCAAAAGCTAGTGCCAAAGACCCTGGAAGGTCAGTGCACAGTGCCCCCCACGATCATACACAACATCCAACGTATGAACGTGGCCAAAAGCTAGTGCCAAAGACCCTGAAAGGTCAGTGCACAGTGCCCCCCACGAACATACACAACATGCACATGCCAATGCATTTCCAACATCAATCAACATTCCATTTCCATGTCATTCACAACATAAATATCATCTCATCTCAATGACGTTATCAACAACAACAACAACCTCATTTCATATTCACATATTCATCAATAATAACAATTCATGTTGACATGGTCTTTATTAACAACGTCATCTCAAATCAATATCATCATAATTATCATTATCATCACATATCAATTAAAATCCTCAATAGCAACATCAACAACAATTCAAACAAACACAACAAATATTCCACACCACACCAAACACACAACAACAAACACATCACAATAATATATATATACATCCCATTAGTTAAAACGTAATTTTCTTTGAAGAAAAATCAGCATGCAACAGGGACAGGCAGATATCCTCATAGCTAGGTTCCCTGACCCTAACTATGGTGTTAAAACGGTAAATTTTATAATAAACTCCCTTACCTATCGTGAGCTACCCCAGGATTCCTCGTCGCGTCACTTGAAGATTCCTTTTGTCCTTGCTCGTCGATTCCACGCAAGCCTCTACCATGCCAAAACGAAGGAGACTTAGTATGGATTTCAGAAAACAAAGCTAGTAACAGTGCTCTGGGTCAAACACCCACATCACTACATGAAAGAGCTGAGAGCATTTCGGGTTTTACAAAGGAACATCATTTGGAAATTCCGACCACGCCAATGTGACCGGGGTTCAGTGTAGGTTACGAAAATAACATGCATTTCATGAAAGGATAACGTTTACAAAGTCTCTTTCTCTAAGGTTTTTCAAAGGAAGCATAAGACATGCAATGGCGGTTCCAAAGTCAGAAAAGATGCAAAGACAAGATGAAACTAACAAGAAACAAGCATAGAACCATGGTTACCTCGAAAGAAAATGAAAGGTCAGATTAGGGTTTCGTTCTCTACCGAAACCGCAAGCCAAGTTGGAAGATTCTGCTTCGGTTGAAGGGTTCCTCTCGGTGTGGGTTTCAATGGAGAACAAGATGGTTTGTGGTGGCTAATGGTGGCTGTGGGTGATGGAGAAAGTGCTTGGAACTTTAGAAATGGCTTTGGAAGAAAGAAAGAAGAAGAAATGACGTTTTTCCTAAGCTACACGAAAGCAAAGGCTGAAATGCTTAAATAAGAATGCTCTCGGGAATGGAAGCTTCGAGCACACTCCAGACATCTTCTCAAAGATCCCAACGGTAGATCATGGAAAGTGTCTTGTGAAGCTGCAAACCAAATTTCGAGAAGATCCAACGGTTAACGAAGGCTGGGAAGCGTTTTTACCGAGGCAGCTTCATGTAGCTTCCTCAAGAAGCTTCATTAAGAGGCTTCTTCAAGAAGCTTCCCCGTGGCTTCTTTGAGAAGCTAGATCCTTATCTACCATACCCTTTTATTAACTAAATTAACCTCCTTGAAAATAATTACGGATAAAAATAACACAACAAATAATCAAACATCAAACATAATTACTAATAATATATATATATATATATATATATATATATATCAGGGTGTTACACTCAACATTCTCTGTCTTTATGTTTCCATAGGACTCAATATATATATATATATATATATCAGGGTGTTACACTCAACATTCTCTGTCTTTTTTTTTTTCCAAAGATTCTTCATTCTCATGTTGTGATCTTTCAAAGAATCATCTAAACAGAATTAGTGTCTTTGTCTTTACTTATCTTTTACTTTCAATAAAAGATAAGTAAAGAGGGGCAGCAATTAGACCCCTAATTTTGTCCAGGTCCAAAAGAAAAAAAAAAGGAAAAGAAAAAGCATTAAGAAAAAACAGGGGAAAAAGAAAATGTATAAATAATAATAATAATAATAATAATAATAATAATAATAATAATAATAATAATAATAATAATAATAATAATAATAAATGGAGAAAAGAAAACACAAAAAAATGGATAATAAAAAAATAAGAAAAAAAAGAAAAGAAATAAGAAAAAAGAAAGAGAAAAAGAGAAAAGTATAAAAATGAAAAAATAAAGAAAAGAAAAAAAAACTAGAGAAAACAAAAGGAAAAAAGAAATGAAAAAAAGAGAAAAGAAGGAAGAAAGGAAAGAAGTAGAGAAGAAAAAAAAGACAACATTAATAATAGAAAAAGAGAAAGAAAAAAAATGAAAAAAGGAAGAAAAAAAAGAAGAAGAAAAAACAAAATGAAAAAGAAAGAAAAAGAAAAAGAAAAGAATAGAAACGTGAAAGTAAAAAAAAAAAGAAAAGAAAAGCAAAGCAATGTAAAAAAATGAAATGAAAAGGGAAAATGAAAAGGGAAGAAGAAAAAAGAAGAGTAAAAAAAAAAAAAACGTCTTAAAAGAGAAAAACTAATAACAATAATAATAATATATTTTGTGGCCTATTGGACTCTCAAAGAGAACTCATTAGGTCAAAAAAGAGCACAAGATAAAAGCAAAAAAAAGACGCGAAGGTATGGGGAATTAATGCAGAGGAGGCATGGGTTCCGAGGGGGGAAAACTAACCAACCCAACAACGCCATTTGAGAATTTAGTTAGAGAAGAGAGAAGGGTCATCAAGTGCAATCCTACCCACAAGGGTATTGGATAGAAGACTCCAAGAAGATTGGGCTAGAGCTGCTAAAGAAGGTCATAGGGTTCTCATGGACCTCAGGGTAAATTTCTGAGCCCATGGGCCAAGGTTGGGTCCACTCTTCTTTGTAAATATTAGAATAGGTTTTTCGTTCTTTTGGGTCTTGTATTTTGGTCATTCTAGTAGTATACGATTTTAGACTTGTATTTAAGGGCATTTTGAGTAGTCTTTGTAGTAGAGACTTTTTATGTATTTTCATGTATTTTGGCATGGGGGTGAGCTTAGCTATTAGAAGGGTGTGTGTAGCCAAGCTCAAGCTTCTCATTTTAAGGAGGTGAGCTTAGCTATTAGAAGGGTGTGTGTAGCTTCTCTAGGAATCTTCTCAAGGAAGCTTCTCAAGGAGGTAAAATTAGTTATTAGAGGGGTGTGTGTAGCTAAGTTCTAGTTTCTCAAGGAAGCTACCTAGTTTATAAATAGAAGCATGTGTAACACTTATTGTAACTTTGATGAATGAGAGTCTTGTGAGACACACTTCAAAGTTCAACTTCTCTCCCTCTTTTCCTCCTTCAATTTTGTGCTTCCCCCTCTCTTTCTTTCTTTTCCTCCATTGAAGCTTCCCCTTTAAGCTTCTTATCCAAGGCACTCTTTTGGTGGTGAAGCTCCTTCTTTCATGGCTTATTCCCTAGTGGATGGCGCCTCCTCTCACCTCTTCTCCTTTATCTTGCGCTGCAGGTAACACCTTGAAATATTATTAGTAATTATATTTGATGTTTGATTATATTTGTTGTGTTATTTTATCCATAATTATTTTCAAAGAGGTGAATTTAGTTAATAGAGAAAAATCTAACTTCTCAAAGAAGCCGCAAGGAAGCTTCTCGAGGAAGCCTCTTAATGAAGCTTCTCAAGGAAGCTACATGAAGCTGCCTCGATAAAAACGCTGCCCAACCTTCGTTAATCGTTGGATCTTCTCGAAATTTGCTCTACAACTTCACAACGAAATTGTCCACGATTTGGCCATTGCGATCTTCGATATGACGTCTGGCGTGTGAGGAGCGCTTTCTTTCCCACGAGCAAAAACACTTAAGTGTTTCAGCCTTTGCTTTTCGCATAGCTTAGGAAAAATGCCATTTCTTCTCCTTCCTTTCTTCCAAAATCATTTCCAACGTTCCAAGCTCTTTCTCTATCACCCACAGCCACCAGTAGCCACAACAAATCGCCATTGTGCTCCATTGAAACCCCACACCAAGAGGAACCCTTCAACCGAAGCAAAATCTTCCAAACTTGCCTCGCGGTTTTGGTAGAGAATGAAGCCTTAATCTGACCTTTCATTTTCCTTCGAGGTAACCATGGTTCTATGCTTGTTCCTTGTTAGTTTCAGCTTGTCTTTGCATCTTTTCTGACTTTGGAACCACCATTGCATGTTTTACGCTTCCTTTGAAAAACCCTAGAGAAAGAGACTTTGTAAACATTATCTTTTTATGAAATGGGTGTTATTTTCGTGACCTTCACTGAACCCTGGTCACATTGGCGTGATCGGAATTTCAAAATGATGTCCCTTTGTAAAACCCGAAATGCTCTCAGCCCTTTCATGTAGTGACGTGGGTGTTTGACCCAGAGCATTGTTATTAGCTTTGTTTTCTGAAATCCATATTAAGTCTCCTTCGTTTTGGTATGGTAGAGGCTTGCATGGAACCGAGGAGCGGAGACAAAAAACAAATCTCCAAGTGACGTGACGAGAAACCCGCGGGTAGCTCACAATAGGTGAGAGGAGTTTATTATAAAATTTACCATTTTAACACCATAGTTAGGATTAGGGAACCTAACTATGAGAATAGCTGTCTGTCCCTGTTGCATGATGATTTTTCCTTTATAGAAAACTATGTTTTTAACTAATGGGATGTGATATAATTGTCCTTGATGTGCATGCGGGTTTTCCAAGAGAAATCATGTTTTTAACTAATGGGATGCTATATAATTGTTATTGATATGTATGCTGGTTTTCTGGAAAAACTATGTTTTGATGAATGGGATGCGATATATATATTTATTGTGATGAATGAAATTGTTGTGTTTATTTGATTTGTGTTGTTTGAAGACCTGGGAAGTGTGAATCTTAGGCATGAAAGAAATACGTATATGCGGAATGCGAATATATTGTTGATGTTGCTATTGATGAATTTAATTGATATGTGATGATGTTGATCATTATGATGATATTGATTTGAGATGATGTTGTTAATAAAGGCCATGTTAATTGAATTGATGTTATTGTTGATGGCTATGTGAATATGAAATGAGGATGTTGTTGTTGTTGATAACGTCATTGAGATGAGATGATGTCTATGTTGAGAATAATATGAGAATGGAATGTTGGTTAATGTTGGAAATGCATTGGCATGTGCATGTTGTGTATGTTCATGGGGGGGGGGTGCTTTGACCTTGTCGGACAGCCCATTCGTGGGGGACTAGAGTGGTTAAAGAATCTAAGCATTCGCTACAGGGATGCTTAGGCGTATTAATTTGTCCACGATCATTGCACTTGATGGTGCCCATGTTCGATACGTTGGATGTTGTGTATGCTCGTGGGGGGTAAGTGCACTGACCTTGTCGGATGGCCCATTCGTGGGGGACAAGCGTGGTTAAAGAATCTAAGCATTTCTGAGGGGATGCTTAGGCTCTTTAATTGGTCCATGGTCTTTAGCACTACTTTTGGCCACGTTCATACATCGTATGTAGTGTATGTTCATGAGGGAAAGTGCATTGACCTTGTCGGATGGCCCATTCGTGGGGGACAAGCATGGTTAAAGAATCTAAGTATTTCTGAGGAGATGCTTAGGCGCTTTTATTGGTCCATGGTCTTTGGCACTTACTTTTGGCCATGTTCATAGCTCATACGACACAGGAAATAGAATAATTATGGCAGAGTGTACTTTGTACTGAGGGGGCATGCCACCTGGTAGGGAACTCCTTTGGTCCCCAGGATGATCACCTATGGGGGGGGGGGTAGTTACATGCACAACCGGGTGGTCTCAACGAACTCTGCATGGTTTCCTAAGTGAGAGTGTCGTGTGGACACACTTAGGCTATTTCCTGGGATTTGGTTGTTGGTACGTACCACATTGCATCTGAGAGTTGAGTCAGGTGCATGCATCATTTTGTGCAGTCTTGATTGGATCCATGGATAGATGATGAATAATTGTTGAATATGAATGATGAGTAATTGTTGAATGTGGATGATGAACAATTGTTGGATGTGAGTGTTGAATGTGGTGTAAGCTCATAATGTTTTCCTATGTTTCTTGCTAATTGTGGTTATTTGGAACTGGTATTTGTTCTCTTTATAATAAACTCACCCTTTCAATTTTGTATCGTGTGGTTGATACCTATGATGATCGCGAACATGGTTCGTGGGAGCAGAATGACAACAGCAGGGTGTAGGGAGAAAGATTATGGTGAGGAGTCGCCGAGCGACATGACGACGTTGGCATTATTTTGGGAGAGAGTTGTGTTTTGTAATCAATTCCTCCGTAGTTGGTTTTCAAGTTTTATTTTGTTGAGTTAAAGATGTAAAACTTGGATTTTAATGATATGTATGAACAAATTTAATTTTCCCTCATGTGGATGACGTGTACTAAGTTGTTGTTCCTATATATATATATATATATATATATTCATCTAAGTAAATGTGTATGATCTAGCGAATGTATGTTGGGACAAAATTACTTTTATTTTCATAAGTAAATTAAGGGAGTTTTTATAAAAATTGAAACTATCGCATTTTAGAGTGTTGATATCGTAGCGACGAGGCGGGTCGTTACATTTAGTGGTATCAGAGCAGGTCGAACCTTTTTTCCAGTGAGTTGTGAGTCTGCTATGTTTTTCTATGCATTCTCTGGTTGTTTTGTTGAATGCTTGATGTTGGTTGTTTGCTGATGTTTGATGTTCGTTTTCTGCTATTAACACTTACTCATTAGTTGTGTTCCTACGAGCTATAGAGATTTGATTGTTGTAGTCATATTGGATTTGTTTTTCTGATGTCTGCTATACCATGAGTTTCAATGCCGAGTCACGGGTTATCAGACTGGCCGTGTGTATAATTTGTGAAGGGCAATGGGATGATATGGCAAGCGATCAGAAAATACAAATGATGGAAAATGGGTGTTAATGTCTTGAGGCATCAACTCTCCAGAGTAACAAAGTAGGAACTTGTGATGGTTGTGATTTTGTATGGTTCTTTGTTTGTGTGTATTCCTTCCAAGTCTAACTTCTTGGTGTGTATAGGGAGTGATGGCTGGACGGAATGATCGTGCGATTGCTGATGCCCTTCAAACCTTAGCTTAGGCTATAGGGAATCCGAATAGGGGAGAAGCTAGTGGAGCTGTTGAGTACCAAGGGTTGGACTGCTTCCAATGAAACATCCCTCCTTCATTCAACGGAGGATACAACCTTGATGGTGCTCAGAACTGGGTAAGGGAAATTGAGAAAATTTTTCGAGTTATGGCATGTCCGGAGAGGCAAAAGGTTGCTTTTGGTACATATACTCTAGTGGAAGAGGCTGAGTATTGGTGGGAGAATACTCGCCAATGCCTAGAGGCTGAAGGTCAAGATGTGACCTGGGATGTCTTCAAGAGAGTGTTTTTGGAGAAATATTTTCCTGAGGATGTTAGGAACAAGAAGGAGATGGAGTTCTTGGAGCTTAAGCAAGGAAACATGACTGTGGTACTTTCCCCATTATCAAGGGAGAGATGGTGAAAGTTCCAAGTGTGTAAAGTTTCTAAATGGCTTATGACCAGAAGTGAAGAAAGCTATGAATTACCAAGGTGTTCGCCAGTTCCCACTTTTGGTTAACATGTGTTGGATTTGGGATGAAGATTCTCGAGACAGGGCGACCTATTATAGGAGTACAGGTCCAATGAGGAACAAAAAGAATGGGCCTCAACATCGGGGAAAACCATACTCGACCCCTCCTAAGCAATATGGTAACCGCCATGAAAATTAGAGGACTGTTGCTAGGGGATTTGCAGGTTGTAATGGTAGCAATCCCGATACTTTCCCCACTCATATCATTTGTTACAGATGTTGGAAGCCAGGACACATCTCCTCAAATTGTCTAGATAAATATATGATCTATTTTAATTGTGGACAAAATGGACATACTCAAAGAGATTGTTCACGACTCAAGAAAGAGCAAAATGGTGGAGGCCCGAATGGTCAAACTGGACATCTAAAGGCCACGGGAAGATTCTTTACCCTTAATGGTGATGAAGCTTCGAAATCCAAAGATCTAATCCGAGGTAGATGTTTCATAAATGGGATTCCGTTACTTGTGTTGTTTGATTCCGGTGCAACCCATTCATTTATATCCTGTTTGTGTGTAGGAAAACTTAAGCTTTCTGTGTCTTCTTTAAATAAAGATCTAGTGGTAGAGACCCCTATTAGTGGTTCTGTGTTAACTTCTTATGTGTGTTTGAATTGTCCTGTGGAGATTTCTGGTAGAACATTCTTGATTGATTTGATTTGTTTGCCTTTAAGCCATATTGATGTTATTTTTGGTATGGACTGGTTATCTTCCAACCATGTCTTGTTAAACTGTTTTGATAAAAGTGTGGTGTTTGATGATTCTGGAGTGAGTAAGGATATGATGTTTATCTCTGCCAACCAAGTTATGACATCTTTAAAAGAAGATGCTCAAGTGTACATGATCTTGTCTAGCCTGGAAATAGAGACAAAGGTTTCTATGTGTGACCTCCCTGTTGTTAGAGAGTTTCCTGAGGATATAACTAGTCTGCTGATGTGTCATCATTTTCTCATATTTCTTAACCATTTTTGTCACCATTTTAATTACTGATTAGCCTTAATTGTCAAATTAGTTATGCAGTTTTATCATTTGGGCCTACTGGATTAATTTTGTGTTTTTAATTTAATTTCAAGAGAATTATAAGTAATTGGGTTTGAATCCAGAATTGGGCTTGGGCTTGAATCCAGAATTGGGCTTGGACTTGAAGAGAGCAGACTATTTTATTCTACCAAATTTTATCTTATCTAGATATTATTTAGATTTGATCTCATCTATATATTATTTCATCTAGATCTTATCTTATCTAGATTTTATTTGATTTATGGGCTTGGATTTAAAACAGATTTGTAAAGCTTTGGGGCTGAAAAATATATAACAGCACCAAGGTTCTAGTAGTGGCTTCTCTTCTCTCTCTCCTCTCCTCTCTCTTTTTTCGTTTTAGTTTTAGAGTGCTACTCTCAATTCGTTTTAGTTTTCTTTTTCGTTTTGGAGAATAATTCTAGTTTTCTTCGTTTCTACTACAATTTCGTTTTCTATTGATTAATGGAAGGCTAAGTCTCCAGCGTTGTTTTCTCTTGAGGATCAAGCCAACTCTCTTTGAGGTTCTATTATTACTATTAAATTCTGATCAGTTTTTCCTCTTCACCAATT
The DNA here is from genome assembly GCF_000004515.6 of Glycine max. Lineage (NCBI taxonomy): Eukaryota > Viridiplantae > Streptophyta > Magnoliopsida > Fabales > Fabaceae > Glycine > Glycine max. The sequence continues at coordinate 7,656,262 of NC_016089.4, read as the reverse complement.
ACTCTGTATTTGTTGCTATTAATTCATGCATGCTTAGTGCTTGATTAATTGCCTCTGCGCTTAATTTACGTTCATGCTTAATGATCGTTCATGATTAATTGGTGTATGTGTTGCTTAATCACATAATGAATGCCTTATGTTAAATTTCGCTTAGTAATTTAATTTAGGGTTGGATTAAGTGGTTGAACTGATAAAGGATAAACTCTCGTAACCTAGGATAAGAGACTTGCTTGTGAATCAAGGGGAAGCAATGTGTTTTAATTCTGATATTTTCTAATTCAAATCTATTCGTTGTTTAATTTACAAAAGCAAACAACCCCCCCAATTCGTTACTATTTTCCTACTATATGTTATGAACGTTTGGTTGACCATTGCTCATTGGGAGACGACCTAGGATCACTTCCTAGATACTGCATTTTTAATGTTTATTTGATTCGGGTTTGGTTGTTTTATGCTTTCGTGTTGTTTAGTGTGGTGTTTTGTTTTTGTTTTTCTTGTCAACACTTCCCTTGTTTCAGTTTTTGTGTTTTGCTATGAATAGTGCTTTGCGACGGATTTAGCGACCACTTATGCTAACCTGGGAAACAGAGTAGTAGTGCAAATCCATTAGTGACTGAATTAGTGACTGCTGTTGACAATTTAATTGGCGATTTTTGTTTTGATAGTTAGGGTTGTTATTTTTGGCTGCATTTTGGTGTGGTAGGTTCTTTTGACTCATATTTTGTGTGAAAAATACCAGGAACACTTGGTGTGGCCAGATTTGAGAGATTTAAAAAAATTTGAGAACTTGTGTTTAGCAAAACTTAAACGGCCATAACTTTTGCTCTGGGTATCAGAATGACTATTATTATATATGTATTTGGGGTAGAAAAAAATTCCCCATACCGTGGAAGCTCGTCAAAGGCTGGCTGAGGTCTCTAGCTAACCATAATCGCCCATTTACTAGTTTTTTTTTCAAGTTTTATTGTTTTATTTTTCTAAACTTTCCTTAGGTAGTTTCCATAGTTAGACTTTGAATTTTTGCCTGAAAATTTTTTGTGCCATCTTTTCATGATTTTAGGGTGTTGCTCACAAAATTTCAAGTCATTTGGATATCATTTAAGGGTAGCTGTAGTTCAAACCTACACTGTTACTTGCATAAGAAGGCAACTAGTTGTGCATGTTGAATGTAGTGTATGACTAGAGGCAATCCATCTGACTTACAACCCTTTGATCCTGAGATAGATAGGATATTTCATAGATTAGTTAGGCATCATTTTGTACCTTTTGAGCATCCTGAACATTCTGTTACTGGTGAGTCTGTGCATTCTGTTATTGGTGATTTTGAACATTCTGAGAACATGACACAACCTCCACCCCGTGAGAGGACTCTAAGGGAAATGGCTGCACCTGATTTCACCTACGAAAGCTTGTGCATCCAATACCTTGATGAGGATGTCCCATATGTTCTTAAAATGGACTGATCCATTTGCTTCCAAAGTTTCATGGCCTTGCAGGTGAAAACTCGCACAAACATTTGAAAGAATTCCATATTGTCTGCTCCACCATGAAACCCCCAGATGTCCAGGAGGATCACATATTTCTAAAGGCTTTTACTCATTCTTTAGAGGGAGTGGCAAAGGACTGACTATATTACCTTGCTCCAAGGTCCATCACGAGCTGGGATGACCTCAAGAGAGTATTCTTAGAAAAAATTTTCCCTGCTTCCAGGACCACGACCATCAGAAAGGATATTTCAGGCATTAGGCAACTCAGTGGAGAGAGCCTATATGAATATTGGGAGAAATTTAAAAAACTATGTGCCTGTTACCCTCACCACTAGATTTCGGAGCGGCTTCTTCTCCAATATTTTATGAAGGACTCAGTAACATGGAGAGAAGTATGATAGATGCTGCCAGTGGTGGAGCCCTTGGAGACATGACCCCTGCTGAAGCCAGAGATTTAATTGAGAATATGGCTTCAAACTCCCAGCAATTTAGTGCCAGAAATGATGCTATTGTCATTAGAGGAGTGCATGAAGTAGCCACGAATTCATCTTCATCAGCTAAGACTAAGAAGCTTGAAGGTAAACTAGATGCCTTGGTTAACCTAGTAACCCAACTGGCCATGAATAAAAAATCTGCACCTGTCGCCAGACTCTGTGGTTTATGCTCCTCTGCCGACCACCACACAAACCTTTGCCCTTTTGTGCAACAATCTAAAGCAATTCAATAGTCTGAAGCTTATGCTGCAAACATCTACAGTAGACCTCCTTAACCTCAGCAGCAAAATCAGCCACAACAGAACAATTATGACTTCTCCAGCAGCAGGTACAATCCCGGGTGGAGGAATCATCCCAACCTTAGATGGTTGAATCCTTCACAACAACAACAACAACAACAAATTTATTTTTAGAATGCTGCTGGCTCAAGCAGACCATACGTTCCTCCACCAATCCAGCAGCAACAACAACAACAGCAACAGCCCCAGAAACAACAAACAGTTGAGGCTCCTCTGCAACCTTCCCTTGAAGAACTTGTGAGACAAATGACTATGCAAAACATGCAGTTTCAACAAGAGACCAGAGCCTCCATTCAGAGCTTAACTAATCAAATGTGACAATTGGCTACACAGTTAAATCAACAACAGTCAATATGACAATGAATGCATTTATTTGTAAAATAGTTGAGTGTTTCATTAATATATTTGAAAATGAATATATATTTCTATAATTAGAGCTAGCTAGAAAAAAAGTATCTATTGTTTTTCATATAAAAGATAGTATTATTTTTATACTTGATTTAGTTATATACTTATTTTTTATATAAAATATTAGAAATTTATAATATATTAAAGTTTCATATATTTTATGAATGAAAAATTTTAAATTTTATTTAATAAATTACATATTTTCTTGGCCCCTCTTGAGCCGAATTTCTGGCTTCGCCTCTAGATATGATTATTATATATATGGATATGATTGTTATATATTTATAATGTGATAAAAAGATAGACAAAGAAACTTTAACCTTAAGACATGCCCTTATTTGGCTTCGCGAATCGGCTTTGATAATGTGATTATTGAGTCGGACTGCCACAAGGTTGTGTCCTCAGTTAATAACCATGCACTTGATCATTCAGAGTTGGGGATTATCATTGATCAATGTCCTAATTACTTGCTTCACAGTCTACAAATTTCAGCGTTTGTTTTGTTAAAAGACATGTGATTCTGTCGCTCAGATATAGTTTAGATAGGGGGGCAAATTCTTTAGCTGGTCTCTATTACTTCGATGATCTTCCTGCGTGTATTGCTGACATCGTTTTGAATGAATTAATATGGTTCAGATGGAGTATTTTGTAATAAAGAAAGAGATACCGATATATCAACACTTTTCACAATAAATTAGCCGCATGGAATGGACGTTCCACTGTTAGCTCACCTCATACATATCGATGAATAGCAGTTCGACCTTGATAAAAAAAAAAAAACCAATCAAATTGTAATCGAAGTCAACTCCAACAACTTGGATATCAACAACTTTTATTTAAAAGTAACCTATTCGAAAAGTTTATTCTTGCAACAATACAGTAAAATTAATTGCTACAACAACTTTTATATGTAAAAATCAAACTCGATATTTTGTTTTTAAAAAAATGTCCTATATCAAATCTACTTGTCGAACTTTTTCTCAGTTGTGCTGGTGTTTCGTTTCTTCCACAGTGAAGTTTCTCGGAACAAGAAAGAATCAAAATATCAACAACAAACATACCGGTGATGGTGATAGAAATCTTTCAACAAAATGTGACACGAAAGAAAAGTAATAATAATGAAGAATTGTAGAAAAAAAATAATACAACTAATGATACATTGAACTCACCCACATCCTTTTACAGTCAAATTTTGTGTGCACACGTGAAATTGCTGCAGCACAGTTACTCCGTAGCCAGTTTCTAGCGAAGTTCAAAATTTCAAAGTCTCTCTATTGGATATATTGGATAGGTTCATACACAGTAGCTAGCAGTACTCATTGCCAAAATAAGACAGTATCAAAACAAACTGCATTAACAAATGAAATCAGAGAAAATGAAAGGGCAGAGTAGAGAATTTCTTGAGTCCGGTTCCTCATCGGTGGTCTCAAACGCGGTTCAGCAGCGCCTCCAATTCATTCTGCAGAGCCGTCCCGAGTGGTGGGTATATGCCATCTTCTGGCAAGCCACGAAAGACAGTGATTCGCGTCTCAAATTAGAATATGGCGACGGCTACTTTCGGGGCAAAGAGGAGAAGGAAGAGGAACAAACGAGGAACGTGAACGACATCGAATGGTTCTACAGAATGTCGCAAACTCGGTCGTATGTTGCCGGGGACGGTGTGGTTGGGTGTGCCTACAGCTCAGGGGTAGATGTTTGGTTGAGCGGAGTGAACGAGTTTGAACTGAATGACTGTGACGACAGAGTAAGGGAAGCTCGTAGTCACGGGATCCACACATTGGTCTGCGTCTATGTGCCAGGTGGCATCCTTGAGCTGGGTTCGTGTCACGTCTTCACTCTCGGATACGGCCTTCTGGAAATGGCGAAATCAGTGTTTGAGGAAAGTCAGAATCAGAATCCACTTAACAACCCCATGGGCATGAATGATGCAACTGCTGCTAAGGTTGATGGATCGTCCACAGACTCTTCTGATGCGGATGCGGATGCTACTTTCCCGATGACGAGAAGGGGAGGAGGGAGGGCACGTGAGGCGCTGCCTATGAATCACGTGGAAGCTGAGAGGCAACGGCGAGAGAAGCTGAACCAGCGATTCTACACTCTTCGCTCAGCGGTCCCCAACGTGTCCAAGATGGACAAAGCCTCTCTGCTTTTGGACGCTGTTGACTACATCAATGAACTCAAGGCCAAGATCAATCACCTGGAGAGCAGTGCCAACAGGCCCAAGCAGGCCCAAGTCATTCATTCCTCCACCTCTGCAAGTTCCAACATGAGAGTCGAAGTAAAGATCTTGGGTGCCGAGGCCATGATAATGGTCCAGAGCCTAAACCTGAACCACCCCCCTGCAAGGTTAATGGATGCTCTCAGGGACCTCAATTTGCAAATTCTCCATGCCACAATGTCCAACATCAAAGAGATGATGCTGCAAGACGTCGTCGTCAAAGTTCCGCATGACCTCATGACCCAAGACGCGCTCCAAAATGCCATTCTTCACAGACTCTGACAATTCACCGTTTTTCCCTCACTCTAGCTAGCTAGTAGCTATTTATTTATTATCCGTTTTTCCTTTCAGTTTTTTTCTTCTTCTAAATTTACGAGTTCGTTGTGAGTGCATCATGTATGGCTATCTATCATCATACACTAGTCTGTGTTTTTGGAAATGGATCATAGATGTGATTTTTCATAGAAGAATGAATGCAACTAGTTTTAGTTTACTTTTTTGCGTTTCCGCGACATAAACATAAAATTTTGAATGTAAAAATGTTTATAAACATGCGTGCTTGTTGTGTTTATGAACGTTCGCGTAATTACTTATCAAGAGATCGCTCTAGCTAGTTTGCAAGAGATGCCACTGTATGGCATCCATTACTATAATTATTAGCTTATATTTTCTTCTATTATTATCTTTTAGAGTGCTTATATTAAGTCCTTACAAATTTCAAAACATTTAATTGATGCATTTGTTTTCACTTTTTTTTTTTAATCAAATCATATCACTCATAATATTTACACTTCTCTTTCTTTTTCTTTAAAAAATGAGGGGTTGGGATACCTGTTACCGATTAGAAGTGAATTTACGAATTTACAACTTGACCCCAATATATATAGAGCATTTTGACAAAAATGCAAAAGCAAAAAGTTAGTTTTGCAGTTGTTGAAAGAAATTTTCGATCACCACCCACCACCATTGAGGAGCAGCAACGTACAACATGTCTCTGCTTCAAAGGACGCCTTTCCCTCATCCCCTCGCACCACCGTGTCATGGTTCGTTGCCCCTCCTTCGCACACCAATCCACCTTTTTTCTTTTGATTTTAATCATTTTTTGGGTTCCTTATTGTTTCATCTTGTGCCTTGCGTCATTAAATTCAAGATATGTTCTTGCTTTGCATCAATTTGTGTGTCCCCAAAGAGACTTAATTTCCTGCGACAATCGTCTCCCTCATTTTCATTCAGATGGGTCGTGGTTGGCAAAAATGGGAACTGGTAGGAGGTAAAAAAAAAAAAAAGCTGTAGGTGAATAACGTTAGCGTCGCTTAATCTTCTTATTTTTCTTCCCGTATGTGTTGGTTTGATTTTCCTTGCATTTGTAATTTTTTTTTGTTTCTCCAGTTTTTCTGATCTTGTTGAAGTTGTCACGATGAAGGATAGGAGAAAACCACTACTTGTCACTCATTGGCTTTTGTTTTTCTCCATCTCAACCCCGACCTTCATCGACTACAATGCAAAGGTCTTGGCATCGAATTCACCGTAGCCAAGATAATGAGCGTGTGATGATGACGGTCATGACCACGGGAGAGAGGAAACATCAAAGAAAGGGGAAAGAGGGGTGATGAGTAAAAATAAGGTTGCATAAATGCAAGTGAATCTATGCACTAGTATCGTGAAGTGGAAAGTCCAGATATCATACCCTATGAACCATTTGTGTTCCTGAATAATGCAACTCGCATAAACCAAATAAACCAAATAATTTTGAGGGGTTTTATCTTGAATTTGGGAGGTTGTTTATCAATTACGTCAAAGGAATAAAACTTACACCAGACAACAATCTCTAAGAGAGATGTATGAATAAAGACAAACCCAAGTTATGAATTCGCAAGTACTCGTTTCCCCTAATTCAAATTATAATTAAGAATCCTCGTTTATCGATTAATCGTAAATTACCTCTCAAGTTTTTTGTCAACCCATGGCCAGCATCTGAAAATACTCCTCTAAATTAATCCTCAATTGGTCATTCGAGACTTAATTTAGGATTAAAGATGAATTATAAAGAGGTTTGTAAAAAGGGCATTCATGTTACTAGTTTGATTATGCTAGTTTTATGAACACTTTCATTCTATTGGTCAGTTAATTATGAGTAAATGGTGACTGACACATAATTAATTATTAATTAGAATGATCAATTAATTTAGAGGAGTTGAAGGAAGGCACAGGTTGTGCTGAAAATGGCATGACCATGCTAAACAATCACGAGCCATGCTAAAATAGGATGGGTTCTGCTGAAGAAAGGCACCCCAAATTGGTTATTTTCTTCTCTCTTTTGACCTTTTTCTCAAGTTTCCAACTTTTTTGCTCAACTGTTAACACTTAACAAACACCCCATGAGTTATGCTAATACAAATAGATAAAAACAAAGTAAAATGAGACAAAAAAATTAGGACTCAAACACACTCAAATAATGGTTTATCAAGGGGATGAATGACCGATCTTGTGGAGGGGTTGGGCGAACTTAATGATGGAGTCGAGAGTGCTCAAGGTAGCAAACATTTCAAAGAATTTTCATTTTCTTTGATCTACTCGTTTGGGTTTTGCATTCTCTCCATGCCCAACCGTGAATTTATTTCTAAGGAGTGGGGATTTGGTTCGAACTTAGATCTACAAAACCACTTCAAATTTCAAAACCTAGATCTACAAAATTGCTTCAGATCTTCAAAATTGCTTCATGTTGTGCCTCAAAGATCTCCATCGATGCCTCCGGTAGCTTCTACGGATGGATATGGTGACAAGGAAGAATTGATGAAATTAGAAAAAAGGAAATTTTCAATTATAAAAAATTGAAATGTATTAAAAAAAAATCTGGTTAAACAGGTTTCCCTTCTTTAGTCTGAATCACCAAACTAGCTTGATACCCACTAAACTTGTAACCTATCTCCATTTAATATGAATTATGTTTTTTTATTTTATTCATATTTTGGATAGTTTTAATTTTATATTATTATTTTATTCCGGTGAGTAACCTTCAATTACCGATATGTTTTGGTTTCTAACAAGTGGTCCACCATTAGCAAACCTTTAAAGATATGGGTAACACATTCCTGACTTTAGAAGTTGTTTATTTTCATAGAAAAGGGAGATTCGTTTGAGAGTTGAGATTAGGGATGACAATAGATAGGATCTAGGTAGGGTCCTATAATACTCATCCTCATACTCGCATTTAAATAAAATACTTAGCACATAGTCGGTCCAATACCCGCACAGGTAGCAACTTTAATTCCCATTGGGTATGAATTTTATCCCGTACCTACTGGGTACCTATATACTCACACCCAAACCTGTGTCCCGCACTTTACTTATGGATAAAGTTAATAAATTAATAAAAATATATTAGTTAGAAAAGTTGCTACAAGTAAATTGAAAATTTACTCTTAAGTAATCCAAAAATAACATTAAAAACCAATTAGTTAATTCATCAAGACCAATATAAGTGATTAGATTAGTTAATTTGTTATAAATTTTAATTACATTCCAAGATTACTCATAAAATTAAATGGTTTAAGAGATGATTATTTTTAACCAATGTGATATTTTATTTCTCTTATAGAACCACTAGTACACTACTAAAAAAAGATGTTTTTACTACGCACATTCTAACCAATATAATTGGTTTCTATTAAAAACCGATGTTAACGTAAAAAAATGTTAACATCAGTTTTTTTACTTAAAATGATGTTAAACTTTGTAGGTTAACATCGGTTTTTATACAGAATCGATGTTATACGTTAACATCAATTTTTTATAAAAATCAATATACGTTAACATCAGTTCTATATAAAAACCGATGTGAACCGTCAACCTTCATATATTTTTTTATGTAATTTTTATAATATAATATCGGTTATTTAAATAACCGATGTAGTCAATTTTATGTTAACATCGATTTTAAAAAATCGATATTAATGATAATACTTTCAACATTTATTAAAAATCGATGGAAAAAGTCATAATTAATCGATGTAAAAAATATATTTTCTAATAGTGATAGCTTTTTTTCGAGATCTTAAAGTTTACTGCTTATGAAAAGATGTCAAAGGTATTAATCTAGAATTGACTATTCTTTTCCACCAGAATCCAGATTCCTCCAACATGGGCTTGAGCTTCAAGAAGTTCACCAACTTCATAGCTCATTGATTGCCAAAAGGATTCAACAACACGAAATGGCCAATGTGTTTCCAGTAAAATAAAGATACTTGGTCTATACATTCGAACTAGTTCCTTAGCTCTCCTTCTACCTTTTGCGTTGACTACTCCATGAACATTCCACGCCAATGTATTCAACTCTTTGAAAACTATCATAAGATGATTTTAAGATGGGAATGGATTAAGCCCTATTCAGTTCGCCATGGTCAACTCTGGCGGGGAGTGCACCACCTCATCCCTTGCATCATCAAGCTTTATCATTGAGGCCAAGGCCTATTGAGGATTATCCGGTCCACTATCAATCATCATAGCTTCCTTATCATGAACACCAACAGGATCCTTATGATGAAGACGATAATGGTTGCCCTGGACATGCTCAAATGCGTGTATTGTTTTACCTCCCATCCCTAAATCGCATATCATTGGCTCATCATGAATGACCCTGTTGCCATGTCGCTCATTTGAGGTTGTGGCCGCGTGATTGGCTTTTTGGCCCATGATGGGCTGCTTGCTCTTAAGCTCAGTGCAGGAGTGCATTTTGTCATTCTTCTTGGGTATCTTTGGTGGCCTTGAAGGCGCGTGGGGCCTCTGTGGGATTTTGGCATCAATAGTATTAACTGATTGTATAATTGAATCCCATATCTCTTTATCATTAGATATCTTCTTTCCCGGCCCTGAATATCGGAGGAAGATTTGCAGTTGGGAATCTCGAGCAGATTGACCCCCCCCCCCCCCCCCCCTATTGTTTCCAATTTTCTTCCTTTTTTGAATATCTTCTGGAATTAAATCCTTACCCAAACCTGGTATCTTTGGATTCGCAGTATCTTCCCCTATCGTATCTTGCTGATCTAGTTTCCCTATGCCTGCGTTGGTCGTCGTTTAATGGAACTTTGGTGGTGCAATTTCATCGTAAGTGGCCATAACAACCACATGATGCACATAAAATATGCAAACCCTCATATTCAACATTGTACCATTTTCCATTAAGGTAGAATTTTCCCACCAGAACGGTTAAGTCGATTTCAATGCATACTCTGGTAAAACGGCCTCGTACCAGATTTGCAGTATTCATGTCAACCCGTAATGGCGTCCCCATCGCCAAGGCAATGGTCAAGAGCACACTATCATCATAGTAAACCATTCCTAGGTTTGGAAAGAGGATCCACACGAGAGTCGTATCAATATTATCCTCTGTAACAGAAAAATGTCGTGACCAAGGACGAACTGTCAGCTAATTAATGATCGTATATCATCCATGGGCCTTCACTAATCGCTTTATTCTTGTCATCTTCAAAGTCGAAAGTGATAAGGAAGTATCCATTATCCACATCCATCAGATCAAAACCCCCAGAACACTTCCACTGAGACTTTAGCTTGTCACGCAACGCCAAGAACCCTATCCTTTTCCCCAGTAGTTTTAAAACCAAAAACTTCTTCCACGACTCACATAGCTTCGTAAAAACTGTTGCATCCAGGGAGAACTTTGGTAGCAATCTGTTCCCACCTTCAAGTTCCATCTGCATGGTTCCCTCACGAAGCAGGTTACGTATCTCCTTTGGTTCCGTTGGTTTCCCTAGAACCTTGTCTCTTAAGGACGTTGTGAATGGCGATCTCAGTCCTTCCCCATCTCCATTCGGTGGTTTAGGGGGTCGATCACCTGTCGTCCCATTGAGAGCACTCACCTTGCCGCTATTCGCAATCGTTTCTTGATAGAAAAAGTTCTCCATGTCTCTTTGTTAAGGTAAGAAAATACATTCTCAAATTGACATGCATACATATCAGGTAATTTTTCTTTTTATCCGTTCGAAAGACTTCTATTTTTTATTTTTATTTTACTTTTATGTTTTATTGTTTCCTTTCATATATTTGTTTCCTATATTTTTTTTGTTTCTCTGTCTATAGTCTTGAATGGATGATCAAGATAATGGCATCAAGAATGAAGGTGGAAATGGTATTTTTGTTCTTTTCACAAGTAGAAATTCAAAAGATTTCAAGAGACAAACGGAAATATGGACAAAGAGGATCTTATAAACTGGGCTATAATTAGCAAACATGATCATTTTCATACGGAAACTAGATTTTGCAACATCATTGGGGGTTGCTTGATTAGATGTCGATTAGGAGTAATTCTTAATTTATCAGACATGTTTTAAATTATTTCTATTATGAAATTTTTTTAAAAATAGTATGATAATTTTAAACTAAAAGTAAATATTTTTAAATGGATAATTTTTTTTATAAATAAGGTAATTGATTTTAATCATAATTAAATAAGTTTATTAACAAATATTTAATTTGGCATAAGGGGTGTCAAAGTTTAGTGAAAGTTAGAAGAGTATGAAATTAAATACAGAGGTTTATATATATAAAAGAATATTTATAAAATAAACCAAAAACAAGAAATTTATGAAGTAAACTAAACAGTAGTTTATTGTATTGACAATGTACTGAAGCGGTTCAAAACGGTAGCTAGTCCAACAAAATAGTAATAAATAGAAGTAAAATTAAACTAGTGGCTCCTTTTCCTGGAATCTTTCGAGTGCCATTTCCATCTGACTCCATTTCTGCTCCAATGTGCCAATGTATCCAATGGACATCCTTACCAGGCCTGGGGAGATTCCAGCAAGCTTCTGTTCCTCCTCAGTCATCTCACTGCTAGTGCTGCTACCAGAGCAGGACATGAGGGTCTCATAATACCCCAAGCTAACAGCCATGAATCCAAATTGAGCATCATTTTGCAAGTGAGCCATTAACAGGTTTGCCCTCTCCACCGTTCCCATGTCAATGCAAAGAAGCCCACCGTAGCCATATTCCCTGTTGGCTATTGATTTCAGCAATTTGTGCTGTGGGTGATCTTCAAGGCCTGGGTAGATCACCTTCAACCCTAATTTCTTGAGCCTTGTGGCGAACACCAACGCACGGTGGCAATGCTCCTTCATCCTAAGGCTCAAGTGTGGGATTCTCTCTGACAGTTCAAACGCCACCTTCGCATTCATTGTTGGACCCAGCAGCATCAGGGACCCGTCGTGAAGGTCCATCATCGAATTCACTAGGCTCGCAGGCCCGCACACAGCCCCTGTCCATTGCAACATCGATTGTCACTTTACATTTCCAATTTCACCAAATCAAAACCTTCATTCTCAAGACAGGATGCATATTAAAAGGAATTGAATAATAACAAAAACCATTCATAAAATAATATGTAAAAAATGTTAATTATAATACATGAACACTATAAAAATATTTTACGATAAATATAAACTATTTTCTTTTTTTACGAAAACTTATATACTATTATTATACATAATAAAATTATTATAATAGAACTATATCACTATCACATTGCAACTAACACGTGGATAACGAAAATATGACAAGTGACCGAAAAGACAAGATCGTATGTTCACATGGTGTGCATTCGGGACAGGAGCAAAGGGCAAAGAACAAGGACTTTCGTCGAAAAAGAATATTATCGCTTTCGCGATTCCTAGTATTTCTTGTATGGCAAAATAAGTTTAGAAATGAAAAAGAGAAAATAAAAAAGATAAAACTTAATGCTATTATTTATTAAAATTGGAGTTTTATTTTAATGATTTGCATAGTAAAAACTTATATTAAAAATGAACATATAAATTGCCAAAATAAATCTCTAATATGAGAATAACATAAAAAAAAGGAAATCTAAGACTTATATATTTGTAAAATTTTTAGTGTTTAGAGAAATCTAAGAATTTTAATGTAATTAATTTGTTAAACAATATTTGAATATACACATCGTGAGAATGAGAATGAGGAAGAGAAAAAGAAAAGATTTTTCAATAACAATATTAAAATCCGATGTCATAAATCTGTTCATTTACTATTTATTTTAAATTGAATTTCAGTCAAGCAAAATCATTAATTAAAAACGACAAAATTGATTTTAACAAAATTTAATACTTTATATTATCATAAATGTTTTCATTTATTATTTATTTAAATTTCAGTTACATAAAATCATAAAAAATGATAATTTATTGGTTAAATTAGTTTTTTAATTCTATAATTTATTATTTAAGTTTAATTTCTAATTTTTTTTCTCAGGTTGATATTTTATTTTTTAAAATCAATTCAATTTGATGTTTTAATTCATTTTTTTAATATAGATTTTGTAACCGTTTAAAATCAAACAGTTTTAAATTGTTACCATGATTTCTTATAATTTAAATTGAAAGGATAAATTAAATCAGTTTAAAAAAATTAAAAAAACAAAATGAATCAATTTAAAAAATTAAAAAAATAAATTAAATCTAAAAATAAATTAAAAGACTAAAAAATTTATTTAACCAAATTTATTATATATTCCTATAGAATTTTAATAGTCAACCGTAACTATCACAGATCAGTTTCAGGAGCATTGAAGAGATAATAATTTCCACGGCGAAAAAATGCATAACCAATTATTATTTCCACAATTTAATCGCAGACAATATTTTATGAGAATAAAATAATAGTAAATGAAGAGAGAAGGAAACGTACCTGCAATAATATCAGCACCGCCACTGATAAACTTTGAGATGCTGTGAACGACGACGTCAGCGCCGAGACGAGCGGGGGAGATGACCATGGGAGCGAAGGTGTTGTCGACGACCACCGTGACGCCCTTTGCGTGTCCCACGCGGCACAGTTCCGGAATGTCTGCGACCTTCAGGCTCGGATTCGCCATGGACTCGAAGTACAGCACGTTCGTCTTCCCTTCCACGATGGCACTCTCCACGCTTTCCAAATCGGCGATGTCCACGAACGTCGTGGTGATGTTGCATTTCCCGGGGAGGAAGTGCGTGAGGAGGGCGTGAGTCCCACCATAGAGAGTGGTGGAGGCGACCACGTGCCCGCCGGTGCTACAGAGCTGGAGGAGTACCGAGGAGATCGCGGCCATGCCGCTGGCTGTGCAGTAGGCGGCCTCCGTGCCTTCCAGGGCGGCCATGTGGCGGCCCAGGTTGACAACCGTCGGGTTGAAGTGGCGGCTGTAAATGAAGAAATCGCGGTCCGGGCCCAGCTCGCCGGCGAACATGCGACCGAGGGTCTCCGGCTCCATCACCGTGAACGTCGCCGAGGCCTCGATCGACATGTTTACGCCACCGTGCTCCCCGAACTCGTGCCGCGTCAAGGCCAACGCCTCAGCCGGGTCCATGTTGCGTGCCACCATATTCTTCCGCTTTCTGTCATTCTCCGAAACGGCGTCGTCCCCGCTGCTGCGCTTCCTGTTCGTCACCGCGCTTTCAGCCATTACGTTTGAGACTTTAAAGTGATCGAAAATGTAGGGAGCAAGAGAGAGAGAGAGAGTTATTGAATTGGGAAAAGGATGACCCAAAAGACAACCCTCTCCGCAAGTGCTCCCTGTTGGTTTTCGTTCTTCTCTAGCTAAAGCTGCGTCAATTTATAATAACCTCTACCCTGTGAACCTGGACGTAATATCTGAGCAAATGGTGAATCTGGTCCTTTGAAAACAGATTTCTAAGATTAGTCAAACCCAATTAAAAGAAAACTCAATCCTGTATTTAATGGTTCTGAAAACTTCAGAAAAATTAAACGCCTATCATTAATGTTTTTTTACTCCACGTGTTTTTTTTCTTTTTCACAATGGTTCTCCTGTGTTTTGTGTTTACAAAAGGACCCTAGTGGTTCACTCGACACGGATGTCATGCATTAAAATTTATTATTATTTTTTTACCATCAAAATTAGGAAATATTTGATAGACGGAAGAGATATTAGATTCAAAACTATGATTCTCATATTTGATACCAATAATTACTAAAAAAATTCTCAAAAAATTATGATTTTAGAGAATTAATTTTATCTTATTTTCCTGTAAAATAATATCTATTTTTTTTTCCTTTAGAGAAAAAATCTTTAAAGGCTAATCTGAATTTTGATAAAATGTAATTATACGCTAATACATTGCTTTATCTTTTAAATTTTATTATTTAATTACTTTAATTCTGAAAATACTTAAACAATCCAAAAATTCTTCTTATGATCTATTTAAATTTTAATAAAGCGTGAATAAATGCTAAAGCAGTTTTTTCTTTTCTTTATATCAAAATGGACCAATTTTATTTTTTTATCAAATCAATTTTTTATTTTAAATTCTATTACTTAAGTACTTAAATTGTGAAAATAAAAATAAAAACATAAAATCTCTTCATATTCTGATTTATTTGAATTTCGACAAAATGATAATTTGAATTCTAATAAAATGTCGATAAATGCTAATGCATTTTTTATTTTAATATTTATTACTTTAAATGTGGAAATACTAACAAAATCCAAAATCTCTTTTTATTCTTATCTATTTGAATTTTGAGAAACGTCATTAAATAATGCTAATTTAAATGTTGATTACAATCATTAAATGCTAATACACTATTTTAACACTTATTACTATTTAATTACTTAAAAAGAATATACACAGGCCCACAATTTTCCCTCCTAAAACCATAGAGGTCAACTACGGAATTCCCAATTCTTTATAAAAGTTATGGTTTAATTACAAACTTTTACTATTTTGTGAAATTTTACTATCCAAATTTTATTTTTGTGCATTCTATCACTTAATTTTCATAATTTTGTAGATTTTATCACTCAATGTACTTTTCATGAATTTTACTATCAAAATTTTAACATTTTACATATTTTATCATCAATTTTTTTTATACATTTTATTATCACGTTGGTAATAAAACAATATAAAAATTAAATTTTCTAAATTTTTATATACCGGTTGTAGTTATAATCAATATAGAAAAAATGACTTTCTACATTAATATGATTATAATCAATGCAAAAAAAATCACTTTTTTTAAGTTGGTTACAATTATAATTAATATCAAAAGTTAAAATTACTCATCTTTTATCTTTTGTCAGTGGTAAAAAAATTGAAAACTTGAGGCTTTTCCATCACAAAATAATAAAAGTTGAGTGATAAAATTTACCATTAAGCCAAAAATCATTAAAAAAAATTAATTCAATTCCATCACCAATTAATGCAATACTTAAGGCTTTTCCACCACAATAGGTTAAAAATAAAAGCTAATTACCATAATGGGATTGGTCAAGAAATATTTACCAAAATGAGTATTTTTTGTCACTAAAAAGGTAGAAGACCTCACCTGAGTGACACCTTGTACTTTTTGTTTGTCTTGGAGCTTGGTACACTTCATCTTGTCATGTATTTAGCCTCTAGCAAACTGACGCAAAATACCTATTTCTTTAATTATTTCTTTTATTGACATATTGGTATTTTCTTTGTCTTTTTTTAATTATTTTGTTGATACATTTATGATTCTTCTATTAATATTTACTAACTATGCTTAATTAGTTTTTTATGATAAGCACAAATATTAAATGATTCTTTAAATGTTTTTAATGTATTAAATAAATATATTTGTATTATAGAAATTGATTATCATTTTATAAATTATAGGGACCAATTTAATTGATCGTTATAATTTCAAAGATTAAATTGGTCCTTCACTCTTTTTTATTTATTTCTTTTGTTAACATGTAGCCAATCATTATAATTTCAAAGACTAGTAGTTAAATGTTTTTTAGACAATATAGTCAAGTGTTTGGATAATATACTTTGGGTCTTAGATTTAATCATCATTGTTAGGGATTAGAGACTATAGGGAAATTGCACCCACAAGATATTTTGTTTCTAATATGTATTTGATAAAAAAAAGATTTTGCTTGATAAAAAAATAGGTGTTGTCCCCATAAATAATCATTTTTTAGATGAATGCATAAAGTTATAACTAAGATATAAAAGAGCTAATAAATTAGTACTAATTTTACCATTTTATCTTTATAATATTTACTATTTTGCTTGTATAATACTAAATACATACACAAAGTCACTGAGAAACACACATATTGACTTGATTATAATTTGTAAAAGCTTATATAAGTAATGGGGAGTTTTATCAGAAAATTATATATCAGGTAAAATTTTATATTATTTTTCTTATGTAAATATATAATACATTATTTTCTTGTCACGGATAAAAAAATAACATTTTCTTGCCCCCACTAAACAATTTTTCTAGATTCGTCCATACTCATGGTTGCCTTTGTTTATGTTTCTTTAATTATTTTGTTGGTATACATTTATAAATCATTGATTGATATTTAATGACTATGGCTGGCATTTTTTTTTTTAAATCATTCCTATAATAAATACAAATATTAATTTATTCTTGGAATATCTTAATGTAGTAAATATGTATTTTGTGTCAGTTTGGCCGATGCTAACTCGAGTGAAAATATTCTTTAAAGTGTATTAAGTGTGTTGGAGTTAGGGGTAGGAATAGGCCAGGTCAGGCTTTAAAAGGCCTGAGCCTAGCCTGGTAGTCTATTTAAAAGCCTATTTAAAAACCTTCTTCACATTAAATCTTTAATATTCCTAGTTGTTTTTACCAAAAAAAAAACACACCTTCTATAATAGGCTAAACAAGGCCTTAATATATAATTTGCCTTAATTTTTAATCTAACGTTAATTTAGTTGGTAGTCCTAAAAATATATTAATAATATAAACAGAAATCACCAAATGATATAAAATAATCTAAAACAAAAGAAACCTCATACTTGAGGTAGTATCATCCAAGTCTATCAAACCAACATATTAATTATTATAACCAAAAAATAAAGCCTACATCTCCATTCTATTTGAACAGAACTGATACATAAAATATCTACCAATAAAATTAATAGTAACGTCATTTCATCATTAGTTCCTCCATATTCACCATAAGAATTTCAATGCATGCAAGCTCTCTAACCACACAAGACAATCAAAACTTCAACGTGATTTGTATCTCTTCTTTTTCTGCCTTCAAAATAAGAAAAAAAAAACATATATGTTAGTTACTGGACGAAAAAACACTACATAAATAAATGAACAAGTTGCTAGAAAATGATTAAATATTACTTATAAAAATTAAATAAGTAATATTAACCTTTGATTTTTTCTTCACATTATATTTCTGACGAAACCAATCTCCACCACAAATTAGAGCTTCAATAGATTCTTCGTTTAATTTAGAGCGAAATTCATCAATTACTCTACCTCCAGCACTAAATGTGGACTCCGATGCCACATTTGAAATTGGAATAGCTGGTATATCAGCAACCATCTTAGACAATATCTTATGTTTCATGCTATTGTTCCTCCACCAGTCCAAAGCACTAAAGGAATTAGTGTTAGGAGCATAAATACCTTCATCAAGATAATCTTGCAACTCTGATTTTATAGGAGAAGCAGCTTCCTTTTCACGTAGCATGCTCATAATTTCGTCAAAACCAGTGACAACTGAAGTATTGAATTGGGAGGATGATGAAATATTATCATCCAAATTAACAACACTAGACGTAGACTCTTGTAAAGATAGACCTACATACTCATCATACAATTCTTCAAATGAACTTTTCACCTCCTTTATATTCTCATCAACAACTTCTTTAGAATATATCAAGGGAAAACATATACTCACCATATGAAATTTGCACATAGGATCCAAAACACTTGCGATAGCCATCAACATATTACATTCCCCCCAATATTTGTCAAACTTTTTCTTCATTGGACCTACCATTTCCCTCATGAAGAGATCTTCTTCTTCAATCTCCTTATCAAGTATTTGTTTAACCTTCCAAATTTATGCTAAATACAAATTTGCAGTCGGATATTCATTACCTGCGCTTAAATAATAGTTATATTAAAGACTTTTAGGGATAACAAAGTGATATAATAAAATACAAAAAAAAATTGTTATTATACCTGAGATGACATGAGTAGCAAGATTAAAAATTCCAACAACTTACAAACTTTCTCAACTTGATTCCACTCCTCAAGTGAAGGTGCATAATTATAGTGAGGCTCTCTTTCTTTGTAAGAAGCAAATGCAGTCTTAAATTTCAAAGCAGTTGACAGCATGTTAAAGGTTGAATTCCATCTTGTTGGACAATCAATAACAAGTTTCCTTTCTTTCAAGCGTTTTTTCTCAACAACATCACAAAATGCCTTTAGTCTTGCATCGTTGTGGTTAATATATTTGACACTTTCACGAATATTGAAAATGATATCCTTAATTGTACTAAGGCCATCTTGCACTAACAAATTCAATGTGTGAACACAACATTTAACATGAAACAAAGAGCCACCAAAGAATAACTTACTACTTAGAGATATATTCTCTTTGAAACATCTTATGAATGAGTCATTGTAAGAGGCATTATCCACAGATATTGAAAAAACTTTATTTTCAATCCCCAAGTTTTCAAACACTTAAAAATAGACCCATCTCTCATAACTCTAAACAATTTTTCACAAGCAAATTCCCTATGTAGTCACTTCCTTGCTCGCTTCCACAATTTGCCTAGCATTCCTCGAAATGCATGTCATCTTGTCATGCAACATTACGAATATAGTGCGTTCACCTTGATCCTCACACTATAAGAGAAAGGATAACTTTTTCCCTCCTCTCCAACCAAGTCACTAGAACTACTCGAATACACCACAATCCACAAACAAATGCCTCAAAGCATTTTCAACATTACATTGCATTAATAACGTTTTAGTATATTTTAGAATTAAAAAAACAACCTTGTATAAAATTATTTTTTATCACATGCATTCCTTTTTTAGGTAATTAAAAAAATTATTTGTAAAAAATTTACATACATAAAAATAGATTTATCCCCTCATTTATTTTAGAAAACATTTTTAATATTATAAACACATTTATTTGATTTTTAAACTTAAAATAAAAATTGAATAAAAAAAACCACAATCATTTCCACTCATTTCAAATATATTGAAGAAGAAATTGATTTTGGTAGACCATAGTAATACAATTTCCATTTTTCCTGTTTTATCAACCCATTCAAATAATAAAAATATTCCATTGGTTCTCGATCTTTTCCTCTCTGATTCCATCATCTCTAATCCACCACATCTAAACAAAAGTTTAAAAACTGAAAAATATAGTTTGTGTTGTGGCAGAGTAAATACGATAGTGCCTTTATTTTTTTTTTTAAATATAAAGGATGAAATGAAGATTTCATTTCATCGCAACTACTTGTTCAATCCAACACACGAAACAAGAAATTCAACAGAAATAAAAAACATTGGCATTAGATTAGAGTTCCCTCCACCACTGGATAACATAATATATTGCTGTTGACCACCACACCACACAACATCCTTCGTTCCATTCCACTCACTAGCCACAAACAAAACCAATTCCATTTTATCCATTCCAACTTCCCAACCCAACCAACAACAACCATAACACAAGACAGTGTCAGCGCGCACGCATACATGGCCATCACAGGCAACCTCAACCTCAACCTAGTACTCCCCGTGGCACGCCCCATGGCGTGCCCCCCACGCGCCCCAACGTCCCTCCTCGCTCGTGGCCGTGGCGCGTCGTCGTCACCTTCGCTCCTGGTCACGCGCGCCATCGACGTGAACGAGTTCCTGGGGGACTTCGGGGCGCGGGACCCTTTCCCCGCGGAGCTTGAGAGTTCCTTCGGGGAGAAAGTGCTGGGATACAGCAACACCGAGCACAAAATCCTCATCCCCACCATCACTGCTCTCGCCCTCTCGCAGCAGGAGTGTGCTCCCGTTTCCCCTTCGCAGCCCCCCATCTCGCTGGATGACGCCCAGACGCTCATTAGAAAGGTAACCACCAACATTTCCTTACCCATATATGCTTCAGAGAAAGAGTAGAATTCCTTATCTTAACAAATTTAACGTAACTAACTAAATTAACGGGAGATATAATGTGAGTTGGATGATTTAGGAAGAAGTTTGGAAGAAGTTTGCCACTTTGACCCCCTCTGCAGACAAAAACTAATATTCTAACAAATTAACATTGGTCGATAAAAAAAAACTAAATTATATGTTAATTCGTTATCAGATAGTAAATCTACGTCATTTCAATTAAATTCATGAAAGAAATGGTAGTATATTCTATAGAAATGGTTTGTCTCTATTTGCTTGGGATGGCTCACCTTTTAGAGCGAAAAAATGTGGGTTGTTTATGTCTTCTATATTCTATATAGAGTGGGTTATAAATTATAGTACCTATGCCTAGAAATAATCAAAATATTGAACTCGGAATGTGTTACTCTGGTATGATGTCATGTATTTTGGGATGATGTGTAAATCAGGTTCTTGATCTACTCGTAGCACTGTGCATATATAAATACATATGCAGCAGGTGATTCTTTCTGGTAAGGACCAAAGCACTTGTCTTATATACCTTATAAGGCCTTGGTTCAGTTCTTGCTGCCAGCAATCGCATGGGTAAGTGATTAATGAGTACCCTTGTAAGTCCTTGTTGAAACCATGAACTTGGAGTTGTAATGGAGTAGCCTCCTTTTCTTCTACACTTTATTTTACATATATATATATATATATAATACCAATAAATTAAAATAAAGGTAAGCTTAAAATTTTATACAAACCATAGCTCCTAAGCTTGAGTAGCTGAGTTGATGCTGGGCTGAAATGTTAATATGATTATGAAGAGAGAGCAGGTGATGAGGATCAAACATTTAACTAATTGATCAAAAGATTTTGATGCCATGATAATGTAAATTCATTTGTTGCCATTCTTAGAGTATATATACATTATACACACTGCATGTGAAAGGTTATATGAAGAAATAAGGGCTCTTAATTTGTGGGGTTTCTGATCATAATCTGGTGAATACAGTGTTTGAAATGCTACCCCATATATGATGAATGTAATATTTGTGATCAAAATCAACAATCCAACCAATTTTATTCTGCTCTGTTCTGAAAAATTTATGAATATTGAAGATGCATTTAGTTGGGCTTTTTTAGTCAGTGTATGCTAATTTTCTGCCTCTTCAAGTTTTAAAATCTGATCCTGTTTTTGCAGCACATTTGGTTATGTTTATTTAGTTGAAACACAAATTGCCAAGATATTGCTTTCAAGTTTTTTCAATGGTTGGACATGCAGAATTTTTATTTATAAAGTGAAGTGATGTATAATTGTTCTGGATAGCTTTTAGTTACAATTAGCATTTTCAGTGGTAAATACTAATTTGCATGTTCTTTTATTATATTTCTTTAATAATAAAAACTCAAAAAGAATCTTAAAACTTAATAGTTACCTGATTGTGAATTTTTAATCAAAGAGAAGGATGTTTGGAATAACTACCTGATTGTCCGTCTTACTTTTTCCACCTTCTGAAACTCATTTTCTCTTCATTTCTGCAGGTTGTGGGTTGGAGACTTGTGAATGAGGAAGGTGGACTTAAAATTCAATGCTTGTGGAAGTTAAGAGATTTTAAATGTGGGGTTGAACTCATTAACAGGATCTCTAAGGTTGTTGAGGCTTTGGGCCATTTCCCAAATATCTACTTGGAGCAACCAAATCAAGTCAGAGCAGAACTATGGACAGCTTCCATTGGTAAGCAATAAATTTGCACCCTTGTGTTTCCACATTCAATTTGATATCAGATTTTCATTTTAGCATCAAAATCTCAATATATTCATTTTTTTCATTTTATTTAGCATTTATTTTAGTTATTGGTTGCAAGTTCCTGGTAGTGGGGTTCAACATCCCCTCATGGAACATCACCTAGGCCATAATTGGTTCTAGTTCTAGTTCCAATGTCTGTGTAAAGGAGTTACTCATTATATATACATCATATAGATTATAGAACACTTATTGCAAAAAACAAAAAGAGAATTATAAATCTTAATTATTAAATCGTATTATCTGTTAAAATAAATATTATATCGTATTTGAATAGTGAAGATTAAAAAATAAGATTACATGATTCTTTTTTTAAGTAGTCATGTAACTATTAACTTCTAATCTTGATCATTTGTGTACCATTATATGATCAATAATTATTGTTCTCACATTCTTAAAGTGAGAATTATTCTTATTATACGTACCCATGAATATACATACACGTATTCTCATCTTATAACATTTGAAATGGTTCAAAATTTTGCAGGAGGTTTAACTATGAATGATTTTATTGTTGCTGCAAAGATAGATGAGATAAAGACATCAGATCTTGTCCCAAGGAAAAGGGTTTGGGCGTAATGCCCTCACGAACTCCATAAAACATTTTGCCACTTGATTTTCTTCAACATTGAATTACCACTAGTTTGTGTTATTTGATTAAATCTGTTATTCTTTACTTTCATTTTTTAGTGTTTCACTCCCCATGCCTGTGTACATGTGTCATATCTATTCTTGTTTCGTAAGTGTAACAACTTTCAGCATCCTAAAACTATATTCGAAAGTCTAAACCAGCCATTTTTATAACTCACATGCATGCCAAAACTTGGAGGGTTCAACTAAGAATTGGACATTATGATTTAATGACTCTATTTGTGTGGAAAAGACCTTCAATTTCAACATGGAATCTATAAAATCTATCAGAAAACATTTGCATTGGCAATTACTTTATTAACACTTAACTGGGAATCAAATTTCTGAAATAAGAGGGAGCAAATCAAACTACATTCTTAAAGTCAGTGGACGGGATGATGGATTCACATTGACGCATGCACTCTTAAAATAGATTTTAATGGATTTGTTGAATCAGGAGTATAAATATGCCGTGACTTTATCAAAGTCTTACAGATACAACCGATGACGTTTAAATGAAGATGCAACGCTAAAATGAAACAAACAACTAATATGAATACTAAATCAAATGAAAGCAATTAAATATTTTAGCGTTTTAATCATATACGAGATGATTAAGGATCATATTCCATATCCAAACAAATTATTTCGTAAAAATCTCGCGGCAAAATTGTTATTACAAATGATCTATTAATGAAGTATTACAGATAATATCATTTGTAAGGTTCCATTTCCTTAATCAATTGTAAATTATCAAATCATTAACTCTAAGAAAAATACTATTCAACTAATTAAAATTTTTAACACCGGCAATTATCATAGTAGGATAAACATTTGATGTTAGTCACTCATGCGGACTTCTTAGGATTCCTTTTTGAATCCAATGATGGCCTTTGTAGTATAAATTTTTTCGGGATCAGACCATGTCATCAAGTTTCAGTGGGATCGACAGATCCTTGGCATCACTCTATAATCTTAAGTCAGGAAAGTTTCATTTGGTCATACACCAAAGTGTAACCATCCATTGTCATCCTTTCATGGTGCATGCGATCGGTCCCAAAGCCTTATATGTTCTTGCTGTGCAAAATCGTCAAAGTTTTAAACAAAAGAACAGGGGAAAACCCTAGGATCAATATTTCAGTTGATTGATTAAATGTCAAAAGGCTCCATTGTCATCACTCCAAAATTTTCAAGTGGCTAAATCAAACAAAACATACACTCTAAGGGAGTCCCCAAAGAGGTTTGCAAAAGATAGGATGAGGTCTCATGAGTCATCACGTCTTTCAGAAAGAGACAGATAATCTGTGTTTTCCATAAAAAAAGAAAAAAAAGCAAAAAATCAAAATCAAAATCACAAAAATAAGAAAAATTGTCATGAGCATTACACATTTTTCATGATTCAAAACCTTTTTACATTACTAGCATTTCAAGATGAAGATTGCATGCATCTGCATCCCAAACATCATGTTCATACTAGGCTATAAGTGCATAGACTTCTCTTTATACCAATTTCCCAAATCTAATCTTTTGAGTTTAGGATGAGAGACCCTCTCAAAGAGTCAACCTCTTGCTTTCTCATAAGGTTAAGCCCTTTGGTACTAGTACCTATTGGCTTGTTTCATAGGACTCAACGTCCTTTCCTTTATCTTTCATAAGACTCAAAGTCCTTGCCTTTATCTCTCATAGGACTCAAAGTCCTCGCTTTATCTTTCATAGGACTCAAAGTCCTCGCTTTTATCTTTCATACGACTCAAAGTCATCAATTTTATGCTTTCATAGGACTCAAAGTCCTTACTTTTATCTTTCATAGGGCTCAAAGTCCTCGCCTTTATCTTTCACAGGACTCAAAGTCGTCTCTTTTATCTTTCACAGGACTCAAAGTCCTTGCTTTTATCTTTCATAGGACTCAAAGTCCTCTGTCTTTATGTTTTCATAGGACTCAAAGTCCTTTGTTATTTACATTTCAAAGACTTCCATGTCTTCCATCTTTTACACTTTATAAGACTTCAAAGTCTTTGGTCTATTATAGGACTCAATGTCCTTGTCTTTGTGCTTCATAGGATTCGATGTCCTTTGTTTCTATGCTTTTTAAAAGAAGAAGAAGAAAAAAAGGAGAACTTCAGATGTCTTCCGCTCTACAGAACTTCAATGTCCTCATGTTTTCTCGGTTTCACTTCCTTGGTTTTTGCCATTTGCCCGGTCGAATAGCAAGATCGCTCGAACGAAATTAGTGTCCTTATCTTTACTTCCCTTTTATTTCCAATAAAAGATAAGTAAAGAAGGGCAACTGTCATACCCTAATTTCGTCTGAGGACTATCGTTTGTTGATCTTTTGATCCTTGGTAGTCGACTTACGGTGTTGAACGTTAGTTACAGTGTGAAACATATGATCATTCAATGTTTTGATCAAGAATGTGAAAGATACCCAAAAAGGAGGGTAAAAGGGTCATTTAAGCCTTTTCTGAACCCTGGCTCGCCTGGGCCCCCAAATAGCTTAGGGGTAAAGTAAGGTGAGCAAGGCTACTTCAGGTTGAAGCAACAGCTCGCCTAGGCGAGCTTCCATGACCCCTAATGCCATATTTTGCTATAAATAGGCATGAGGGAGGCTGAGTAAAGGGTTCCAAGGTTCAACATTGAGAGAAATCAGAGAGAAGAAGAAGAAAGAAGAGAAAAACGAGGCTGAGGCGCTACCGAATTGCGACCGTAATCGACTTCTACATTGTTCTTCGTTCATTGTTCTTCGTTCGTCATCCGATTAGCTTTTGTGTAGAAGCAAAGCTTCATGATGAATCAAGATTGATTCAAAGATGTTTTGATGATAACACAGATGATAACAAAAGATGATGACAAAGGTGATGACAAAAAGCTCAAAGGTCAATCAAAGAATGAGTTCAAGATATTCAAGATAGAATCAAGAACACTTCAAGATTCAAGAGGAAAGTTGATTTCAAGAATCAAGATTCAACAGATCAAGATTTCAAGAATCAAGATTCAACAGATCAAGATTCAAGACTCAAGATTCAAGAATCAAGAGAAGGCTTAATCAAGATAAGTATGAAAAGGTTTTTCTCAAAAATTGAGTAGCACATGAATTTTTCTCAAAACATGTTTACCAAAGAGTTTTTACTCTCTGGTAATCGATTACCAGATTGTTGTAATCGATTACTAGTAGCAAAATGGATTGAAAAAGTTTTCAAATGAATTTACAACGTTCCAATTGATTTCAAAAAGCTGTAATCGATTACAATGTTTTGGTAATCGATTACCAGTGCCTTTGAACGTTGAAATTCAAATTCAAATGTGAAGAGTCACATCCTTTCACATAAAAGCTTTGTGTAATCGATTACACTGATTTGGTAATCGATTACTAGTGATTTTTTCTGAATAATCAAAAGATGTAACTCTTCAAATGGTTTTTTGACTTTTTCAAATTGGTTTTAAGTTTTTCTAAAAGTTATAACTCTTCTAAATGGTCATCTTGGCCAGACGTGAAGAGTCTATAAAAGCAAGGCTTTGATTTGCTTTTCAATACACTTTTCTAATCAATCTTATACAATCCTTTACAAGCCTTGAATCTCTTTGAACTTCTTCTTCTTCTTTGTGCCAAAAGCTTTCCCAAGTTTTCTGGTTTTTTAAACCTTGAAAACTTGCGCTATTCATTCTTTTCATATCTTCTCCCTTTGCCAAAAAGAATTCGCCAAGGACTAACCGCCTGAATTCTTTTTGTGTCTCTCTTCTCCCTTTTCCAAAAGAACGAAGGACTAACCGCCTGAATTCTTTTGTGTCTCCCTTCTCCCTTGTCAAAGAATTCAAAACGACACAGTCTAAGAATTCTTTTGATTCTTCCCTTTCCCTAATACAAAAGTGTTCAAAGGACTAACCGTCTGAGAATTCTTTTGTATCCTCATTCATAAAGTATCAAAGGTTTAACAGCATGAGATCTTTGTCTTAACACATTGGAGGGTACATCCTTTGTGGTACAAGTAGAGGGTACATCTACTTGGGTTTGACTGAGAACAAGAGAGGGTACATCTCTTGTGGATCAGTTCTAGTGGAGGGTACATCCACTAAGGTTTCAAAGAGAACAAGGGAGGGTACATCCCTTGTGGATATTTGCTTGTAAAAGGATTTTTACAAGGTTGAAAGAAATCTCAAGGACCACAGGTCGCTTGGGGACTGGATGTAGGCACAGGTTGTTGCCAAACCAGTATAAAAACTCTTGTGTGTTTGTCTCCTTCTTCCCTACTCTTTTACTTTCCGCTGTGCATTTAATTTCCGCTTTTACTTTCTGTTAAGTTTCTCTTCTACTCCATATTCTCTTAACAACATAAGTAAAAGCCTTAGAAGAGTAATTTTTTAGTTAGTAAAGGTTTAGGAATACTTAATTCAACCCCCCCCTTCTTAATTATTCTGAGGCCACTTGATCCAACATTTTGTTTTAAGGATTTGAATGCAATCTATGCACCCTTAGGGGTCCTCTTTCTTGTTTTGTGCATCTTCATCTCCTTCTTCTATCACCAGTAATCTCATTTCCTTCTTGTAAAGTGAGTTTTAACCAATCATTAGTGCTGCAAGTTATCTTTAAAAAAAATTGAAGGTTAATAAGCAAAACCAAAATAAAACCAACTCATAAATTTCTTCATTTTATCAAATATCGCCTGAGATCGTTTCAAGGTCCAACGCCTTAACAGTTCTCTCCGCTTTTCATCAAACATCACTTGAGGTTGTTTCAAGGTCAAACACCTTAAATGATTCTCTCCGTTTTTCAAAGTTTAAAACATCGTTTCAAGGTCCAATGCCTTAAACGACTTTTGTTTGTAATTAAAATCAATCTTTCAAAAACATAAAATCAATGTAATACACAAACTTTCAGACTTAAAGAACTACATAGGTCTGAATTCCTCATTGCAGCTGAGGATACATAGGAGCAAGGGCAACACCCTTGTCGACCCCAAAAAAATAATAAACATAAAAAGGGAAAATACATAATTTTGAAGTCATGTTTTGCGCACTTGATTAAAGGTTGTCGTCCCTTGTGACAGGCGCGTGGGGTGCTAATACCTTCCTCGTGTATAAACAACTCCTGAACCTTTATTTTCAATATCCGCATACCCCCTTTTTGTTTTTTCTAGCGTTTTTCTCGAATAAACGTTGGCGGTGACTCCCACGCGTTTTCTTCTTTTCGAAGACCCTTTTTTTTATCTCGCCTCGCCCTCCCGCCGAAGGGTAGGTTGCGACACTAATCTCTCTGATGAACCCCGCTTCTTGTAATTCCTTTACTTGTCTTTCAATTTCCTCTAGTCTTTTGGGGGCTATTTTCATCCTTCTCTGGCATATAGGTTTTATTGATGGATTTACTGCCAAACTATAACATAAAAGGTTTGGGTTTATGCTTGGCATATATGTCGGTTTCCAAGCAAAGATGTTGGCATTTTCTTTGAGAAAGGAGGATAATATTTCCATGGTCTCACTATCCAAGTCCGTGTAATGGACTCCATTTGCTTTTCTGCCTTTTTTTTTATTTGGAGGTTCTGACAACTCCTTCCTGGTTCAGGCCTAGGTGTCCATTCCCCATTTTTTACATTTTCTTTACAATCCAACTCTGTGAGCATTACCTTGGATACATTTTAGTACTACGTTCATAATCTATTTCATTCTACTTGCCTAAGTTTATTCATTTTAAGGATTCCTTGTAACACTCACGGGCTTTCGTTTGATCTCCTTTCAATGTTATGACTTGCATTTCATTGCTGAGGAATTTCATGACCAAATGGATTTTTGAAATCACTGCTCTTAATTCATTCAAGGTAAGCCTACCCAATTTGTCATTGTAGGATGATTGTAGCTTTATCACAATGAATTGGACAATAATCGTTGTAGTTACTAGTGTTTTTCCAAAGGTTCCATGCAATTTTATGCATCCTATTGAAGTTATGTGGTGACTAGAGAAACTTATGAGGTTCTCATTATAGGGGAGCATCTCCGATTATGAGATTCTGAGATTCCTAAAGAAATCATAAAACATTATATCCATAGAGTTGCCTATCTCAACCAGTAACCGATGTACCTCCTTATTGTTTATAAAAGCCTTAACCAATAGGGGATTATTATGATTTGGAACAATCAGCATGTCCATGTCTTTGTCGTCAAAAAGTAAATGGCAGAAGTCTTTTTTTAGCTAATTCGTAGTTTCTCCCACTATGTGCAGTAGTCAAGACTCCTGTCGCATGTTTTTTGTGGGCATTGTTTGAGGGAACCTCGTCGGTGAACCCTTCTACTATGACATATATCACCTCGTGCTCCCACTGAGGGAATTTGGTTTTCTCTCAAGAGAATCCAGCTTATGTTTCAACTCGGGTCCATCACAATGTATATTTTGCACGTGATTTTCCACTTCTCTATCTAGTGTCCTATATCGATACCTTGGAGATTGTTCTCTAGAGCATCCTCTTCTTTGGTTCCAATTAGGACTTCTTGAGCTTTCTCAATGCTCGCCACAAGGTGGCTGGTCATATTGAGGTATGAAGTTACCTCCCTAACCTTGCATGTATCTATCCAATTTCTCTCAACGAATGAGGATTTCAATAGTAGTTTTTAATTGAAAACAATCGTTGGTGTCATGTCCAGTTGCTCAATGATAGCAACAATATTTTGATTGGTCTCTTCTACCATTTTTTATTCTTAATGACTTAGGAACATCAAGACTGACATCATTTTCGATTTAAAGTTTAACTTTTCAATTTAATCTTTGAACTTAACAACTTGTTGTCATTTTAGTTCTTGAATTTGACCACTTACTGACATTTTGATTCTTGAACTTAACCACATACTATTATTTTGGTCCTTAAAAGTACTTTTGATTTTTTAATTAAGTCTCACACATGTAAATTATCACCATAGTCATCAACACATCTCTTACTTCCATTTCATATCCCTCATATTTTTAACCTTCATCTTCCACACTTTGTAGTTCATCTTGACTTTCACCTCCACTATATACATGCAAAGTTCTCCATTTATTTAGTTGAAACATCAATTCTAATAGGAAAATAACACAAAAATATCTTTAAAAATGATTTAATTTTTTTTCCCTTAATAAACATTGTCTAACTTCTTAAGAAGTTACATTTTATTCAATTAAAAAAAAAATCAAATAACTACTTCAACACTCTTATGTAACTATCTAGCCCTTGAACAACGATGTGAAAACTACAAAGATTGAAAAAATAGAGCAAAATGTAATATACTTGTCCCATCAAAAGGGTATGTAAGCAAATGGTTCTTACACTTTTATTGTTCTCCCTTTCGAGATTCCCAACTTTTTTTAATTGTATTTTCATGATTAATATGTTTTTCCACAAAATAAATTAATTAAATAATTAATCTAACATTCTACACATATTAATAACATATACAATAATAGCTTGATACAGGTAGAAGATTTGGTTTAGAACCTTATAAAATCTTGTTAGCAATGTCCTAAATTTATGTCACGACCCACTCTTGGGCCATGACCAACGCATAAACTATAGTTTCCTTAGTTTGGCTAGCATAAGAGTACCTCACACTAAAACACAAATAAAAGATCAGCCCAAAGGGATTACTAAAAATTTGATAGAGTTTCCCCTAAAAATAGGACAAACCACATATTGAATAACTTGTGAAAACATCAACTAGTAGTAATATATCTCTTACATAGTAATCATGAAAGTGTCTTAAAACAACATAATTACATCAATAACATATCTATAAGGTAGAATCATCTACATCACAAAATAAGGGACTTCTTATATATCTATTTCTAACCCTTATCCCTATAGTTGCATTCAAAGAAGCACAAACATGACAGTGCAGGGTCGTGTCTTGTGTCAGAATCGCGCCAGACACAAATTCAAACAAGACTCACGTGCGACGTGGTGTTGGGTGCGTCTACCGTCGTCAGTAATGGCTGGACTGCTAGACACATGCAATTTGACATGGCCCACCATATGGACATGTCACCTATTTTTTATTATTTTTTTAAAAAAAAATTAATTTTTTTTACAAAATACGAATCGCCTTAGTTCTCATTCTCATGCACCTTCTTCTTCTCCTTCACATTTATCACTCTACAAGTGAACCAAACACCATCGTCGGACCTCCGTCACCGCGTGCAAACGATGCCAGACCTCTGCCACCACACGCAGAGCACGTCGTCACCACACACGCCGTCATCACGTGCAAGTAGCTCCCTTATTTCTCTTTTCTAATCTGCTCCCTTGTTTCTCTTTTCTAATTTTATTTTTCTATTGCTAAGAGAATATATATAACATATGTAACAATAAGACTTTTTTTCTTCTGTGAAACAATATACTGAATTTTATATTGTATTAGTTTTCTAATATTATAATATACCTATATAATAGCAAAGTGGAGTCGAACTTGTTCTTTGAATAAATTTGTGGTGTTAATGTTATATTCAATCTGTTCATATGGAAGAATCAACGATGAAATCTGCAGAATATATAAAATTATTGGTTCATTTCTCTTTTTTGTGTTTTATACTTTTATTTTTCTTGTTTCATAGTATAAAATTCTGGGTTTCTTTCTCTTTTCTATGTTTTATTTTTCCTGTTTCATAATATAAAATTATGGATTTGTTATAAATATTTTTTTGTTTGGCTGATAAAAAAACAGAGAAAGTAACCATGTACTTTCTATTTTCTCTCTTTATTTAATCAAAGTTTTTCCTTTTTTCCCTAACTGGTCATGTGCTCGTTCATACATATATAGGTTTTGTAGAGATGAGTAGTGCTAATGAAGCTATGGAGCAAGAGGATCAAATCAAACCCCTATGGAGATATGTCACAAAGTTAAGAAAGACTCCTGGCGGGGGAAATGTCATGATCAAATGAAATTTGTGTGAAATCTCATTAATTGGACAATGAAGCAACTTTGAAGATACACAATTCAAAGAAAAAATGTCTCTTTACCTGGTGAAGGAAAACAAACACAAGATGGTGCTCCTCCAAAAGTCCCAAGTCCTTTAGAAAAAGTTGTCAATTTGAAAGGCAGAGATGGTATTGATACCAGAATTGCAAGGATGTTTTTCTCTTAAGGGCTACCATTTCATTTAGCAAGGAATCCTTATTATAGGGAGGCATTTTCTTATGCTGCCAATACTCCTAATCTCAGTGGATATAAGCCTTCAGGTTACAATAAGTTGAGAACTACCATACTTACAATAGAGAGAAGCCATGTGGAGAACCTCTTACAGCCAATAAGAAATTCATGGAATCAGAAAGGTGTGATCATTGTTAATGATGGGTGGAGTGATCCTCAAAGAGGACCTCTTATCAACTTCATGGTTGTCATTGAGAGTGGACCAATGTTCTCAAAGAGGACCTCTTATCAACTTCATTGCTTAACACATCAAAGATGCAATTATGGAGGTTGGGTAATCAAATATGGTACAAATTATAAATGATAATGCAACTATATGTAAGGCAGTAGGTATGATCATAAAGAATGAGTTTCTTGCCATCTATTGGACTCATTATGACCTTGAACCTTGCATTGAAAAATATTTGTGCAGCTAATGATGCTGAGAAAAACAATGTTACTTATAAACAATGTTCTTGGATCACACAAATTGCAGACAATGCTAATTTGATTAATTTTTTTTATCGTGGGACATTTTATGATATTATCAATGTACAACAACTTCAACTCATTGAAGTTGCTTTATGTTGCTTCTACAAGATTTGCTTTAACTATTGTGATGCTCTAGAGGTTTAGAAGCTTGAAAGGACTCCAAAAGATGATTATTAGTTTTGAATGGTCTACTTACAAGGATGGTGATGTTGGAAAGGCAAAAAACATGAAAGTAACTTCTTTGGATGATACTTGGTGGGACAAAGTTGATTACATACTTTTTTTCATTGTTCCTATTTATGACGTTCTTAGAAAGTCATACTGACATGGTTTGTCTTAACTTGGTATATGAAATGTGAGATTCAATGCTTGCAAATATGAGACAAGTCATATACCAACATGAAAGAAAGACAAAAAATGAAGAATCACCCTTTTATGATGTAGTGCACAAAATGTTAATGGACCATTGGACTAAGAGTAGCATACCTCTTCATTGTCTAGCACATTCTTTAAACCCAAGGTAATATTTTATATCCTTAAATTAATTTCTGATTATATTTTTTTACATGCATTTCTTTGTGGGTTATATTAATTTGTGTTTATATATTTTTAATGTTTTAGATATTATAGTCACGAATGGTTAAGTGAAGATCCATCAAGAGTTCCCACTTATCAAGATGTGGAACTTAGTGATGAAAGGAAGAAATGCTTTAGAAGATACTTTGATGATGTGAATGTAAGCAGACAAGTCAATTTGGAGTTTGCAAATTTTTCTAGTGGAAGAGAAGGCTTTCATGATGTTGACTCTTTAAGGGATAGAGGTGAATTGGATGCAAAATCTTGGTGGCTTGTTCACGATGCTCATGCACCAACACTTCAAAGATTTCCCTTAAGCTACTCGGGCAACCATCTTCATCTTCTTGCTATGAAAGGAATTAGAGCACCTATAATTTCATACATAGTTTGAAAAGAAATAAGATGACACCTAGAAGAGCGAGGGATCTTGTATATGTTCATATCAATCTTTTCCCATTTCAAGAAATTCCTCAAACTACAATGAAGAGGAAAATAGAATGTGAGATATTGCAAGAGATAGGTTTTCACTTAGTGATGATGGAATCCTTGAAATAGCCAATTTATCTCTTGATGAACCAATTTTAGAAGTTGTCTTTTTCAATGCAGATGACCAAGGGCTTTGGTAGACTAGTATTTAAACTTTTTGTTAGACTTGATGCCTCTTAGTCTTAGTACTTTTTCTTAGATTTATTATCATATGAATATATCAATTTTATTGTCATGTTTGATCATATTTAAATATTTTTCATATTGATATTGATCATATTTTACACACACACACAGTACACACACAGGTGTTCGTCGTGTCCCCATGTCCCATATATTTTATTATAGGCATGTCCTTGTGTCTGTGTCCATGTCGTGTCTGACATTGTATTCGAATCCATGCTTCTTAGGGCTGCATTATATTGGAGTTACCAAAATATACTCTCCATCTTATGCAATGGAGGCCTACCAAAAAGATGAAAAAAATTCCTAGGTAAGTCAATCAATCCCAAGAAGTCAACTACTCAAGCACCTATGTATTTGAGAGGGAAAAAAAAAAGAAATGGGTAAGTCACAAAGACTTAGTGAGAGCATAAAATACAAAGTAGAGAGAAAAGAAAAACTAAAAAGCAAACCTAGCACAAGTTTTTACATTAAAAAAGAATTTAAATGATATTTAATAAAAGCAAAATAAACACAACTCACTTCTAAAAACTATTATTTACTCCCTTGGAAACCTTTAGAAATACATTTAAAACCGTAATCAAGAATAACAAACTTTATAAAAAATTTGATTCTACTATGTGCACATACATTGCATTATTTCTTTGTTGTGGCGAACAATAATTATAAAACTATGACATTTAGCTCGTAGGCTGAATTCTCTCTTCGCTGCAGTGAACAAATCTTATAGGAACTATGGATATTCAACACATATGTTGTATTTTCTCTTCATTGCAACAAACGAAAAAATATATATCTATTATGAGTATTTGAGTCGTAGGCTATATTATCTCTTCGTTGTAGCAAACAGAAAACATATACATTATGAGTAATCAACTCATAAACTACATTATCTCTGTTTTAGCAAAGGAAACCAATCACAAACTCATAGTGGGAAAACCAATTTCCACCTTTTAAATACATTATCAAAACTATTGAGAATCTTCAAGAATAAATTCCAATCAAGCAAAATAAATATTTTACTTCATTCTTAAGTACTTCTAGAAATCAAGATCACAAAAAGAGTATATTTTGAAATTTACTTGCTTTTCCTAAAAGAATTTAAAAGTGTCACTAAGTAGATTAGCTACGCACAACCAAAGAGAACACAATGTCTTCCACTGTTGTTGGGTGGATTAACCAACATTTTTTCCACAAAATCTAGGCATTAAAATAAAAAGAATGAGAAGTTGGTACTCCCCAAATTTAACATGCCTAGAGTTTTGAGGAAATCACAATAATCCTACTATTTAATTGTTCCAATCCCTCTCATACAACTCATAACTAACTTGTGTCATAAAAATGTATATATCTCAATGGGTTATGGATTTACCTCAAGGAGCTCAAGTAGAGAATTTTAAAGTGATGAGTATTTTTCCTTTTACTCCAACCACATTCACTTGCTTGAGAGTGTTACAAGAGTGTAACAAACTTAATGAATTTTGGAATAATAGAGGAAAAAAGTGCAAGGATAGGAGAAGAAAATGATGCAAATGGGGATGAAGAGGGAGGGCTCGAGGGATGGGGTGTGGGTTCTTAAAAAAATAGGGGACGGGAGCTTTATGATGTTGTTGTTATTATTATTATTATTATATTTATTTATTTATCTTTTAGTATACAATACATTTTAATTTAGCGGCTAATTATTATTATGCATTCACTCATAAATTGGTTTCTTGTTTATAATATAATTTAAATGGTAAAATTGGTAAAAGAAAGGTAAAAATTATGAGGGATAAAGAATGAAAATGAAAAAATATGATAATGTTTATGTTAATATACATGTAATATAAGAATTAATTAAAAAATTGGAAGTGATTTTATAGACCAAAATGACCAAACGTCATTAAATTTATGAACGAAAATGTTAGGAAATAGTTAAGTTTAATGAGAGTAAATTATTAATTTTAGATATCAAATTGAAAAATCAACTTTTAAAACACATAAGTATTACATAACAATCACATAAATAATACAAAACAATCACATAAACGATGAATGTCAATCATAAACTATCATAACATTACAGGTGTCATGTAGACACGTATGTTAAAGGTTAATAAAGATGAGTTAATACCATGACTAATTTGTTATAGTATTTGTACACTTAAAAATTAAATTTAAATTTTTTATTTTTTAAGATCAATTTATCAATATCATACACTTTTTGAGAACCAAAATAAATATTTATTCTTAATCAAAGTAGAAATGAATATCACTATTGTACCGTCATTACATGTAGTAGTGCAGTACTGCCTGGTCTTATGCTGTAGTGCTGTACTAGTGTTACGCCCGAGTAGATTAGGAGAGCCAAAAAACTTTTGAAACAGCTCACTCGGAAGCAGAGCAGAATAGATGAATTTGTTATCGCAATCCACTGCCCCTTCTACTTCTCTATCACCTTCCTGTTTTCTTCCACGCCACCCTCATGGTTCCACCTGTATCTCTCTCTCTCTCCTCTCTCTTCTCTTTTTCTCTCTCTCCTCTTCCTCTCTGACTTGGGTTTCTTATTTGGTTAGCAGGGTTCTCTTCTGGTACCTTCAAATTCTTGAAGAAAGAGGTTTGCTTTCCAACCATTATACCCAGCACACAATTCTAACATTTTAAGAATTTTTTTTTATTTTTTTTTATATTTTTTTAAACAGAAGAAGAATAAAGTTAATTAATTTTTGTTATATAATGTCATGTGCCTTTTGCTGTTGCTGTTTTTACCAGTGGTATGTTTGTAAGAACCAGAACCCATCTTGAAATTCAATTCTAATAACAGTTTTTCCTAATTAGATAGAGCGCCCCTTTGGTTGAGGTCTCATAAATAAGTATAAACTTGAAACCCTTTATTTCTGAGCACAAGAGAAAGGGTTAGGAATAATATATTTGTTGTTGTTTTGGGCTTCTTAGTCATGAACAAAATGCTTAAAAGATTCCCAGTTGGTTTGATAATGATATTTTAAATATATTAGTGTGGGATGCTGTAGGAAGAGCATTTTCTTTACAATGACATTCTCATTACTTACTTAAACCTGTTAAGGTTCCAACATTTGAAAGAGGATATTGGAATTTTAACCTAGTGGTATTACCATTGGTCTATTATTGTCTTCCAGAATGTATTTTAAGGGTTTTCAAACCCTCTTCAAAATACGTGTTCATTTCTGGGCTCCAGATAGGCAATGTGAAATTTGTGATGCTAGAATAGATGTTGGTTTCTTACGCACTGATGGTGGTTTACAATCCCTTGCCTACATCTATTCATGTGAAACTCAAATCAGTTAGCACTTGTTGGCCTAGTATCCTTTTCTGTCATATAGTTGTTATGTTGTGAGAGGAACACTTCAAATCTAGAAACCAGATTGAGTCTATAACTAAAAGGAAAACTTCCAAACCTATGGATGCAAAATCGGAAGTAATGTGATAGGTACCTGTTGGTTGAGGACCTTGGTTAGTTAATTGTTAAATTCAGTTAGTTTATTGTAATTAGGGGGCTGGATAATAAGCATAAATAGGAGGAAGGATTGAGAGAGGGGGTATCCTGTTAATTGAGAAGAGTTAGGGCCTTTGGGCATTGGGAGGTGCAGACCCTCAAAGCTCTACGATCGTACTGAAATCAGGAGATTTTGACCACTGTCTCTATAATTCTGACCCAGCTTCTATCATAAGGTGGAAACTGACCTATTAGCAAAATGAGTTATCGAAAAGATGTTAAAAAATGATATGTTGAATGAGTGATTGAGAATGACAGTTTATTTCTCAATAGTTCAACGTAAACCTCAGAAGGTAAACAAAAAATAATCTTCAATAAATGGCAGAATTCTGCACAAGTTTTACTGCCAATATAACCTTTTTATGGATTACTACTAGATTTTCTGATTATAAGTTACTAACAATGTCTGTGATTTATGGTATTTATGAGATTGGACATTTCACTTTATTTTACTGGCTGGAAAAGCATATCCTGTTTAAAAATTTGCCTATTTAAGTTACTCCTCTCCCACCCTTTCATGTCTTTAAAAGAAAAAAATTGTAAGGATAATCTTGTTTTCTTGGCCTTTTATTTTAAGAAAATATGTTCAATACTGCAGAGTAGATGTCTAAGGAAAGCTGGACGTACTAAAATCACTGCAAAGTTTGAGCTGAAGCCACCACCATATCCTTTGGTAAGATCTAAAATTTGCCCATTACTCCAATTATTACCTGTTAGAATTAATTGTGCTAGCTTTGATGGTGTGGTTCTCCCATTCTTCTTATCAAATTGTCCTTTAAGTTGGCTAATTTTTAATGGGACCTATGTTTCAAATGAAAAATGCCAATTGCCATAAAATTTGATTTGGCTTGGCTTTATCATTTTCAAATTTATATTAGAAATTTTTTGTTATGTATTCTTTCATCAATATAGAAAGTTAATAACTCTAGAAATGAAGAACTCAGGCATATCGGTTTGATTTATTGCAAGTGCACAATGCTTATAAGTTTACAGCTCAACAAAATGTCATTCTTTGAATGCAAATTAGGAAAGTATGAATTTTATATCCTTAGGTATTATGACTGTACAATTGCTATGAAATAAGACTAAGTTTTACAGAAGTAAGACTTGGGTTGCTTTTGAAAACTCAGTTTGCAAACTTTAATCCAAGCATGGACTTAATAACATGTTTTTGGTACTGTAGATTGTATAATTAATTACATATGCAACACTCACTCTAACACTTTCTTTTTAACACTTCATTGTCTGAAATTTATTAGAAATTACAAATTTTAGTGGGTCTCACTTCTAAATCAGGAAAGACTCGATAAATGAGAAGTGGGACACAAAAGTTTGTGATTTCCTATAAATTCCAGTCAACAACAGAGTATTAGAGAGAGTGTTGATAGCATTCTTGTATATACAATATACAGACTGCATGTGAAAGGTTATCAGTTTGGAAAGTATGAATTTTTTGAACCTGTGTTAAATGTAATTACTTTGTGCTTACTGTTTCTTGGTTATGTTTATACCGCTAAGATTTTTCTGAACCTGTGTTAAATGTAATTACTTCCCCATTTTTATTTTACACAACTAGTACTGTACAAGTAGCCATTTAATTTCTTTCTGTGCAACATATCAATTGCACCGAACTAATTATTAAACAATGCTACTGAGTTTCATGTACTTTTTTGTAATGACCTACTGTATGTCTTGTACTTGTGGAGATTTGGATGTTTATGTTGGACTGGTAATGCATATTTTCCCTATACTGTATGGTGAAAATTCTCAGAGTGCTTTGGAGCCAATTATGAGTCAGGAGACACTCGAATACCATTGGGGGAAGCATCATAGGACTTATGTAGATAATCTGAACAGGCAAATTGATGGAACAGATCTAGATGGGAATTCACTGGAGAACACTATAGTTATTACGTACAATAAGGGTGACATTCTTCCAGCTTTCAACAATGCAGCGCAGGCATGCATGCTTGTAATCATAAATTCTTATTGAGGTTTCTAAACCATTGCTTAGCAATCTTGTTTAACTTATTGCAGGCATGGAACCATGACTTCTTCTGGGAGTCCATGAAACCTGGTGGTGGTGGAAGGCCATCTGGGGATCTTCTAAATCTGATTGAAAGAGACTTTGGTTCATTCGAAAAATTCCTTGATGAGTTCAAGACTGCTGCTTCAACACAGTTTGGTTCAGGATGGGCATGGCTTGCATGTGAGTAAATACCCTTGTGACCATACTCTAATTTTCTGGCATTCATTTTTTATTTTTCTTGGTATTTCTAACCTAGCAAGTGGCTTTTACCCTTCCTTTTCCCTTTC
This sequence comes from Glycine max, assembly GCF_000004515.6. Taxonomy (NCBI): domain Eukaryota; kingdom Viridiplantae; phylum Streptophyta; class Magnoliopsida; order Fabales; family Fabaceae; genus Glycine; species Glycine max. Next base: position 7,616,266 of record NC_016089.4, on the reverse strand, counting down.
CATTTTAGATAAAGAAAGCAGACTTGACGTGGAAAATGCTGTGAACCCTCTTCAATCTGATGAGGACAAGAAGCTAGTTGTGGTGAAGACTCCCAATGCTGTAAACCCCCTTGTTTGGAACTACTATCATGTAAGTAGTAAAGGATTACTTATAATATCCATTATTCATTTTATGTTTTCAAACATGAGTGCTAGGGTAAGGCTGAAGCATCATGGTTAGAATGCCTGACAAGGTTTCATTTTTATTTCTTGCAGCCACTCCTTACCATTGATGTTTGGGAGGTACTAATCAAGTTTACTTTGTGTTAGTGGATTTGAGGCCGTTAAAACTATTATTTCATTTCATTGATAATAAATTGGCTGACTTTGTAATTATGTTTTACTTTCACTTTTATACAGCATGCTTACTTCATTGACTTTCAGGTGAGATGTAGTTCAGATTATTATATAGTGACTACTATCTTTGATAGTTCTGTTCAATAGATAAAATATATCTATGACTGCTTTGTTATCTTTGCTTCTTTTCAGAACCAGCGCCGTGATTATATATCAGTTTTCATGGATAAGCTTGTGTCTTGGGATGCAGTCAGCTCAAGACTTGAGCAAGCCAAGGCTCTAATCAAGGAGAGAGAGAGAGAGGCTGAGAGGAAAAGAAGAGAGGAAGAAGAGAAACGGACAAGCAGTGAAGCCATTCCTGAGATATATTCTGATGGTGATGCTGACTTGGATGCAGAATGAGTAATTTTATTTGCAAATAGATGTAGTTTAAAATTATGTATCCTTTGCACTAGCTAGGTGTGGTATAGAGGCTCAATCACTTCAAGCTGCAAATTTTGTTTTATGATAAATGTTGTAATTTAGTGTTTCTTAGTTCATTCATGCATTGATGGCATAAAGTCTGATTTTATAGATTGTGTTTCAAAAACCAATTAGACTTTGAGGTTGTCAGAAAAAAATTTGTATTTCTTTCTGAAAGGAAAAAAAAAAATCTTACTCAGTTGAGCATTGATAGCAGATACCTCTCAAGCCTGTCGTATTTCATTGCCACCACTTTCTCCTTTAGCCAAAAAAGGAGCATTTGCCGAAGCCTGTTAATGCTGTACTACTAGTAATTGTCCTTTACTGAAACAGTTCATACTATGTTCAATTAATGATGTCATGTCTATACTTCAAGGACAAAATACAGATTTAGTAGAGTAAATTAAGAATAAACTACCGACTTCATCTTCTAAGTATCATCCTTTTTAAGTGGTTCTTAAAATAAAACAATTATCAATAAATTAGTTTCCCATTAATATTACAGAAAAATCAAAACCAAGAGCTACGGCAAACAGAGAAGCAACCTTCATGCCGGTCGGCTTGTAGAAATTTCAAATCCAATATTAGAGCAGAAGGAAGGAAAACCACTCGCAAACATAATTTTTAAATACAAATATTCAAAATTAATAATTAGTTTGAGTTTTAAATATTTTTAGCACTTATAGATAATTAATTAGTGTACTAGATATTTTTTTAAGAAAAAATAAACCATTTATTATTTTATAATTGAAAAAAATGTTTTTAAACACAATTATTCAAATTTAAAAATTAACTTTACATTAAAAAGTAAACATTAAATAAATTTTTAAAATACATATTTAAATTTTTTATTAAAATTTTTAATATAACTTTTTATTAAGTTATTGAATTTTTTTTTTGCCTGTACTGCCCATAGTAAATCTTAAGCATATATAAATATAAAGTTTACATCATGAATATATTCCAAATAAATTTATATAAATATGTAGTGTTGCATCAATATTGAACAGATTTTTAAAAACAATGTATATTGGTGTGTATAAAGAATACATCATGTGGTACGTTTTATGATTAAGTGTTACTTAGGCAAATACTTTTGTTATTTTATCAAATATTTGTATCATTTTGGTAAAAAAATATAGAAAATTGTATCATTATACTGTAGAGGAACTAAACTCGTTACCAAAATGAATTAAATAAATAATAGAACATTCTTTGCCTTACATAAAATTTCTTTTATTTTTACGAAAACCACTACGAATTTGTTAGTTGTTTATATTTTTTTTTCTCTTGTAAACATTGAATGTCCGTCTTCCAACTTTTTCTCGATTAGAGTGAAATCTCATTTGGGGTGAAACAAAATTTATTGCTTTAACTATCCTGAGAAGTCCTTTAGGTTGGTGGCGCCTTGTAGCTATATATGGAGGTCAAACAAGATAGCATTACTAAAAGAATAGTAACAATTAACAAACGCAATGTGTCTATGCAAGCAACTATGTATAACAGTCCCGCATATTTTCTTTTAGCTCCTCCAAAAACTTGATTTCAACTTATGCATAAATTAATTTATAGGAAAAACTTATTTTATTTTTTCTTGTGCTTAAGAAGAAATTTATCCAAGACCTTAATCAACACCTACCTATATATTTGTACAATATTCCTTTCTCATCCACCAAACAATATGGTAAGCTAGTTTGAGTGAACTGTTTCAGTTTCACTATTTCACTATTCTTTTGCCATATAACAAATACAGGAATCTTTCTTCACCAATACAGTATGTACTTCTCTTTCTCTGAGTAAATCTTATACAATGTTACATAAAAAAAATCACTGTTATATTAAGATCAATGTGACTATGTGAACATTATCTTATTGGGGACATCTTGAGTGACAGAATTGTCTTGTTTACACAGAAGAATATAATCATGAGTGAACAAAATTGTCTTGTTTCCATCATCTTATTGGGGACACCTAGAGAGACAGAAGGTTATCAAGGTTTGAGATCTCAGAAGTATTATTGACAGGTGGCCCAAATACATCCGAAAAGCGAAGAGTTTTATCTGCCCCAACTGACACCACCGTTAACCCATCTGGACTCTGCAAAACATAAGAAGAATCTAGTGTCATTTGGAAGAAATAATTGCCTGGTCAAAGTTGAAATTGTTTCATTCATGTTTATATGTTGACCAAATTTGGAGCCATCAACATAATGTTATTGATATTGCTATTTGCTTGCCTTACATTGCTATTACTAATTGTGTAGAAACAAAAATCCAAACACTAACATCAAATGCCATATAGCTAATTGCATGCCATACATTACAAGCTTAAAAAATTCACATTGGACCATGGGAATTGGTGGCTAGAGTTTAAATTGTGACTTGCAGCATACCTGACATAGATGGAGGACTCTGGAAGCGTGACAGTCCAAGCCTCCCACCTTAGTCATGGATGGATGCGTCCACATACAAAGTTGGTTGTGATGTGCACTTGTACTAAATCCATGACCACTTAAAAGCTCCTTGTGATGTCTATTCCATTCTAATCCACAAACCTGCATAGAATACTAGATTACTTACTGCAGATAATTAGGTGATCTATCATTCAGCTAAAAAAATTTGATGCATGACGCCAAAGGACTAAATATTAAGCGATTAAAAAAATGATGACTAATTATTTTTGGCTAATTACAATTGCTTAATTCATCAGTCCAAAGGACTAAATACTAAGCAATTAAGAAAATATGTTGATTAGTTCTTTTTGGCTAATGACAATGCTTAATTCTTAACAAACTAATGTAACAGATAAGGAGTTACTGAAACAAGGAAAGCAAATAACTATCTTGCCAATGCTTTGGGGTCTATGCTGCAAATGATGGTTCCCTTTTTTACATTCCATAACTTGATACTTCTATCTTCAGTGCCACCTCCAGAAGCAAGTACACTTGAATCATAAGGGCACCAGGAAAGGGCCTTGACTGCGGCACAATGGTCCTTAAAACAATGCAAAAAATTGGATGAACTCCTTTTAGCCAAGTCCCATACATAAACATGATTTTCATTTCCACCACTTGCCAATATGTTGCCCCTTGTCCATTTCAAACCACAAACTTCTGCTTTGTGTGCTTTTACCCAAGAAATCACGTTATTTGTCGCTCTAACTGCTTACAAGAACATGAAACATCAAGATGTTATATTATCTCATTTCAACATCAGTATCTTGCTATACTCTCAATACATCTAAATGATTAAAAGGAAAGAGTAATTACATCATGATTGATTATATATTTGTCATGGCTTTGCTATCCTATGTCCATGACCTTGCAGGATCCTTATCTGAAACTTAAAAACAATGAATTATGTACACCCTGTATTACTAACTACTTGCTGATCTTAAAGAAGCCAGATAAATACAAAGATGCATACTGGTTTGGAAGTTTCTGCATCCCAGAGTTGAAGTTCTGAGTTCATATATCCTATTGCCAAGTAATTGGTATCCTCTGACCAGGAAACACTAGTAGGAAATTTGTTGTTAGTGGCCTTAAACAACTTAAATACATTGCTATTCTCGGAGTTCCAAAGGGTACATGTATGAGTCAAAAGCAAACAGCCAGAATGTTGTTTTCCCCCCAATCCATGATGTTTGAGTAGAAATCATTTCTAATATTTTGTGCATCCAATATCCTTGATTCTTTCTGCAAGTGTAGTTATTCACTTTGTTAATCAGAGTACAGCATGAGATCATGGATTTGTATATTCGATATTGTAGTTAATTTGAGGTAAATACACAAGTTAGACTTCTTTCTCTCCCTAATTTTTTATAGATGGTTTATCATCAGCAATTATTCCTCTTATCACTCATTACGGGTTTATAAAACACAGTCATATTAGGATTTACTTGTAACATGATAATACTAATAGGGCCTACCAGAAGCATTAAATTATCTCAAATAAAAAACAAGAAAACTAGAATCAGAAGACATCAAATTCAGCCTTCTTTAACATCAACTCCTTTAGCCAATGCTATAATGTCTTTATCTTCATTTAT